>NW_024426774.1:43678775-43793583 GCF_017311325.1 Ursus maritimus
AAAAAAAAAAAAAAAAAGGAAACAAAAGAAAAGGAAAGGAAATTTGCCCTCCTCCCCAGTTGATAAATTCTAGTATGGGAGAATAATTTGTAGGCTCATTTGAAAGGGACGGTATATTAAGCCATTAGCAGCCCTTAATTCCTTATGCAATGGGCAACTGGAAGCTCTTCCTGCAATTAGGTTTTGAGGGCCAGAATGGTGAGGAAAAGACAAATGACCTTAAAATCTTGGAGAAGAGGAAAGCCTAGATGTGGAATGAGCACAAAAAAGACAGACTGGGGATCCAGAGAAAAACCTGCCAACATTCCAGTGTTAACCTGTCATATTTTGTTCAGAGGTCCAAAGGTGGCACTTCCCTGCAGACCCAGATATCTTTGGCTGAAAACGAATGTATTCTCCAGGGAATCTGAAGGAGGAAGTGAACAGCTTAGCCTACACACAGTCCTACTCCTAGGAATACCTGCCAGGCTTGAATTAAGTGCCTTGCCTTATCCAACTCAATCATCACAGGCAGAACCCTGGAGCTTTTATCCAAACTTGTGTTTTGCTTCCAGCCTCTCAGTCTATGTGTCCTCTAGATACACACTTAGAGCGACTTGCGGGGTACTGTTCCACTTCTCTGAGTGGGGGTGAAAAGTACCTGCTCGGAATATGGATTGACAAGACTTATAAACACAAAAATGTTATTAAGTCCAGGCAGCAAAGTCCAATTATTTTTGAGGCCATTGAACCAACCAGTACGCAAACAATAGTAGAGAGTAATAAATAGTAATTAAAAAGTAATAACATTATTTAGCCCTGATCTCATCAACCTGAAGTTTAACAGTGTTGTTAGAGTGATGGGCACAAAAATAGAGCCTTCATTCCTCAGTGTGTCTCCTCCACTCTTTCTCTGATTTTTCATTACTTGTGCCTTTTGTGCACTTGAAATATTGCAGGCTGCACTAATTTAAGGTGGGTTTAACCGAGGACTGCTTTGTAATAATGGGACAAAATTTGATGTAGGCTGCTGTATTTCCCAATATTTTGCTTCTTCTTGCCTTCCCTCTCTTCCTAATAAGAGAAAAAGGTGTATTGGGGATAGGGGGATTCTCAGCTGGGGGAGATCCCCTCATGCCTCCACCAAAACTTTTGGTAATGTCTGTAGACATTTTTGGTTGTCGTGACTCAAGGAGAGGTGCTTCTGGAGATGGTGACTTAAGAGAAATGTTCAAGGGTGAGGAGGAACTAGCCAGAGAGGTGGAGAAGGACGACTTCCCAAGCGAGGGGCACCAAGAACACTGCAGGTGTATGCAGGTGTCAGCAAGCTGACTGGTGAGCTGAAGTGTAACATGACGCAAGGAGGAGCGACTTTATAACTTGCTATTTGAACCTAACTGGATCCTCACCAAATTCCATTTAAATCTGGTTCAATTCCATTCTAACCATGTCTTTTATGCTTTCTATTGGCCTAATTTCATGCTAATTAGGGTGCCCTGAGCACCTGCGGGGAGTCAAGATGTGATGCCTGCCTGGGGCTCTGACCAGACCTCAAACTGCATCTCTCTCATTCAGCAGGCTGCAGCCACAGCCACAGTGCCCTCATCGTTCTGAATCTAAGTTCATCTAAGAGTTCTGTCCTTGCTGATCCATGACTTGGAACACACTTTGCCCAGGGTTGTGTTCACTAATTCCTTCTCAATTAAACTATCACCTCCTTGGCAACGTCTTGCTATCTTCCCCGTACAATTTGACACACATCTCCATTGCATTTTGCTACCTTATTTTCTTAGTAACAGTCATCTCAATCTGGGATTACCTTTATTAGCTTGTTTGCTTGCTCTATGGCCTGACTCCTACTAGAGTGTGAACTCCAAGGGAGCAGGGCCTGGCCTGTCAGGTGTAGCATCATGTCATTAGCATGGACTTTTGTGCCTTGAACCTGCTGACACTCAGCAAATATATTTTTCAAAAAGGAAAACATTCAACAAGGAAATAATCAAAGAGTAATTAGTAACACATTTCCTGACACAGCTGAATGGCCCCATTGGGTCACTGAGATCATAAGTGTAAAAAGCGGTCATATAAAGGGAGGGGAGAGTCTTCTGATGGAATTCCTGGCAGGAGGAAACTAATAAATAAAAGGTGTATAGCAATTCTTCTTTATCACTTTCTATCACATTACTGCTCCCTCTCCCAGATCCTGGAAGGAGACAAGGAAAAAAGCCCTAGACTTAAAAATGTAAACCCAGTCCTCTGCTGGCAGCTCATCCAGGCAATGCAGGGCTGCTTGTGAGCCAACCCCTAGTCCTTTGCCTCCTGGATGGCAGGAAACTAGCTTCCAGATGGTGAAGAATGGCTTTCAATTTATATTGCTGCCATTTGCCCTTACTTTCAGGTGAAGGCCTGAAGACACAGGGTCTTCCTGCCTGCCAGGATGGAAGCCAGATGATGGACCACTCTTAGACAGACAAAGGAAAAATGCAGGAGATAATCTGGAAGTGGAGGTCAAGCTCAGGCGAAGCCATGGGAAGAGATGCCATCTGTGCAAACTGCCCACTGACCTGTTGTCAAGTAGTAGAGAGCAGTGTGATAGGAAGGGACCATCAATGCCCAAGTAGGGTGGGCTACTGCTTATGTGCAGGGGCCTGTAGGAATTGCAGTTGAGAAGAGCTCCCTCATACAAGTTCTCCCCAGCACACAGATATGCAAAGGTCATCTCAAAGATGGCATTCCAAAGCATCTTGATCCCACACCACCCCAGTGCTTTCAAACTTGTCTCTTCCCCAGTATTTCTCATCTCCTTAAGCAACAGCATCATCCACCTAGTTGTCCAAGCCAACCTGAGAGGGCCCCTGATGCCCCTTATTTCCACCACTACCAACTCCCAGGTGGATCTAGAATCAGCCTATCATTCTCCATCCCCAGTGCTACCATCATGGTCCTGACCGACATCACCTCAAACCTGCACTAAAACTGCCAATCAGGTCTTCCACCTTCTATTCTTATTTCCACTGTTCTTTATACAGATGCTAAGGGGGTTTCTAAAAGAATTTTATCAGATTAGCCCATCTGTCTACCTCATTTCTATGGCTTCTGGTTGCCCTTGGGGGGGGGAGGGGGGGAGGATAAACAAACAGGAAACAACCTGCCTGATTTTGTCTATTCCTAATCTGAGGCTCCAATCTCACCTCTTATCACTTTGCTCCTAATCATCTGTCAACTCTGGGTTCTGAGAAGACATGTTTGTTCCCACCTCTGGGCTTTGCCACTACCTATTCCTTTGGGCTGGCATACTCTCTTACTATGTGCATGACTTGCTCCTTCTAATCTTTTAGTTCTGCGTTTAAATGTGGCTTATCAGCAAACCCCATGGACTTTTCTTCTCTTGGTATATAGTCTCTGCCTCCAGTTATTTTTCTATCACATTACCCTATTTCTTTATTTCAAAGCTATTATGTAAAAGGCTCATGTGGTATAGGAGACATCACTTGATGCAAGCTGCCATTCACAGGTAGGGAAATCAGCAGATTCATGAGTGCTTTGTTGTCTCAGCCCCTGTGGAAGCTCCCCTCCTCTATTTTCCCTTTTACTGGCTAGACAGGAGTGTGGGGTAAAGCCTTTGGCTTGGGCACCAGGCAGTCTGAACTGAGATGTGAGTTCTTTAGGTAGATGCTGGATAATTCCAGCAGCTTATCAGAGGAGAGTGGGAGTGGTCTCTCCCATTGCCAGGGGGACTCTTTCCTCAGTTAATTTCTTGCCAGGTTATTAGGAATGAACCTCTGGGGCTACTTGTTGAACAATTTTGCTTATCTCTCACAATATTTAATTATTTATTTATATGTTTACTTAATTGTAGTCAATATCTTCTACTAGAATGTAAGCTCCATTAGGATAGTAACCCTATTTGCCATTGTATATTTGGCCCATTTCCTGGAACGTAATAGTCCTGCAAGAAATATTTGTTAAATGATTTGAACTAAATGGTGCTGTGTGTATACCAACACAAAGCATACTCCTTTGAAATAGGGTAATACTAGTGGAATTTTAAAATAATGTATTTGCATTCCTGATCATCCTTAGTTCTACGTAGGTATCTAATCAGGTGATTCAGCATACCCTGGCCATTGGGGCAGACAGAGCCAGCCTAGAATTAGGGAAATGACTGTCCCATTCTGAAGCTCAAGATCTAGGGCAATTCAATAGTCTTGTGGGGTGCAGTCCAAGTTCAATTGAAGAGGAATTTCTAAATTCAAAATTTTAAGAGCAAAGCTTGAAGGTCTAAAGATGAATTTTGCTTTAAGAAATAGCATAGGGAGATACAGCGTATAATATCAGAGCAGATTCTCCAATATTGAAAAGGAGACAACCTTTAAGCAGAGACTAAGTTACTATAATGTCTAAGCCCTGAGAGGGAATTCAGCATCCCATTCCCCTAGACCTTTCTGTGGGCTATTTTTAGGGTAAGATGATACAAATCTCAGATGGAAAACCCAGGAAGATGAAAAGTTACATGAAATTACTCAATGTGGTGTTCTCTCCTGCCATCCTCGGTATGGTACAAGAGCAGTCCACATACCTGCTAAGAGGTCCTCACATGGTTCTCCTGGTACCCTCAGTCTGTGCTGGAAGACAAGGATCTCATTGTGTGTTCCTCTGTGTGCCTGTGAAAGGAACAGGATGTGCAAGAGGCCTGAGTGGACTGGAAGAAGCCTGGGGTTGGGAGGAGGATATTCCAGTGTGTGACAACCTGACCAGTTAAGGCAAATGGTAATCCAAAACACAACTGCCATCAGCAGGAGCCAGTTAACTCTGGAGAAAGCAAGCACGGTAGTCACACCTCTTTGGTCACCGGGAGAGGACACTCAATGTCCAGACAAGGTGGGCAGGGCAGATCCAAAGGCAGCATGTGGACCAACAGCCCTCCCTCTGCAGCCACGGAGCTGTTTAATCTTTGTCTATACCTAGAGAGTATCATGAGAAAAAGGATAGAAAGTGATTTCTAGGAGAGAGGGGGTTAAGATGACAGAGGAGTAGGGTGACCCTAAGCTTGTCTCCTCCCTCGAACACAGCTAGATAAGTACCAAGTCATTCTGAAACCCAAGAAATTGATTGGCAGTCTTAGAGAACAAAGCTGCCTGTCTACAAACAGGGGAAAAAAAAGACCCGTGGAAGGTAGGAAGAGTGGAGAGTTAATGTGTAGGATAAAGAGCCAGGGGCACAGTGGAGGAGGGAGGAGCCCTGATGGGGGAGAGAGTAGCAACGGAGAAAGAAAGAGAGAAAGTGGAAAAGAAAAAAAATGAAAACATGCACAGGGGACTGCACAAGAAAATTGTTTCCCAAACCCATTGACTAGAAACAAGGAGGGGTTTCAATACTGCCAGGTTTTTATAAACAGCAGAGTGCAGAGTTTGAAGTTTTGGAGGTCTGCGACATCACCAGGGTCAAGCCTGGCAAGTTGAGTGGTTCTCAGGTAGGGAAGCAAGGTGGAATCCCAGGAGCATGCAGCAGGGTCTGAGGATCCCCAGGATCACTGGGGGAGAAGTGGTTCCCTGCATGGAGTGTATTGGGTAGAGGGGATACAGTGGTCCCACCGGCAAAAGACCCTGCGAGTGCCATTGAGCTGCCCCATTCACCATAGGAATGGAACAAAGACACAGGCTGAGGACAGCAAACCCTGGTGCTGGCTATGTGCTGCGATTTACTATAAAGTCTGAACCACTTCATGGTCACACAAATGTGTTCTGGGACAAGCTGGCAATGGCGGAGCACAGGGAGACGCTCTACCAGAAGATCAGCATAGGTCCATGCCACAGGGGCCTCTGAAATGTGGGGCTTTGAAACACAGCCAATCCTGAGATAAAACACTGGAGGGCTGCAGCATTTGGCAGGCAGACAGCTGGGATACAGGGTGAGGGCAGGGATCTGACAGAAACTGAGGACACACAAGGGGTTATTGTCTTCATGTCTGTGCGGGCATCTTGAAGAATGGTAGATGCAAACTTCCAGCTCTGGAGATGAAGGAAAGGAGCATGGACATTCTCACCCTTGCCCACCAGCAGTGATAGACCCAGTGAGCTAAACAGCGCCATCAAGTAGAGAACAAAGTCACTACACCAAGCCCTGCCCCCTGTGCCCTGTGGGCCCATATCTACAAGGGCAAGTCCACCTGAGAACCTGAGGAGGGCCCCTCCCCAAGAAGGACAGCACAAACCCCTCCCATGCACTAAGTCTACTGATCATAGAGTACTGCAAACTTCAGCTCTAGGGGAAACAGGATCTAGTTTTCTTTGGATGTGTTTGTTTGTTGGGGGTGTTTTTGTATACAGAAAGAGCAATTTCTTAAATTTTATTTTTAAATTTATTATTAGTATTATTTTTTTAATTTTTAATTTTTAATCTTTTTTCCTATTAAACTTCTCTTAACAAGCAGACAAAAACACATGTAGGACATAGCTTCCTTTATTTACTTTTTAATTTTTAATTTTAATTTTATTTTACCTTTTTTTTTCTTTTTTCTTCCAAAATGACAAGACGGAAGAATTCACCCCAAAAGAAAGAAAGGAAGACATGATGGCCAGGGATTTAATCAATACAGATATAAGTGAGATGTCTGAACTAGAACTTAAAACAAAAATTGTAAGGATACTCACTGGGGTTGAAAAAAACATAGAAGACACTAGAGAATCCCTTACTGCAGAGATAAAAGAGCTGAAATTTAGTCAGGCTGAAATTAAAAATGCTATCCTGAATGAATGCCATGATAAGGAGGACGGATGAAGCAGAGAAACAAATTGGTGATATAGAAGATAAAATCATGGAAAATAATGAAACTGAAAAGAAGAGGGAAACAAAGGTACTGGATCATTAAGGGAGACTTAGGGACCTCAGCAACTTAGTAAAATTGAATAACATTCATATCATAGGAGTCTCAGAAGATGAAGACAGAGAAAAAAGGGCAGAAGGTTTTTTTGAGCAAATTATAACCAAAAACTGCCCTAATCTGGGGAAGGACACAGACATCAAAATCCAAGAAGCACAAGAGAACTCCCATTAAATTCAACAGAAATCACCAAGGCATATTATAGTCAAATTTACAAAATACACAGACAAGAAAAGAATCCTGAAAGCAGCAAAAGAAAAAAAAAAAAAAAAAAGAGAGAGAGAGAGCCCTTAACATACATGGAAAGACAGATCAGGTTTGCAACAGACCTGTCCACAAAAGCTTGGCAGACCAGAAGAGAGTGGTAAGATATATTCAGCATGCTGAATGGGAAAAATATGCAGCCAAGAATACGTTATCCAGCAAGGCTGCCATTTAGAATAGAAAGAGAGATAAAGAGTTCCCCAGACACACAAAAACCAACGGAGATCATGACCACTAAACCAGCCCTCCAAGAAAAATTAAGGGGGACTCTTTGAGTGGGGGAAAAAAAGACCCAAAGCAACAAAGACTAGAATGAAACAGAACATCACCAGACACACCAACTTTATAGGTAACACAATGGCACTAAATTCATATCTCTTAATATTCACTCTGAATGTAAATGGGATAAATGCTCCAATCAAAAGACAAAGGGTATCAGAATGGATTAAAAAAAAATAGATTCAGCTATATGCTGCCTACAAGAGACTCATTTTAGATCTAAAGACATCTGTGGATGGAAAGTGAGGGGATGGAGAACTATCTATCATGCTAATGGACAGCAAGAGAAAGCCAGAGTAGCCATATTTCTGTTAGACAAACTAGGTTTTAAAACAAAGCCAGTAACAAGAGGTGAGGATGGGCTCTATATCATAATAAGGATGTCTATCCAACAAGAAGATCTAACAATTGTAAATATTTATGCCGCCAACTTGGGAAGCATAAATATATAAATCCCAAATATCTAAAAATTCAAATATGTAAGTCAATTAATATATATAAATCAATTATATAAATATATAAAAAAACAACAAACATAAAGGAACTGAATGATAACAATACAATAATAGTAGGGGACTTTAACACCCTAATTCCAGCAATGGACAGATCATCTAAACAGAAGATCAACAAGGAAACAATGGCTTTGAATGACACACTGGACCAGATGGACTTAACAAATATATTCAGATCATTTCATCCTAAAGCGGCAGAATACACATTCTTTTTGAGTGCGTACAGAATATTCTCTAGAACAGATCACATACTGGGTCACAAATCAGCCCTCAAGAAGTACAAAAAGACTGAGATCATATTATGTATATTTTTAGACCACAGTGCTATAAAACTTTAAGTCAACCACAAGAAAAAATCTGGAAAGACCACAAACTTATGGAGGTTAAAGAACATCCTACTAGGACACCTGGGTGGCTCAGTCGGTTAAGCATCTGCCTTCAGCTCAGGTCATGATCTCAGGGTCCTGGGACTGAGTCTCGCATCAGGCTCCCTATTCAGCAGGGAGTCTGCTTCTCCCTCTATCCCTCCCCCCTGCTCATGATCTCTCTCTCTCATGCTCTCTCTCTCTCTCAAATAAATTTAAAGAAGAAGAAGAAGAAGAAGAAGAAGAAGAAGAAGAAGAAGAAGAAGAAGAAGAAGAAACTACTAAAGAATGAATGGGTTAACCAGGAAATCAAAGAAGAAAGAAAAAATTACATGAAAGCAAATGAAAATGAAAACAAATCAGTCCAAAACATTTGGGATGCAGCAAAGACAGTCCTAAGAGTGAAGTATATTGCAATACAGACCTACCTCAAGAAGCAAGAGAAGTCTCAAATACATAATCTAATCTTACACTTAAAGGACTAGAAAAGCAACAGCAAATGAAGCCTAAAGCCAGCAGAAGAAGGGAAACAATAAAGATTAGAGCAGAAATAAATCATATAAAAACAAACAAACAAAAGAACAGTAGAACAGATCAACAAAACTAAGAGCTGGTTCTTTGAAAGAATTAATAAAATTGAATAACCCCTAGCCAGACCTATCTAAAAGAAAAGAGAAAGACCCAAATAAATAAAATCATAGATGAAAGAGGAGAGATCACAACCAACACCACAGAAATATGAACAATTATAAGAGAATATTATGAAAAGTTATATGCCAACAAATGGGGCAATCTGGAAGAAATGGATAAATTCCTAGAAACATACTAACTACCAAAACGGAAACAGGAAGAAATAGAAAATTTCAATAGACCCATAACCAGCAAAAAAAACTGAATCAGTAATCAAAAATCTCCCAACAAACAAAAGTCCAGGGTCAGTTGGCCTCCCAGCAGAATTCTACCAGACATTTAAAGAAGATTTAATACCTATTTTTCTCAAACTGTTCCAAAAAATACAAATGGAAGGAAAACTTCCAAACTCATTTGACAAAAACAGCATTACCTGATTCCAAAACCAGACAAAGACCCCATGAAAAAGGAGAATTACATGCCAATATCCCTGATGAACATGCATGTAAAATTTCTTAACCAGAGAGTAGCAAATAAAATTCAACAGGGCATTAAAAGAATTATTCCCCATGATCAAGTGGGATTTATTCCTGGGCTGCATGGCTGGTTCAACATTCACAAATCAGTGTGATACATCACATTCATAAAAGAAAGGATATAAGCATATGATCCTCTCTATAGATGCAGAAAAATCATATGACAAAATATAGCACCTGTTCTTGATAAAAACCCTGAACAAAGTAGGGATAGATGGAAAATACCTCAACATCATAAAGGCCATATACAAAAGACCCACAGCTAATATTATCCTTAATGGGGAAAAACTGAGAACCTTTCCTCTATTGTCAGGAACAAGACAAGGATATCCACGTTCACCATTACTATTTAAAATAATACTGGAAGTCTAAGTCTCAGCAATCAGACAACAAAAAGAAATAAAAGGCATCCAAATTGGCAAAGCAGAAGTCAAACTTTTACTATTTGCCCACGACATGATATTCTATACAGAATACTTGAAAGATTCCACCAAAAAATTGCTAGAACTAATACATGAATTCAGCAAAGTGACAGGATATAAAATCAATGTACATAAATCTGTTGCATTTCTATACACCAATAATGAAGCAGCAGAAAAAGAAATCAAGGAATCATTCCCATTTGCACTTGCACCAAAAACTATAAGATACCTAGGAGTAAACCTAACCAAAAAGGTAAAAGATCCACACTCTGAAAACTATAGAACACTTATGAAAAAATTGAAGAAGACACAAAGAAATGGAAAAAAAAATAATTCCATACTCATGGATTGAAAGAACGAACATTGTTAAAATGCGTATACTACCCAAAGCAATCTACACATTTAATGTACTCCCTATCAAAATTCCACCAGAGCTGGAACAAACAATCCTAGAATTTATATGGAACCACCAAAGCAATCACGAAAAAGAAAAACAAAACTGAAGGCATCACAATTTCGGATTTCAATCTGTATTACAAAGCTATAGGCATCAAGACATTCTGGTACATGCACCAAAAGAGATACATAGATCAATGGAACAGAACAGAAAACCCAGAAATGGACCGTCAACCCTATTGTCAACTAATCTTTCACAAAGCAGGAAAAAATATTCAATGGAAAAAAAAAGACAGTCTCTTCAAAAAATGTCTGAGTGATGAAGTCCTGAACCCTTTGAAAACACTGCTGCTCCTCTCTACTCTGAGCTCATCTTGCCTTTGCAGTGACTCTTCCTGGCAGAGCCCTCTCCACCTCTCTATAGGGCTACGGCCCCTCCCAAATACCCCTACAAGTTCACACCTCTAAGATTATGGCCATGCTGGTCCCTCTGTCTAGAATCCCTGTCTCCATCTCTCCCTGTCCCTCTTCTGCCTGAAGGATTCTCCGCTCCCCACCACTGCTTGCCTGAGCAAGTATCACAGCTCTTAGAGTTTGCCTTAGTAAGTTGGAAAGTATCTCTCTCCATAATGTAAATTGTCTCTGAAGGCAGGAATTATAGCCTAACTTATCTCCGAGTCTCCAGAACTACGACTAGTTCCTTGCGTATGGTAATTGAATTAATTAATCCCATTGACTTATTAATTAATACAGGTTGCTGTAAGTAGCCCTATCCCATGTCCTGGCAAGAGCTGCTACATCTCAAGACATATTCCTCACTGATGGATACTAATTTACTAGGCTTGAACTGATGACCAATTTTGCTTCCCTGAGTAGAAAGCAAAAAGGCTCAACTCCTGGCAGTTCCTTGGCTGGTGATGTAGTAGAATATTATGTCAAAGTCTAAGAAATTGAATTGCACTCAACCATGGTAGGTGACATGCAAAATTAAAGATGTTTATAATTAGCACTTGTGAGCACAATTTAAGATTAAATGGTTATTAAGAGGATACTCTTGAGGTTTGAGGTTTCCTTTCCCTGGCTAATAACCTTTTATTTTTTTTTTTTTATGCTGGAAATCAATTAAGCACAACTGGGAAACAATGTGGGAAAATTATACATTTTCATAATGTGTTTCCCTTAATGAAAACAAAGCAAGAACGGGAGAGAAAAAGGCAAAGCTCATCTGATTCATGGCTTGGTTATTGCTTTTGAAGAGATAAATACTACCTGTAAACAAACGGACAAATGCATTTTTTAAATTCAAGGATGGAAAAGCATTGCCTCAGTCCAGCATTTCAAAATGGAAAATAAGGAGTTTTCTATTGATAACTTTTCCTGTAAAACTTGACTCTAGAAAGAGGTTTCTTCTATATTGGAAAACTCCGATGATAAAGGAATTCAAAATTCAGTGTGACTGCGTCATAGTCACCAGGAGGAAGGATCTGCAAATTGGTGACTTTAGGATCCCGATGTTTTGCCTGTCCCTATCCCTGAGAGCACTGATGTTCAGAAAGGGGTGTAGCCCCCGTCCTACCTCACAGCCGAGAGCAGCTCTACAATCCTACCATTAAGGTTTCATCAGATGTCAAATATCAAACTCTTCTAGACGGGGACCACCTTTGTGACTGATATCTTACTGTCAATTTCTAAAACCAAAGCCCAACTGAAATGGTTGTTTTAGTAGTTGGTGAGGATTTGGTGAAGCCTAAAGCAGAGATAACGCCATCTATCTTATCATGTATTCCTCTAGTGATCTAGTGAGTAGGTTGGGCTGGGGTGTGTGTGTGTGTGTGTGTGTGCGTGTGCGTGTGCGTGTGCGTGTGTGTGTGTGTGTGTTTGGGTTTCATGCTGGATTAGCCCTTATAGAAATGCTATTATATGACAGATAATACAGCATATTTTAAAAAATCATTTGCTTTGCAATCTGTCAGACTGATATCTGCATACTGGCTTTGTCTTTTAGTAGCTAAAGGAAATTATTCCTAAACCACAAGCTCAACATTACCTTCCATAAAATAATATTTGAGTAGAGCACTTGGTTCCTAATAAACCTTCAATACATGCTTCTTGTTTTTCACTATTGCAAAAAATGTCTTCATCTCTTTGGCAATCTTCAAAGGTCAGGATTCAAGCACAAGGCCGGGTGATCAATATTTCTGTTGTTCTAGTCACAACTTCTCAAGTCTGACAAGATGTAGGAGTGATGACTGGCCTCCAGCTCTAGTCTTTTGCTGTCTGGTGACCTCCTGTGCCCTCTGCAGTGGATGTCAGGGGCTGCCGCACTAGAGGGCTGCCATTTAAGTTGTGGATCCCTATTACTTGTGAACTGCTCAGAGAGCAGATTGTACAAACAATTCTGGGTATGCATTCTGAGAAAATCAGGAGTGCTTCCAGTAACGTTCTTTGAAAATAATCTTGGTCTTTGTAGGGGCTCTGGTTGCTTTTGCCTCGATTACATGAGCAATAAATATCCATTAAAAATAATTGGAAAATACAAAAAAGCATAAAAAGCTGAAGGGGAGGTCGGCTAGATCTCAGCAGAACCTCACTTTTTAATTAGGTCACAGACTTGCTCATTTCAGGAGTTAGAGAACACAAGACGTGGGAAAACAACAGCAAACCAGGCAGCACTCATGGTAATGAGGGGATGCCACAGGTCTGGGCTCTCAGCTGCTACAGTGAGGCCCTGTCATGTCCAATTCTGGGAGAGACATGCATGTATTCCTGTAGCAGGGACACAGGACCCAGCGGTGAAGGCTGCCCAGGCTACTGCTTTAGCACCACCGCCTTGAGAACTAGAACAGTGAAAAGTCCCGGAAATTGCAGGATGCAGGGGTTTGTCTTAGGCATGCAGCGGCCCATGTTCTGCCTCGACCATGGATGGATTGCTGGCTGCAGGATCAGGATTGGGCCCAGGAACAACGTAGCTGCCTGTATGGGGCTGTGCTCAGTACCTAGATTGGTGGCTGAGAAGCAGCCCTCTCTGGGAAAATTCCTATATTATAGCCAGAAACACTAAGAAGACTGGTTGGAAAGACACAGTCTAGCTGCACTGTCAGTAAGGTGCAGACACAGACCCCTGACTCAGAAATGATGTGAAAAACTGATTTGAACCTGGGGTAATTTCTGTTCTAATGACTGAGGGAAGGTGGAGGCCTCTCCTCCCCTTTCCTCTCTTTCTCAGCATTCCTAGGGACAGGGTCATGCTTGGAGTCAACTAGCAATGTTTAGGATAGAAACATGTCTGTGCTTTCAGGCCAGCCTCCTGGTTTACCACGTGGACTGCAGCCAAAAAAAAAAAAAAAAAAAAAAAAAAAAAAAAAAAAAAAAAAAAAAAAAAACCCAAAAAAACAAAAAGACCAAACAAATAAAACAAAAAACTAAACAAAAAAACAAAAACGTGTCTGTCTCCCTAGACTCCTTGTAACAAGTGCCTGCCCCTCACTTCCTTCTCCACTCAGTGTCAGTTTGGCCACTAACTCAATCTACTGTTTTTCTTTTTCAGCCACGTCGTTATTCGTCAGACCTCACCTTAGAAAGTGGCTTCTAAGAGCTGGCCACTTAGGACAGTACCTCCCTGGTCCTGCCCTGTCCTCGGGCTCCACTGCTATTACATGTCCTGCCACACTGTCACCCACAGGGAGACCTGACAGGTGCAGGAGAGAAAGGATCTGGCATGAACTCAGGCCAGCAGGCATAAGGAGAAGGAAGAGGGACTTGGGAAGCATGTGGAATTTAAGCTTGATACAGGACAGGATAATGACGCGGATACCAAAGCTGAGGAAAACTGAGGAAACTAGGGATTGCTCACAGTTTTGCAAGCATGTTCAGTTCCTGACATGAGCCTCTTCCTGTGTGAGGCCATGCCATGGAGAAGGGAGGGAAAGGGGGACAGCTGGTCTCTGCCTCTGGAGAAGTCAACCTCACCTGAAAGAAGAAAGTAACAATTGGCAGAGATAGAGCATGAAGTGTGCTACAGTCTGAATATTTGTTTCTCCTTAAAATTCCCATGTTGAACTCCTAATGTCGGATGTGACGGTAGAGCCTATGGGAAGGTGCTGATTTCGTGGGGAAGCGGGGGGGGGGGGGTCAACCCTCATGAATGCGATTAGTGCCTGATAAAAGAGGATGTAGAGAGATCCTTAGCCCCTTCCACCATGTGAGAACACAGCAAGAAGTGCCAGCTCGGAGCCAGGACGACAGCCTTCATCAGAACCTGGCCAGGCTCGCACCCCTTCAGCCTCCAGAACTGTGAGAAATAAATTTCTGTTGTTCATAAGCTACCCAGTCTGTGGGATTCTGTAGCAGCCCAAATGGACCAGGACGAGGTTTGACCGTATAAAGAGTATGTGGAATCAGATGCTCTGCATTCAGGTCCCAGCAGGTCTACGTGACCTTGGGCAAGACACTTGCCCTCCTCTAGATTTATTACCTTATCGTTACAAAGAAGATATTGAACGGGATGATTTTAAAGCTACTGCTTTCTGTATATAAGGGCTTTGTGTGTATTATTTCACTTAATTTTCCTAACAACCTCTCTGAAGGTGTTTTTACCACATTTTACAGACATGAGAATGGACTATAGAAAGTTTAAATGACTGTCCCAGATGGTTGAGTCAAGATCTGGATCTAGGTCTGTCTGGTTCAAAGCTCATGCATTTCTCTACCATGGGTCCCTGTGGATTTCTACTGATACCAAATAAAATGAGTGAATGGCCTCTGCCTTCAAGATGTTCACAAAGTATGGGAGAGACAAATAATTACAGAACAACGTATGTCTTATAAACAGGTGCACAAGCAGTTACGAGTCCACGGAGGAGAGGTATGTGTATGATGGGAAGGGGGTCAACAAAAGAAGGGAAAATCAGAGAAAGACAGAGGGAAGAGATGACATTTGAATTTGGCCTGGAAGAATGAGTAGGATTTTGAAGGCGTGAGCAGGAAAAACTTCCAGGCATTATAAACGGTGTGAGAAAAGATACAGAAATATAGACACATATACGTGGCTGTTGCAGAGAAGCAGATAGTGGTTGGAACAGAGGGAGCACGGGAAGAGGGCTTAAGGATGAGGTTCCATGGGTTGCAAGTTACTTAGTTCTTATCAGTGGAGTCCCTGCTCCAGTATCCTGGTCCCTCAGCTGCACAGAGCAAACGCCAGCCCCACTTTGCCTCTGCCCATGGAGAACACTACTGCCCAGCTACTCAGCACAGCTGTGGCAGGCAGGTGGGCAAGGATGCAGAAGTCTACCTGCCTACTATCAATTCTGGCTCAGCCTTGTTTCTGACACCAGCTTCCTACTTTACACCCTACACTCTGTGAAACCGCTGACTCTTGCCTGCCTCGGAGATATTCTGACTCCAGCAGAGATGGGAACTGGGATATTTGTGCACAACTTAAAAATCCTGAGAAATAACCAGTGAAAATATGAGGCCTAGTGCAGCCAGAAGACCTGGGTGATGCTGCTGGCTACTCTGTCACAGATAAGCTCTGTGACCTCAAGCAATGCTCTTTGCCTCCACTAGTTCCAATGGGTCAATACCTGTCTGGCCTCTTTCTTCAGATGAACATTTTGAAAATAAAATGAGATAATGTAGATTTGAGGCCAATATAGGGTTAAAATGTACTCTTACAAATTTTTCTTTCTTTACCATTTCACTGGGGAATTAATCAGACAGTTTAAATGATCTTTTTTTAATGGGAATAGAAAAGATTTTTGAAAAAATAGCCCAGTTCAAACAGAAGCCTACACTTTTCAGAATTAAACACAAGAGGGCACCATAAGCCCATGCCAAGGAGTCTGAAGGCCTAGAAATTTCCATTTTGATTTTAACGCTTAGATTTCTGTGCCCCTCTGCTTCACTGATGTTCTCCATGTAGGGGTTAACATGGAATAGCTTATCACAGGATTATCAGCTTGACTCCTGGTCCCAATCTGACCTTGTGCAATAATTCTTATAAGTGGGCTTTGGCCTTTTCTAAAGACCTCTTCTTTCTTTCTAGGTCTAGAACCAAAATCTGAATTTCTGTCCAGATAACTGACACATCTTAAGAGTTGACTGAGCAAGGCTTGGTGACCTACACAGGACAGCAGAAGGAGAATAAGGATCCAAGATCTAGAACAAGGACTCATCTGGGGCAGGTCACCAGTAGGAGATAGAATAACCACAGTGCTGAAGAATGATCTGGTTTGGCAACTGGGGCTAAGGCTGTGGAGTACAGGGAAGACATTTTCCAGTTGGAGAGACCAAGCCACAGCAGCAAATGGTCCCAGCAACCCTGGATGGGGGTAGGAGCAAAGCGGAGCTAGGTTCAGGGTAGAGCCAATTCTAGGGTAAGCAGAGCATGCTGCTATCAGTTCTATTTACTGATGGGAGCAGGTATGCATATGGTGGCATCAGGTGAGTAACAGTATCCATACCTCTGGTTAGGCAGGAGACCTGGCAGGAGAGTGGCCAACTATCAGTCTTACCAGGATTCTGGGTCTAGACAGGTTGTCAGAGTAGGAAGTAGAGAAGCAGGCCTGAGTTCGCAGAACTAGAGACCATCAGGGTCTGCTGGGCCTCGGGTCATCTGAACTCTGGGATATGAAAGCTGACCCGAGCTAAGAGATTGTTTAATCCAGTGCCTGCAAACTATGGCCTGTAAACACAGCCTCCTTCATTTCACCATGTGTTGTCTGTGGCTGCTGTCTGTGCTACCAAGGCAGAGTCCAGCAGTTGCAACAGGAACTGCATGGCCCACAAAATCTAAACTATTAATATTTGGCCCTTTTCACAAAAAGTGAGCTGATTCCTGGTCTAGTCTAACCCCTACATTTTAGGATGAGGAGACTGCTTGTCAGAGACATGAAGGGGCCAAGCCAGAAGTAAATAGAGATGAGAGTAAATTTCAAGTCAGCTGAGCGCTGAACACATTTTATCTCCCATATGCATTCGGATGCTAAGTTTCATAATTTTCTAAGATAGGAAGTTATCTTCCCTCCAAAGGCATCTGGGCTTGGGCCAATGCACGTGTGTGTGGGTGTTTACACACACCTGTGACTTATCATTCTACTGACCCCTTTCCTGGAGCATGTCCAGATTCACTTTTCTTATTACAAAGGTGGCCCTGTCTGGCAGGTGTTATTCTCAAATACCTCAAAGCTGGGAGATAAGGAGTGATTTCTCCTTAAAGGAGGCCTAGTAGAACTACATTCTTCAAAGGAAGAAGCTGGAGGTAGAGGCAAAACCATTGGCTTGGTTAGAAGATGCCGTGAGGAGAAAAGAAGGGGAAATTGCACACTGTTCCCAAGGGATTCCTGGGAGTTGATTTTACTATGATGCCAGTCTAAGCTCATACACCTGATCTCCCGCTTCTTTAATCACTTAAGAAAGCACCAGCAGGCCAAACAATTCAGATTAATTACTGTGACGTTTGTTCACTTTGGACAGAATGCCAGCAATGCCTGGAACACAGAGCTGAGGATATGTAACGTCATTGTTACTCAAAGGAAGGACCTGGCCAGAAATGAAGGAGATGGTTTTACTGACTTGTCTTCTTGGGCCTTTAACTTCTTCTCACACATACATATTTTCTTTTAATCTAATGATAAATCTTCGTTCTACATTTACTAATGGTTTTATTGATATACCAGAGACGGCTCTATGAGAATTATAGCCCACATTTGGCTCAGAATGAGGCAGAGCCTCTAACATGGATATCAGCTTAGCCACTCACATTCTTTGAGGTTATGTCTGGTGTCCAGAACATGACCTCCCCAAACCTGCATCTTCAAACAGACTTTGGGTGACCACTAGAGGCGATTCTGAAATGGGGTTCCTGCAGAAGATAGGTTGACGACTTCTTAGAAACCCTCCCAAATTTAAGATGTTCTGATTCTTTTGTTTCATACCAATTTAATGCAACCTGTCCCCCAGCCCCCAAAGCAATGAAGGATAGAGATGTAAGAACTCAAAATGAGCAAATCACCACACTCTGAACATCAACAGCCCTTAGAATACACAGCACTCCCTTCAATTTACCTCAGAGCCACCATTCACGAAACGCCTTCCTATGGCCAGCAAAGGCAATTCACCTAGTCAATTTGCTAAAATTGAATACATCAGATGTGCTTGCTTAACTATTTGTTTAATTGGCTTTTTTCTCTTTATTAAAATATTTGAAGGAGAGTTGAATTTGTCTCTATTCCAACTCCCTACTACTTACAGTTGAAGAACAAGGGATGGATAAAAGAGAAAATCAGTTTTATAAAAATATTTTTTCAAATATGAATAAATTCCTTATAGTTTCAAAAATACTATATTCAAATTTTTTAAAAGATTTTTTATTTATTTATGTGACAGAGAGACAGCCGGCGAGAGGGAACACAAGCAGGGGGAGTGGGAGAGGAAGAAGCAGGCTCCCAGCGGAGGAGCCCGATGTGGGACTCGATCCCGGAATGCCGGGATCACGCCCTGAGCCAAAGGCAGCTGCCTAACGACTGCGCTATCCAGGCGCCCCTCAATTTTTTTTTAAATATTGAAAGAGAAATGCCTACACCTACCCACTGATGTGAGACAGGAACAAAATTGTTGGATGCTGGTATAATACATTAAGTTGGGATTGTTTGATTTTATCCACTTATATACTCCATGACAGTTAAGCTTTGCTCTTTTATTACTGTAATCATTATCATTATTTACTATCTTAAAGGCTCCACTAATCATATTCCATCAGTCCCTAGCTTTTAGATGTCATACAGTAGAAAAGAGCACAGGATCAGGAATCAAACAGATTTGGTTTCAAATCAGGAGGTGGGAGTGGAGTGGGGAGAGAGGCATCAGGCTGGAACAGAGGAGACACAGAGCAGGAAGTGCACTGGGTGCCACAGCAGCTGAGAAGGAATCTAGAACTGCTGACCAGGCATTTTCCACAGAGAGGAGTCCCTGCGACTGTGATTGGCCACTCTTGGCAGGGGTCTAGGGCACCCTCTTCTGGAGGCCCAGATCCACACTGCCTTTTGAGAACCAGAGGTGGCTGGTTTGGGGCTGAAGCCGTTTCCACAGGAGAGCAGGGTTCCAGCTACCCCGGATGCAGGGCTGCCTTGGGAAAGGTTGGGTTGGGGTGCAGGTTATGGGGAAGGCTTTCTGGGGGTGGGGCACAAACCAAGGGGGCAGGTGCTTGCTTTCCCATAGTGGCCAGGGCAGCAGCCTGGCAGGAAATCACTGAGGGTGGGGGGTCCTTTGGAGGCAGCTACACTAAGGGGAATGTTTGGATTTCTGAAGAAGCACCTGGGGAGAGTCTTCCTTAGGGTCGGCCAGACAGAATCACAATATTGGTTTTATTTTCCATAAAAAGGGGAAATTAATAGTAATGGACTCACAGGTTTTGTTAAAGGGGGTATTGAAAACAGGTGAAAATCATGACTATAGACATACAATGAACACATCAAATATTTTATTTAAATCATTATTCAGTGAGAGAACCAGGGAAATAAGTTTAAAGAAATAAAAAAGGAAAGCTGTTTGTAGATTAAGAATACTGAAATGAATTTGCAAATAGTTGCAAAACTGGTATATTTACAAGTGATTGAGGGGGGAGATTAGTCCCAACAGGATTTTTTGGCATGTCTAAAGACAATAATTATTTACATTATTATCAGTTATCTAAAACTTCACATAGTTGTAAAATAACTCCAAAGACAATGAAGGGACAGAACCTTCTTAGAAACAGAATCAGATTCAGAATGAGAACCAGAGGGGTATACTCCTGTTGTTCATTAAAATTTTCATCAAAATTTTCCCTGGAGTGGGCTCTGAGGATTAAGTTCTTGCAGGTGGGTTAGGATTTTGTAAGCTAAGGGAGACCCTGATCAAAAGTGCTGGTGTTTTTGCAGTTATGTGTGTTTCCAGTTATGGAACTGGAAGTGGGCCCCCAGACTCCCCCTAGTGCTGGAGGGAGGAGATCAAAGAAGTATGTTACTGGGGGTTTTAGGCAATAAGATATAATAATAATGACTAATACAGGCTAAATACTTATCGAGTGTCAGGTGCTGTTGTAAACTCTATCGAAATTACTTTAATTTAATCTTCCTAATCACCTTATGAGGGACGAGTTATTATTATACCATTTAAGTATAGGTGAGAAAACTGATCTGGGATGGGATATGGGGAAGTACAGTGCAGTAAGTGGATTGGTATCTTAGGGGTTAGGGGTGTTGTAAAGTATTTTTAAATGGCGCCCCCTGGATGGGGTCAGCGAGCGAGATTTGGGGAATAACAACAATGGCTAGGGCCTGTGAGTGGCCAGGTACCAGGAAGGTCCAAAAAAGGCGCTGCAGGCTGAGGGTCTTAGGGGTCTGCGGCTCTCTGGGTGCGGCAGAGAACACCTGAGAAGCGCTGGGAAGGAAGGCAGTCTTGAGGATCCTCAAAAGATGTTAAACTGGCCATAAGAAGATACGTCATCGGTGAAAGGATGACGAAGGATGCAAACCACAATCCCATCTCTCTAAAAAGAGAGACTTTGGACCCTCGGACGCCGACAATGGTGGCTGGGCCTTCAGGGAAGAGAAGGTTAGAGAGTCCTTGCCCGGTTTTGCTTAGGAAAACAGGAGGGTGAGAAGCTGGGGGAAGCGGGGCTCTTGGTATAATGCAGACGAGGGGGGATTTGGGGCTGTATTAAAGGACGTCCGAAGTCTCACCACAGTACTACAGTCGGGGCGGTGGTCAAAGAGGACAGCAAGAGCCCGGAACGTGGAACTCTTCCTCCCTCGGGTCTTGCCCCCCGCCTGCCTTCGGCCCAGGAAAGGAGGTCTCTAGACCAGGTTTCTGCGGCTGGAGGAACGGGGCGGGGGACCGGCACCGGGATGAGGACGCGGTAGTCCTCTAGGAAGCCCTGGCCGGCTTACAAGTCTGGGCGCAATCAGAGGGCTGTCGGGAGGACCGGGGGTACTGACTAGAGCCCACGAGATGGGGGTCTTCAAGGGTGCGAGGCGCAGGGAAGGGCGTGGGTCTCCGAACCGCCGCGCTCGAGCTACAACTCCGGTGCGGAAATTTGGATCCGCCAACCCCGAGACCGGCAGGGCCTGGTGCAGGGCAGCTTGCGGGCAGGAGGCGGGGATTGCACGGGGGGCTAGTCCTCGGTGTCTCGAGTGGCATCAGGCGAGGAGGGAGAGCGGTTCAAGGTGAGTCCCAGGTGGGTCCTAGGCCCTCTACCCTGGCAGAGGAAGGGCAGGCGTTTAGGGTCAAGCCTCCAAAAGGGGAGCGATGCGGGACGGGGGCTTAGTGCCACAAAGAAGAGCCCACCATTGACAGCTGTCAAGAACATTTTCTTGGCGAGCTGGAGCACGAAATGCCAGAGCCGGAGACTATAGGATCGGAGGCTGAAAATTAGCGAGTGGGGGAAAGCAATGTGCAGGAACTTGGGTCCCTCAAGGTAGGTAGTTCTAGGAAGCCGAAAACAAAGGCTCTTGGGGACGGGCGGGGAGGAGAATCGACTGAGGATTAGAAAAGCAGCAGCGTAGCTTTCTAGGGCTGGGAGAGATGGAAATTTAGGGAATTGAGAATTGGCAGGGTGTTTAGAGCCTTAGAAAGTAGGGTCGTTTTAGGGCGCGCAGAGCCACGGAGACTGAACCGCCGGATTATAGGGCCCCCTCTGGTGGCCATTTGGAAGAGTGCAGAAACATTTCCAATATTCGCACATAAAAGGCAAAAACTTATATAAAAAGAGAAAGATTGAAGGATGGACAGTGAAATAGGAAAAGTGATATAGAGTGAGAGAGATGGAGAATTAGGAAAGTGAAAAGAGAAAAGAACTTCCGGAGGAAAAAAAGAGAGAAAACATGCAAGGGGTAGCAGTTCTGAAGCAGATCCCTTATGGGGTGGGCACCAACCTGCCGTCTTCCCAGCTGTACAGGCTGGGAGCTGGGCTAATGAAAAACTGAGGAACAGCCAGCCCAGCACAGTGCCCCCAGTCTCCAGGACTGCAGGGAAATGCTCTGATATGTTGTTCTCAGCTTTAACTATTACACTCTGCCCAGAACAGAATATTGGTTGAAAATGAATTAGAAATTTAAGAAAGAAAACAAAAATAAGTAGACTTCATTCATTCTGTAAAACAGCCAAATGCTTAGTAGTTGCAAAACCCACCCCATTCCCAAAACCCCAACAGACACCCCAAATTGTAGCATCAGTCAAACAGTCACTGGGGACTTTATTTTCTGATCAAAGTGCCGTTTAAACTAAATTGTGAGCGTTAACCTATTGACTTTTTCTTTCAAATAACTTTTGGTCAAATAACATGTAGTACATATGGGTCAGTTTTCAATTCAGGGCTCATGCTACAGGTAACATGCATCCTCTCTTCAGCACAATTTGAGAAACAAGTTTCTCCTTGAGTCATGGTTTGCAAGAACTCAGGCCTGGAGGAAGACAGAGGTGGGTCCACTTCCTCATTTCTGGTGCTAATCCAGTAGTTTTTTACCCTTTCTGTTCACTTTGCATCTCAAAGGCGAGGAGTTCTAGGTTGTTCCTCACTGTAGCCAATTGAGGAGCAGGTGAAAATGACTCTAGGCCATCGCTTGTAGTATTTTCCTACTATTTCCTTCCTATTTTCCCCCTGGGCCCCTCAGGACCATGGGGTAGGCTCTAAAGCTCAATGCCACAAAAGAGAAAATAGAATTGTGGATTAGATCACTTTCTTAAAGATATAAAAATCATCAGTGATACCCTGTGGACTAGACCCCTAATTCTTCTGAATTTTGGTCCACTCCCCCCACTGCAGAATCTAGAGGCTTAGAGATTCACTTTGCAAAAGTGAGGACTTGATAGGCTGAGTCACCTGAGGTGTCAATCACACCTACTCTCCCCTCCCCCTTCTCTTTTTCTTTTTCTGTTTCTGTAAATTTCAAATAAGCGGTAATCTTTCTTGGACATTTTTAGTGTCAGCCTAACATCTTAGCCCTTTCCATTTAATTCTTTCAACTGAGATGATCTCATTTATTTATCTTTTAACTTCTAAAAACATTGAGACTCTGTTTTTCACAAATTACGGGCTGAGGTCAAAATAATTAGTGAGGGAGATGGATGTATAAACTAACTGCCGTAAGATGTGATACATGAACCAGTCCAGGGATGCACAAATAAACTGAGGTGTCTGGGAAGGGGCAGCTTAATTTGTCTGGGAGGTATGACTTGACCACAGATATGCAGACACTTTTAACTGGACGTTAAAGAGTAAATACAAGAGAATGAGGGTAAAATTTTGAAGCTAAGCATTTTCCAAAAAAGGGAATGGCACGGAAGAGTAAAAAATATGTAGCTGGTACAAAGAAGGGGATGTATTTCATTAGAGCTAGAACTTGGAAGGTAGGAAGAGAGGGCAGGAATAAAAAATGGGAAAAAAATATATAAAAATCATAGGTAAATACTAGATATATGTGATATATATGTATATATATGTATATACACACACACACACATACACACACACACACACACACACACACATCATTCAGGCTTAAAAATAAAGAAGGAGGGGTGCTTGGGTGGCTCAGCTAGTTAAGTGTCTGCCTTCGGCTCAGGTCACAATCCTAGGGTCCTGGGACCAAGCCCCGCGTCAGGATCCCTGCTCAGTAGGGAAGTCTGCTTTTCCCTTTCTCTTTGTCCCTGCTCATGCTCTCTCTCTCACTCTCTCTCTCCCAAATAAATAAAAATCTTTAAAACAAAACAAAAAATAAAGAAGGAAATTCTATTTTCAACCACATGGATGGGCCTTAAGTATATTATGTTAAGTGAAAGAAGCCTGACACAGAAAGACAAATATTGTACGATCTCATTTATGTGTGGAATCTTAAAACATCAAATTCATAAAAACAAAAAGTAGAATGATTGTTGCCAGGGGACGTATGGAAAATGGAGAGACGTTGGTCAAAAAGTACAAAGGTTTAGTTATGCAACTGAAGTTCTGGAGATATGTACAAGATGGTGATTATAGTTAATAAATACTGTATCATACACTGGAAATTTGCTGAGATAGTTGATCTTAGGTGTTCTCACCACACAAATCAAGGATTGTAACTATATGAGGTGATGGATATGTTAATTAGCTTGACTGTAATCCTTTCACAATCAAAACATGTTGTACATGTTAAAATTACACAAAGCTGGGAAAAGAAGAGGTAAAGCCGAAACAATGAGACGTACTTTTAGCCCCACCTCATCTGGAGCTTGGATGTGCATCTTTCTTCCATTCATACTGACTTAAGAAAGTAGTCTTTTCCTTCATCCTCAATACCTATGCTTATCTGCCTCAAAGTTACTCCTGAATTTACTGAAAGCAATCTTGAAATGGCCTTAAAAATCTCTTCCTTTTGAACCCAGTGTTCATTGTCCTGTTCTAACTTTTCAATACAGTCAGCAGAATTGGAGATAGTTGAAGCTCCCTCCTAAAAGCAGCTCCTTTCATTCCCATGATCCTATTTATTGCCTTTCTGTTTCTCAAAGAATTCATATTAACAGATCCCTTTTGTCCCTTTTACTTTACTCATTCCTTAACTATATTGGTGGCCTCAATGTCCTATCCTCATCTTCTTGTCTGCTTGGGTAGCACTGACATTTGAAACATTATTAAGTCTTCCAATCCATAAACACAGGATGCCTTTCCATTTATCTGTGTTTTTTAATTCGTTCCTCCATGTTTTATAATTTTCAGCATACAAGTCTTTCATCTCTTTGGCTAAGTTTACTGCTAAGTACCTTTTTGTTGTTGTTGCTATTGCCAATAGGATTGTTTTCTTAATTTCCTTTTCAAATAGTTCATTGTGCATAGAAATGCAATTGTTTTTGTATGTCGATTTTGTATCCTGCAACTTCAGTGAATCTGTTTATTCTAACAGGTTTTGTTGTTGTTGAATCCTTATGGTTTTCTACATATATGATAATGTCATCTGCAAACAGAGATAATTTTACTTCTTCCTTTTTGATTTAGAGTCCTTTTATTAATTTTTCATGTCTAATTGCTGTAGCTAAGACTTCCAGTACTGTGTTGAATAGAAGTAGTGACAATGAGAATCCTTGCCTTATACTGTATCATAAAGGAGACACTTTTAGCTTTTTCGCATCAATTATTATATCTGTGGGCTTTTCACATATGGGTTGAAGTAAGTTCCTACTATACTTGTTTTGTTGAGAGCTCTAATCATGAATGGATGTTGAATTTTGTCGAATGCTTTTCCAATCTCTGCTGACATGATCATGTGGTATTTTTCTGTGTAATGTGGTCGCAATGATACCAAAGCCAGACAAAGATAACATAAGAAAAGAAAACTGTAGGCCAATATCCTTGATGAATACAGATGCAAAAATATTTGATAAGATTCTAACAAACTGAATTCTACAACTCATTAAAAGGTTCATACACCATGACCAAGTGGGATTTGTGCCTGGGGTGCAAGGATGGTTCAACATATCTGAATCAATCAATACGATACACCACATTAACAAAATGATAGCTTTACATTTTACATTGAAGAACTGATAAGAAAGAATCAGGAAAGGACAGAAAAAGGGAACAAGTGGCTGTAGGAGGGGGGCAATTCTAGAATAGAAGTTAAAGGGTGTACTCAGCCAGGTATAGGTGGGGTATAATTGCTGGTACAGTTTAGGTATATGCAAGCATAAGGAAGAAAAGGATTGAGGAAGATTTTAATTGGGAGCATTTATTTTAATGTTATTGTCAAAATGTTACCTTTGGAGCCACATTCTGATTTACATCTCTGTTCTCCCATGTAGTAGCTGAATGATCTTGAGTAGTTAACCTAAAGGTGCCTCAGTTTCCTCATCTTTAAAAGGGATACTAAAGTTCCTACCTCCTAGGGTTGTTAGGAGTGTTAAATGAATTAATACATGCAAATTAATTAAAATTGACCATAGCCATATTATGCCTTCAATATATGTTGGTTGCCATAGAAGCGCTGTTGCCAAAATCTAAGACTAGATCATCTGCTGAGAGTTACTGAAAGAAGTAAGCTAGGGCTGGAAGGAAACAACAATATTTTGAGAAGATGCTATTGAGAAAAGAGCAAGCCCTCCAGGGAAGACTGAAGAACTGTTAGATATAGCTGGAGAGCCATCTGAACCTGCCCTCAGATACTGCATGCTTCCTGGCCTCCTCCAGGGACCAGCGTCTTGGAGT
Source organism: Ursus maritimus (assembly GCF_017311325.1). Lineage (NCBI taxonomy): Eukaryota > Metazoa > Chordata > Mammalia > Carnivora > Ursidae > Ursus > Ursus maritimus. Next base: position 43,705,255 of record NW_024426774.1, read on the forward strand.
CTGGTAAACTCTTAGCGATTATAAGAGCCCTCTGAACCACTGCTTAGCTAATCAGCTGCACGTCTGCTTGACTATTGCTAACTCTGCAGGCCTAGGAACCAAGAATGAGGTCGACAGCTTTCTATTTATTTTTAAATTTAATTTAGAAATAGATTGGTGTATTTCTTTGGATAGAATATTAGAATTTACACGAAGATAAGAATGCTAATCTTGGGCCATATGGCTAAAAAACAAAGTTTGGCACACTACTTGGGTTTCTAATGAATATTTCATTTTGTGTACTTTGTCATATTTATGGACTATATATACATCTAGTTATATGAAATTAAAAAGAAAAGGACAGCGACTGTGAATTGGAGAATTTCTGAAATATCTGTAAATTAAATTCATGACAGCAATGTTTTACAACTGTAGGCAATGATTATAAAAATGGAAATCACCCTCTGGATTCCATGTCCATGTCACTAGTAAGATGTGGGCACTGATGAAAAGCAAGCAAAAAACCAGCAATGTTAAAATGATTAAATAGCAAGGGACAGTGAATTAATATTGTGAGCAACTAGGAGTAATGAGTACCTGGAAATCAGCAGAAACATTTGTAGAAAATTAATAGAATGAACTAAATATTGTTACACACCTAGAGTATATCCAAATATTTCACTGTAGGGAAGACTCAGTACTACAACACCATCTCTTTATTTGATAGACTTCCAGATGTTATTTGAGAAATTCCCCATAGATCCCCCCTTGTTGATAACAGAATTAGAGAAGAGTAATAATCAACTTGAAATTGGAAACGAAAATCTTGGAAGATATTTCTGCAGTTATGTAGCTTATTAGATTCTTTAGAGCTCTGTTGTCAAAACATTATTGGTGGAGAAATCAATTTGGTGTTTTGCAACCAGAATTTTAAAACATCAAGTATCAGAGTAGTTAGAGCAAATGTTCTGTGATAGTTTTGTTTCATGTTTGTGTGTGTATGTTTGTACAGTGTTGTGAAATAAAATGAATGTCATATTATAGCTTTCAAATGTTTGAAAAATAGTAATTTAGAATATATTAGAGAGATGAGACTTAGAATAGATTATAAAGTATACACTGAAATCAAATTATTAGAAAATCTTAACAATTAATTGATCAGCCTTTGCAAAATTATTGTGATGATTGAGAAATTTCAAAAACAGACAAACATAGAGGAATTGAGATAGATATCAAAATTGAGATAGATCACCAAAATTCTTTTTCAGAAGGTAGGGTGAAGTTTAATACTGTTATCAGGCTGAATGAAAGTGTAAGAACCACATGTCTTTTGACCTCAGGGGGACAGAAGCCAAAGACTCAGAAACTTAAAGTATAGTAGGGGTTAAGGCAGAGCATAAAAATTTGGTCCAAATGGTCAGAGAGGCTATAGGTTGAGGCAAATGTTTACACTGTTGCCTCTCCTTTTTCCTACAGTCTTTTAAGTACAATGTTGTTTTGCCTAATTACATAATATCTTATATGAGTAATATAGGCTGCTCTTATTCAAATAAAAAATGATATATAACATGTATCATATTTTTATCCTTGTGCTTTTTGTTGGGATCAGCTGATGGTCAATTTGTGGGAAAATAATGACCTCAACTATTGGGCTTGAGTGATGTGCACTTACCAGGATCCCCACTCCCTCCTCTTCTCTGTGTGTAACTCTTTCATGAAAGTTAGGATAAAGTTTGAGGTTGTTTTTTTTTTTTTTTTTTTTTTTTTTTTTTTAATATAATGTCTGTGTCCTCTTTTAGGCCACGAATTTCCTTAGGGAAGAGCCCAGTCATGTTTGTGTTTGAACTGACAGTACTTTGAATATTGCCAACTTCATCAAAGCAGGAAAGCAATACCCATTTACTGACCTAACAGTTGAAGTAATCTAAAAACGGTAATGACAAATTGCCAGAAAAGGGGTTGCAATCATAAGAAGGACCAAAAACTTAAAAATCATCAAATGCATGTCTTAATTAAAAACAGACACAACAATGAATCTAATGTCTGATTATTTCACTGTTTTTCATGGCTTTTGAATGCCTGTTCTTTTCTTCCTCCTTAAAACAAACCAGTGAAGTTAATCAGTGAGGAAAACTAGTGTCTGATAAATGGCCTCTTCCTGGGAAGATGGTATCCCCTAGTGGTTTAGAGCATAGTACCTCTTTTTCCAGAGACCATCTACATTCAGGAGCAGGATTTCTGTAAGATATGGGACCTTTCAAGTCAAACTGGCTTGTGGAATAAAGGGAATGTATTAGCTAACATAACTGAAAAGACTTATGATAATAGGGTTACAGGAAAATTTATCTGTGGTTTCAGGTCCACCATCTCTCTATGCTTATTAGCTAATTCCTCAGATTTATTTCTGTTATGGTTCAAAATTTTGCTGCAATTCCCTATCATACATGTGCATACTGAAACATCCAAGTGGACAGAGGGTACTATTGACTTGCGTTTCCCAACAAAAGTCCTAAAATTTATTTTGGTTCTACTTGTTTAGAATCCTTAGATCAGGGGCGCCTAGGTGGCACAGTCACTTAAGCATCCAACTTTGATTTCAGTTCAGGTCACGATCTCAGGGTTGTGAGATCAAGCCCCATGTTGGGCTCCACGCTCAAGGCAGAGTCTACTTGACATTCTCTCTCCCCCTTTCTCTCTGTCCCTCTTCCCACTCATGTGGCTCTCTCTCTCAAATAAATAAAATCTTAAAAAAAAAAAAATCCTTTGATCACATGATCACCTCTGAATCATGCACAGGAATCACAGGAAAGGATCAGGGGGATTGGTTTAGCCAAAGTTGAGGACTCTATCCTGGCAGTTGAGAATGGAATCAAATTCCCTGAACAACATGGATTAGGCAGGGAAATCAGGCTCTTGCCTTCTTCTTTTTCACTTGCCATTTATACATTAAAGTAGTAACACCATTTGCCCTGTCATTTCTAACATTTTAGAGTTGACTGATTACATCTCCAACGTGTTATTTAACAAGCTCTGATTCCTTATGATTCCACCATGCTGATTTGGGAAGTAAGGAGGAGGGAGGAAACATATTATGGCCCAAGTGCCATAGACTGACACTGTTTGCACCATGATAGAGTAGATTTTATTTAATAAATATTTATTATTTGCTATATGCTCTTAAAACACTTTCCAGAGACTTTACATTTTTGTGTGGGTTTTGTTTGTTTGTTTGTTTTTACGTTTTACCAGTTATCGTTGTTTTACTGGAGACAAGAGCTCCTCATGCTCCCTTCATGAAGTGGAACTCTATATTATGATGGACATATTTTGACTTGTTTATTGTCATTATTTTTTAGGATATGTACTTGTCCCAGTTTTACATATGTTTTGCCTTATTTTGGGCTTCTAAAAATATTTCTTACTTGTTTTCTCTCAATTTGTTGGGGATTTAGATAGTGTATTTCTATTTTAGTAGTTATCCTTGAAATTTTACCTTATATGTTTATCTTTAAAAAGTATAAAGTTAAATAAGTTGTTCTCAACTGGAGATGACTTTGCCCCTCAGAGGCTACCTGGCAATGTCTGGAATCATTTTCCATCTTAAAATGGGGTTGAGTGTGTCCCTCTTGCATTTGAGGGACAGAGGGCAGGGATGCTGCTGAACATCTTATGACACACAGGACAGCCCCTCTAACAAAGACTTATCCATTCCCACCCCGCTCTTCTTATCACTCAGGCCTCTACTTACTATTATTATGTTTTGAGACTTACCCTACCTTTTGTGAAACCAGCCATGCCATAAATAATATATCTCTTCTAGGCTTTAGTTGTGCTGTAGTGAGAGGGTTGCTTGGACCCACTAGTCATCTGTATGACCAGGCTGGAAGTTTCTTTTTGTTCCTTTTAAGAGGCCATACAAGAGTGCTTAGTAAAAGACAGCCCACTGCTTCTATCAGACCAACAGTTCACATTGACAGGTTAAGCAAGGGACGAATACATGGTGTTGTCATTTTGCAATGAAGTTTCTGTTGGCTAATGGTCAGCACTGTGAAATTCTGGAGGACCTCAGGGTAACTGATGCTAGTGTTTTCTGATAGAAGTCAAGTTGGTGAAATGGACCTGTTTTACTCTGTTGCCTACATGATTTCCTTGTCTTTGCAGCCAAATTTTGAGTTCAGATTCTTTTAGATAAAACTACTTCCAATTCTTCTAGACACTGATGGATCAACTTTATAAAACAGCAGTGTATAATAGCAAGAACAGGTGCTTGATCCTAACCTATTAGGGGCTCCTCTTGCCGAGAGACGGGTAGTCAACGCTGTCATTAGGTGCTGTGCAGAGCTGTCAGGTGTAATAGCTCATCTTTGACTTCCTTTGTTTTGGGAACCCATTGCTGTCAGAGTTGGAATAATTTGAACACTTTAGTTACAGCCAGCAGAAATGGAATCAATACATGCCAGGATTAACGTCAGTGATTAATCCCAGAATCAATGAACCAAATGATTATCATTTCTGTCAGCTGAAGATTCTGGGATGCAAAATTGTGATTAAAGAGTGGGTTAATTTTCCTCTGCTGTCTTCTGCAGCAGGCATATCTGAGGCCACTGTATTTTTTCCCTTGCTTCGCAATTGCTTCAGTGATACCTTTACCTGCAGCCAGTTCCTGTGTCACATGGTGGGGTGCTCAGAAGCCAAATATAACAATGATGAGAGACAAAATCAACTTAGTTTGGGATGCTAGATCTCCAAATATAATGCCAAGCTAGTGAAATTTCTCACTTTTAGATCAGAGTGATTATTCTGATTCTGTTATGGGTAAGCCGATGTCATTTGCTGGTTTTCAAAAGAGAGCAGAAGAGGCTGGAGGAAGGGCTGGGCATGCAAATGCCTAACTAAAGGCTCTGAGTATCATTCTAGACAGGGCAGGAGAGTCAGTGGTGATCCTTCCCAGCAGAAACCCAAGGCAGACTGCATCCAATACTAGTCAGACTGAAGGATTAGCTTGTGTCAGGCACAGTGCTCAGAGTTCTGTGTGTCTTATTTCATTTAAAGATCACAGCAACTCTCTGGTAAGTGCTGTAAATATCCTCACTTTCCAGATAAGAAAACTAGTTATCAGTCACTTAAGTAACCTGCCCAAGGACACGTGCCTAATTTGAATGCAGGTCTGTCTGATTCTGGATTCTCAGGGTTCATTTGCTAAGCTGAGATCATCCAGGTAAGGATAAGGAGAGATGGCTCTTGTTATGAATTGCATTGCATTCCCCAAAATAGGTAAGTTAGAGTTCTAACTGCCGGTACCTCAGACCATGAATTTGTTGGAAAATAGGGTCACTGCAGATATAATTAGTTAAGATGAGGTCATACTGGAATAGTGTGGGCCTCTAATAATACGGATGATGTCCTGTAAGGAAACAGCCAACAGACACAGGGAGAATGCTACATGAAGATGGAAGGTTGGAGTGATGGATCTATAAGACGAGGAATGCCCAAGGTTGCCTACAAACCACTAAGTTGCAGAGAGAGAATGGCTCTGTCAACACCTTGATTTTAAACTCTGTGCCTTCAGAACTGTGAGACAATAAATTTCTGTGGTTTTAAGCCACCCAGTTTGTGGCATTTTGTGATAGCAACCCTAGGAAACTCTTGGGTTAAGTGTATATGTACGTGTGTTTGTATTATTAGAATGTCAGTTAAAGCAAGCAAGCCACACATAATCCCTAAAGCCTGCTCTGTACAGAGTACAATGTCAAGACTGATGGAAAGTCAGATGTATGAGACTTGGTCTATGTGCTTGGCTAACATAATGCTTATGATTTATTTCTCATTTACCGTTTTCCAGGCAGTACCCAGGCAAGGAGTCCATGTCATGAAATGAGCGATACCTCGAGTCAGATCTGCTTTGATATGAGGCCCTACTGTTTCTCAGCTTTTAAACCTTAGAGAAATGACTTAGCCTGTCCTTTATTTCAATTCCTTTTCTGTACTATGGGGATGATGATAATAAAGAGGTGGTTGTGTGACCATTAGTTAAGCTATTTCATGCGAAGTGCTTGGCACACAAGTGTTCCATAGATAGGATGTATAATTATGTTATATTTGTGCCTTTAATAACTGTGCAAGATGGGGACTGTTAGCCCCATTTTATAAAAGGGCTAAGTGACTTCCCCAGGAATGCAGAGATAGTAAGATGGTAGAAAGGGGTGCAAACCCCGTGTGTGGCTCTCCACAGTCTCGGTTATGTCCTGTCTACTGAACTGCCTCTTCAAACCAGAGAGTGTGTAGCCTAGTTTGGTAAATAAGAGGCTTGTATACATAAGGAGATACATGCGGGTACAAGGCAGTGTATACAAAATGAGTCCAGCCAGTGGTTTGACCGTCCTCTGAGAGTGTTCTTATCTTGTCGGGGCACTCAGAGGAGGCTCAGCCATGTGGGAAACGGGATCTCAGTACCACTGGCCTTTCTTTCCATGTCCAGAGCATCTATCAATCTGCCTTTTGCCTCCCCTCCCTTTTCTCTTTCTTTCTTTCTTTTTCTTTTTCTTTTTTTTATATTGCAGTAACTTTGGAGAATAAGTATCTTGAAAGAGAGGTGAAGGGTACACCAAGGGAAGAGTAAGTGGTAGGTGGGCAAGTTTGTTTCTTTCCCCATTAGGTTTATGAAATGGGTGATCTGAGACTGGACATCAATATTTTTAAAAGCTTTGTTTGCTAAAAATGCCAAGAGGTGTTTTTTTTTTTCTTCTTCTTCTTGTTACTTTAGAGATGGAGCAAAAACAGAGCCAAATACATTTTAATGGACCTTTTGGTTATGAAAACATAAAGCCAAAATCGAGCTTCAAAATGCAAGAAGTCAAGGCAAGGTAGAGCTAATGATTTGCCTTGCATAAAGACCTAAGTATTATTTCTACCTTGGACCAGTTTTCAAGGTGGAAAGGGAAGACAGCCATTTCACTACAAAATACCATGCGCTAGTGTAGACACTGACAATGATACCCATCACACACACTGAACAATTTGGGGGGAGGCAGTAAAAGCAATTAAAGGTTCCAAAATCAAAGAACATTGTCAGAGATGGAGAAACACAAAAGCCATTTCAAATGAAATGTTCCTGAACTCTTAGCCTCAAACCACTTTCCTGATAAAATTACAGACCTTGTTCCATTTATATCTGTATTAACTTTTAACCTCTGCACCATTCCAATAGTAGAAGATTAATCACAGAGCCTAATAGTGTAAATTAATGAGGGCAAATCTGAATTACTGATAGTACCAAATGCCAGAAGTGTTTAACAAGAATGTAGTTTAATTGTCTCTTGCCATATATGTAAATAGGAAATGAATAAGTACCAAGTGAAATAAAGCTCTTTCAATATCACATGACATAATGTATTCAAAATGCTCATCCATGTTAAAAAAATGTCTATTAAACATAAATGAGCTGCTGAAATTATCGAAGGGATCCTCAAATATCCTTGGCTGCTAATTTTAGTGAAGATCTCTTTCAAGTATGTGACCCTGAATATCCACAGAGGAATTATTTTGAACTTTTTACTCCATGAGGATCTCAATTTTTGTTCATATACTCATAATTAATAGATGAGAAACTTACTGATATTTTCTGATACATCTAAATAGGCTGTCTGGGAAAGTCGGCCTCCTTGGTGTAAAAAAGCAGAGAGCCAGCAGGTGGCAGTGTGTCCCCACCTGTGAGGGAGGTCCCCACCTGTTTAGAAAAAGCCCCCACTCAGGCTGAAAACAAGTAAAAGCCAAATGTTTCCTTGCTCTGTGAAAGGTGGAAATCCATCAACCATGTTCCTTTCTCCATACAGCTGCAGAGGGCTGGTGAAGTGTCTACTTTCAGAGTCCTTATCTTTTGGGGTGGGATGATCTTGCCAGCTTGCCTGTCCTCTGGCAAGGTGCGGTGTCCTTGCCTTTGCACAGAGCCAATTTTGGAGAGCCCTGCTGGAAACCATTGGTCTGACATCTGAGTCAGAGCCGTGCCAGTCTGCAATGTGTACTCCCCAGAAAAACAGTATCTTCCAAACAGTCCTCGGGTAATGAAAAGGTGATAGGGGAACATGATGCCTCTGGCAGTTCTGCTTATCTTTCTTCGCTGCCTTTTAGGATAAAACATTTCCTGGGTGGTGCTCAGCAACACAAAGTCTTTATTATTATTATTATTATTTATTTATTTATTTAATTCGACAGAAATAGAGACAGCCAGCGAGAGAGGGAACACAAGCAGGGGGAGTGGGAGAGGAAGAAGCAGGCTCATAGGGGAAGAGCCTGATGTAGGGCTTGATCCCAGATCGCTGGGATCACGCCCTGAGCCGAAGGCAGACGCTTAACTGCTGTGCCACCCAGGCGACCCCGGCAATACAAAGTCTTGAATCATTGAGCTGAAAGCAACCTTAGAGTTCATGGCCATCCTTTTCATTTCACAGGGAAACCAACTGAGGCAAACCAAAATTATTCACCCCACACCACACAGCTGGTGATGTGATAAGTTAAGACTAGAACTTAGGGCTTCCTCCCACGCAGGTCCTCTCTTCTCCCTTACATTTACAATGCCTTGGTATTAGGTAAAGAGAAGTTTTGAACAGGCAAGGGAAATACTTTTTGACTGACTTCTATGTACCAGGCGTTGTGCTCGTTTCTTTTGTATACATGTAATCTTTTAATCCCTGGAACAAACTGCTAGCTGATGTTACCCTCAATTTATAAATTTATGACCTGAAGCTCAGAGGGGTTAAATGACTTGCCCAAGTTCGTGCAGCTAATAAGTTGTAGTTGAGATTTATGTTTCAAACCTATGAAGAGAAGCAAAAGTTGGTTCTGGGAAGTAGTTAAGCACCGAGTAGGGAGGAAAGTAGGATTAGTAGAGGACCCATAGCCAAACTGACTCATCCTTTGTCTTTGTAAATATCACTCTGCCTTTCAGGTAGTGCTTTCCCCAGTACTGTTCTTATATTCAAATCCTCCCAGAAAACATTCTCTGAACTCTAATTCAAAGTGTATAATCCTCTGAACAAATGTATTACTTGATTGGTGCCCCTCATCAGACACATATCATTTATTGCTTTTAAGAAACAGTTACCTCTTCATGTGTAAAAATGTTTTCTTCCATTTTGAAAATAGGTGGTCACTAAATATTTTGATGGACTAATGAATTAAATATTTATTAGCTAGATAGCATTTACAAAAAATAGGACACATCCCTCAAGGGAACGTTAATACTATGCTTTTAGTTTTGATATTTTCTAGTTTTACGAGTTCAGAATTTCATATGAAGAGATGCTTAACATCATGTGACATTAGGGGAACGCAAATGAAAACAACAATGATATACCAACTACACACGTATTAGAGTGGTCAGAATCCATAACATGACTACACCAGATGCCAACAGGAGTGTGGAGCAACAGGAACACTCATTCATTTTCGGTGAGAATGCAGAATGGTACAGCCACTTTGGGAGACAGGTTGGCAGTTTCTTACAAAACCCCATAGGATCCAGCAATTGCACTCTTTGGTATTTACTCAAAGGACTAGTAAAATTATGTCCATATAAAAACTTGCACATGGATGTTTATAGCAGTTTAATTCATAATTGCCAAAACTTGGAAGCAACCAAGATATCCTTCAGTAGGATAAAGTATGGCGTATGTAGACAATAGAATATTATTCAGCACTAAAAAGAAATAACCTATCAAGCCATAACAACAACAAAAAAAAAAATAGGGAAGAACCTTAGATGCATATTACTAAATGAAAGAAGCCAATCTGAAAAGACAACATACTGTAGGGGTCCAACTATGTGACATTCTGGAAAAGGTAAAATAAAGTCTTTTAAAAAAAGATTTCGGTTTTTGGTGAGAAGGACTAATTCAGAACTGAAAGAATTATGACAAATTTGTCTGCATGGCACTGAAGAAGTCATAGCCCATGCATGCATTAAGGGACTGAGGAGTGAACTGCATTAGATGACAGAGGACAGAATGCTTCCCAGTGCTTTGTTCTATATCCAGTATCAAGGATGTAGGGATATGAATTTCAACTTAACCCAGAACAGAACAAGAAACAGATGAGGACAGGAATTTTGGTACTACTTATAATCCTGACCAAGTATCAAACAACAATATTGCAAGAAAAGCATAAAGAAAAGGATGGCATGAGATCCTTCTTAAAAAACACATATTCCTGGGGTGCCTGGGTGGCTCAGTTGGTTAAGCATCCGACTCTTGGTTTTGGCTCAGGTCATGATCTCAGGGTCATGAGATCCAGCCCTGCATAGGGCTCCATGCTCAGCGGCGAGTCTGCTTGAGATTCTCTCTCTCCCTCTCCCTTGTCTCCCTCTCCCCCCTACCCCCACTTTCTCTCTCTCTTTCTCTAAAATTAATAAATAAACCTTTGGAAAACACATATTCCTTTGCAGGTTAGCTTTCTATCCTCACTCCTGTTATTGCATACATTTTTATCCAGATGCCACCTCTGAATGTTCAATCAAGAGGTATTCCTCACCCTAGCTAAGAATACTAATCTTCTGAGTCCTAAAATTATCCTCCTATCGGAGTTATTTTGCCTCTGAGCAAATACAAGTACCTCAACTGGGCAGCAGTGGAAGGCTTTGTAAAAGTATGTGAATTCACTGTTGAAATCAGTCATTCCAAATGACCATCTCTGATTACCTCGACTACATCACTATTCCTGTCCTGTTTAGATTCGGTACCAACATTTGTCTACACACATGAGAGTCCCTGGTGGTGGCAATATATATAAGTTCAAAGTCTGAAACAGAGTTCACTCTTTGAAATTGAAAACTGAAGAAAGAAATTCAGTGACTTGGCCAAAGACCCAGTGTTTGATCTGTATGAGAACCAAAGCCTTCAGACTCCCAAAGTCTTTACTCATATGGCTCTGTTTCTGCAAGAGGTAGCTAGTAAGCCAAATTCATAATTTAACATATAATTTTCTCTGAGAAGATTTAAATGCACTTGGCCAGATATATGGATTAAAGTTCAAAAGTGAGTTTATTAAGTTAAGCCAGGGATATTTTGAATACATAATAAACCTTTCAAGGTCAAGAGCGATTTTTGGTTTTGAACGTAGAAGCTGCTTTGCCTATCTTGCCATTGAATTCATTTTGAATCCCAACTTGTGTCCTATGGCTGCTATTCAAGAGGCATATTCTTGTAGAGTCTGGTTCTTGGGCAAGCACAGCTGCGGGAAAGCCGGGATGATGCACTGCTCTGCTGAAAAGGACCTTGACCTCACTTTCCCCACAATGGCTGCGGCTCACCTTCTCTTTACCACGGTGTCAGTTTTCATTACCTTGACATTTCTCACGCTTTGATGTGTGATATGAAATGGTAGCCTTTGGCAATAGATGGGGAAATGAGGCTTCACGGGGACATAGAGCGCTTGCCAAAGGAAAAGTGTGGAAAATGGATGTGACAAGGTTATTCAGATTGCTTTCTTAAGAAGTTTCAGCTCAGCTGTACGTGATGATGCTACCAGTTGCTGCTTCAGCTTGTTTATTACAGAGGTAGCTGTGTATCCCTTTGTGAATTTGTCATAGATGCTTTTGCCATCATGCCTAGCATGAGGAAGTACTGTCTGGTACAGAAAACAAACTAACCAGTCTTCTAGGAAAGCTTCATGAACACCATTAATTTCCATTTCAATTGCTGAGACTTCAAAATTATAATCGTGACTTTTTGTTTCCATATTGTTATTGCTGGCTTTCTTGTCACAGGTTTTATTTTGTTATTGTTTAGCAAGAGTCTTTATACTATAATTGAATTAAAGAACTCCTTTAGTCTGTTTTTTATCTATAGTAAAACATCAAATAACAGTAAAATATATTCAGATGATATTGCCTTTTTTCTTTCTTTCTTTCTTAAGATGTTGTAATGATAAGAATATGGGACTAGAGGGGCGCCTGGGTGGCACAGCAGTTAAGCGTCTGCCTTCGGCTCAGGGCGTGATCCCAGCGTTCTGGGATCGAGCCCCACATCAGGCTCTTCTGCTATGAGCCTGCTTCTTCCTCTCCCACTCCCCCTGCTTGTGTTCCCTCTCTCGCTGGCTGTCTCTATCTCTGTCAAATAAATAAATAAAATCTTAAAAAAAAAAAAAAAGAATATGGGACTAGAGCATAAGAAGGTAAAGCCAGAAATTTAACATAAATTTCCAAAGGGACATGTGAACCCAGGTATGGTCTGGTATGAGACTGCTATCTAGTGGGACCCTGTGTGCTAGCTGGGTTTTAGCAGTAGGCTGCTTTAGGCAGGTGGGTAATGGCAGCATGATTCCAAATGATGGATCTGTTTGGTACCAGGATTCCACTGAGCCAGTGGCTGAAGGAAGAGTGTGTGGGTGGGTGTGGGTGTTTGCTTAAAGTCTGGCTTCTGTCCCTGTATTAGTTTTCTATTATGGCAAAACAAAGTACCATGAACTTAGGGACTTAAAACAACATAAATTTATTATCTCTCAGTTTCCATGGGTCAGTTCAGGAATGAGTTACCTGGGTTCTCTGCTCAGGGTTTCATCGGGTCAAAACCAAGGTGTCATCCAGAGCTATCACCTTTTAGCTATTTCAAACTCACATGGTTGTTGGCAGAACTCATTTCGCTGGGTTGTAGGACTGAGACTCTCAGAACTAGAGCCCACGCCTCCCCCCGGGCAGTTTACAAAAGAGCAGCTTGCTTTCTTCTTCCAGGTCAGGAGGAAAGTATCTCTGATTGTCATTCCGTTTTAAAGGCCTCACCTAACTAGTTCAGGCCCAGCCCGGTTAACCTCCTTTTTGAATAACTCAAAACTAACCAATTATGGCCTTAATTTTATTTGCAAAATATCTTCACCTTTGCCACATTCTATTAGCCTGAAGTAAATTACAAGTTCTAACCAGCAATGAATGGTGTAACATTAGGGGGCAAAGATCATGGGGGCAGTCATACAATTCTGCCTATCACAGTCCCTATCACCTTACCTAAACCGTCATCATAGGGCCATTGTTGCCCCTCTAATTGCCAAGTCCAGCAGCCTCTTCTCAGCTCTCACACTCTGAGACATGAAACACTGCTAACCATGTTCCTCATCCTTCTTAGGGTTTTCTGATGTTTCTATCTCACAATTCCCTACCAGAGAGGCAGTGTAAGATTGGAGAAAGCATATGATATTTGTAGTCAAACAGAACCAAGCCTTAATCCCAGCTCTCTTAGCAGGAATAATCTGCAAGTAGTTTGCATCTGTGCTTGAATGATGCTGGCAGGAATTGGAAAATAACAAAGGAACTTCAACTCTACTTCCCCATTTCAGTCTACTTGAGTACCTTTCATTAGCAGAAACTAAATGGAAGCCAGTAGTTTCTAGCAAGGGAATCTGAGGAATATATATTGCAGACTCCAGCCCCAGCATCCCAGAGCAACATAGTATTTGGCCGTGAAGCTGAGACCCATTGCAAATACCCACTGTAAATAACAGTAACACAGTTGAACAAAAACATCTGAGCCCCTTGTTAACTCCAATCTGAGACAATAAACATTCCCTTTGGGTACAACTCAGTATCTTGCCACAACTATACACTGTTCTTTTGCCTTAAAGTATTTCTCTCCACTCCTCAAACCTGTTTGGCCACTTAACAGGGGCTTTCTACTTCACAACTGCATGAATTCAACAAATAGACTGAGGTTTCCTGGATGCCCCTTACAGAGTTTCACCCTTTGTGCTTTTTCAGAATAATTTAAATCATTCACTGAATTGTTTCTGAAAGTTCTATCCTTCAGGACTCCACAGTGCTCTTGTTTTCCCTCCCACCCCTACTTGCCTGGTACTTTGAATTACAGAAGTCTGTCACTTAGCAGGCACAGAATCAGTTCTGACCCAGCTGCTACAGGAGAGAGTACTCATGGTGCTGCTCCCTCTTCACATGACTGAATGATATTCTGACTGACTTTAAACCAGCAGCTGGCAAGGCTGCAAGAGACCAGCCTCCAAAGGGTTAATCCACTTGTACATTAATCTGCTTCTTTTCATTGTGCCTTTTATTGCTCTGGGTTATTGTAAAGGTGCAGAGATTAATTAGCAGATTTAAAACCTTGAAAGCTTCATTACATAATTTTAGTCATCAGCAAACCTTGGGAAAACTTAAAAAATGAAGGCACTAAATCATTTTAATTGGAAATTTAACTGGGTATCTTTATAGAATATTTTATTGCTTGTCTTCTGAACAGACAGCTGCCTTAATGTGTCCTTAGACACCAGAGTTCTTAGCTAGGATGCTCCTCAGGAGATCTTGTTCCTGTCTTGGTGTGAGGAGGTGGGGTTTACCTATAGCAACCAGTATCATTAGATACAGGTAGGCCCTGCTTTAAGAAGACCTAGCCAGAGAATGTGAATGTGCAAATTATCTCTTATAAGAAGAATCTACTTTTTAATTTTAAAAAATGAGATTCTTAAAATAGTGCACTTCTTTCTGTTTCCACAGAATAATTTCATTGGTAAGGATTTATTTTTTCTCAGTTATTCTGGGGACATGCTCACTGGGCTCCAGGAAATTCTGCCACACCTGGAAACGTTGTCTTCACAGAACAACAAATTCAGTTGGAGACTGAATTTTCTCTCAGCTGCATGGGCACACTGCTCTCTGGATAGTACCAGGCTGACCTCTTCTCCATCTTGCTATGCATTTTATCAAAGGTGAGACAGGAAAAAGATAACCCCTGAGGTCCCATTACTTGTTCAAAAAGAGATGATACAAGTCCCTTGACCAATAATAAAAGTGGAAGTGGGAAGAGAAGTAAAATATTTTATGAGCAAAATTTAAAAAGTAAACCATGGCCTTAACACAGACTCAGGGGTTGTTTTTCATTTGATATTTATACTTTCGCCAAAGTGCATTGGATCAAGGTTACCAATTCTCCTGAATCCTCCTTGAAGAGTGAGACAGACCTCTGGGAGCTAGATTTGGCCTTTTAGAGGTAGCACGAGCCATCACCCTAACAACATCACCACAGATGCACGATGTTTCATCTAAGTTGCTAACAATTACAGGGGTGGGGCAGTTCAGGTCTCCAAATTGTCCTATACATATTCCACTGAATTCCTCCGTCTGCATATGGCTCTTTCTCCTGTCTGTCGCCAAGATCTCTTGTCTAGACTTTCTGGAGAGGCCATGGGGGCAGAGCACAGAACAAAGACCAAGCGCTATCTTTAGCTTGTGTCTGTCGCTCCCCATTTCTCAGCAATTCTGGGCTTGTTTTTTTTTCTTCCCATTTTCATCTCTAAGCCTGTGTGTGGGTGCACGTGCTTTTGAGCTTCTGGTTGTCTCTATTAATATGTGGTTTAATCATATGGAATGATTCATGTTACTTTCTTTTTTTATAATAGGCACTCAGAGTCAAATATAGACCTTGGAGTTGCACTTCACTGTTTGTTGTATTTTATGTATGAACGGTTTGATTCCTAAGAAAATCCTTTGAAATGTATCCTTTGGAAAAAAAAAAAAGGCATATTACCTTCTTAAAAAACTATGGTTGTGATAACACTGACCACAATTTCCAAGTGAAGATATTTTCCTATCTGTATGATTTTTTCGATCATGTCTTTAAAATTAATTAAATTATTAGCAATGCCTATTATAAAAAATTATATCTCCTTTGGAAGTTGAAAGACTCATAAAAATATTTAAGACACCAATGCCCAAAGAAAACCACTACTCACTGCTTGTGAGTTCCTATATTTCTAGCCAGTCTTCTGTACCCCCTTCCCCAACATCACTGCCAACGCTTTTGTCCTTGGAATTGTGCTTGGATCCAGGTGTGTCAGTTTGTATCTAATTTAGATGTTTGTTATTAATCTGCACCAGCATCCACTGTATTGTCTCTGTTCCGATCTGGTCTTCAGACATCAGTTTTCAGTGACACCGGCAATTGCCGACTTCTCTTGAATCCCAGCCCTGAAGCAGCTTCCATTCTGCCACAGTCTGTGTCACCTATACACATGGGAAGTATCTTGCTGTCCCCCATGACATTTGGGGGTTAGATGGGAGCATCCATTCTAAGGCTTCTCAGGCTTGTCTGCTGGTCATGCAATGTGAACCTTTCTTCCCTCCTAGCCCCTCGAACAGCATCAATGTCTTATTTTAACCATCACGAATATCTTTGCCTTCAAATTACACTGAGTTCTTCAAATAGATTACTCTTTTTATGTAGATGAGGCCAGTCTTTCATATCTCTTTAGAATTAAGTGAGTTTACTTTATTATGAAAATTTTCAAACATATACAAAAGTTGAAAGAGTTGTATAGTGAATATCCATATACCCTACCACACAGATACTAGATTGTTAATATTTTGCAATATATGCTTTGTCTCATGTTTATCAATATATTTATTCATCTACCCATCCGTCAATCTTTCTTGGATGCATTTAAAGTGAGTCCTCCTCTACACTGTATCAAGACTGGTCTGTAGAAAAGAATATATCAGAAATGATGGTGAGTGACTTCTAAGGCTAGATCATGACAGGCACCAAGGTTTTTGCTTTGCATTTTTCCTTGGACTGTTCACTCTAGGGGAAGCCAGCTATCATGTCATGAGCAGCACTGCAGAAAGACCCACATGATGAGGAATGGAGGACTCTTGCCAACAGCCACATGAGTGGCTTGGAAAAGGATTCTCCAATGTCAGTCCAGCCTTCAGGTGCTATAGCTTCTCCTATTATCTTGATTTGCAACTTCCTGAGAGAACCTGAGCCAAAACCACCCAACTAAGATGCTCTCAAATTCTTCACCTATTATAACTTTAATATAATAAACATTTGTCATTTTAAGGCACCACATTTGGGGGTAATTTTTTACAGAGCAATAGATAGCTAATATAATACTTTATCCTTAAACACTTCAGCATGCATAGGACTAAACTCGAAAATTTAGAGCTCAATAGTTGTTTTCTGTTTTTCTGAGGCTAAGCTTACATACAATAAAATGCACAAATCTTAAGCCATTCATTGAATTCTGACTAATACATACACCAAGTAACCTAAACCCCTATTATCTACCTAAAAAGTTCCCTCATAGTTCTTCCTAGTCACTATCTGCCCCATTCCAGACACAACTTTTATTCTGATTTTTTTCATCACAGATTAATTTTTCCTGGTCAAGAAATTAATACAAATTGAAGCATAAGCATATACTGTTTTTTCAAGGCTTTTTCGCTCAGCATGTTGTTTCTGAGATTCGCCCACTAGTTATGTTCATTAAGTTTGTTCCTTTTTGTTGCTGAGGAGTTTCCCTCTATATAACTATACCATGATTTTTAAAAATCTACTAACCTATTGATAGATATTTGGGTTGTTTTCAGCTATTACGAAGAAACTGTCCTGAACACTCTCGTGCAAGCCCTTTTGCAGAAATGTGTTCTCATTCCTCTGGATTAAAGATGTAGGAGGGGGAACTGCTGAGTCATATGGCAGTTACATGTTTCAAATTAGAAGAAGCTGCCAAGTCTGTTGCCAAAGTGGCTGTATCACGTTTTACTCCCCTTACGAACTTATGAGAGTTCTGGCTGTGCCACATTCCTATCAATACTTTTAATTTTAGCCTTTATGATGAGTACATGTTTATCTCATTGTAATATTTTTCTTCTGTTTCCTAGATCAAACATATTCAGAGGTATTATTTTCCTTTTTGACTACAGGATAATGTTTCATTTCTCTGATTCACACTGTTTTGTTTTGTTTTTTTTTTAATATTCACATGTAGGCTTTTATTGTGTTTTGATTTATTTTTAAACTTCCATATGCTCATCTTGAATTCAGAAGCAATCTAATTAGTTCTTACTTTTGTTTACTTTAAACTGGGGAGGTTTTTGGGTTTTTTTTGTTTTCTGTTCTTAAACATGGTTTAAAATAAAATCCCAGGAAGTGAGCCTGTATTTACATAAATAAGTCCATCTAGATCACCTCCTTTTCTTTGGATAGAAAACCAAATTGCTGGGTCATCCAGGTAAACACAAGGCATCTTCAGCCATACATATGAGGCATGTAAACTTGAGGTAATCTGCATAGCCTTTAGCTCTACTCCACTGTTTGGAAGAAACACATTTGGCAACTCATAGCTGCTGGAGGGATTATTTCTTTACTGTTCTATCTTTCACTCTTATTAAAGTGAGTTTTGGAAACCTACAGTGTCCTGTATGTACAACCAGTACAGTGCTTCCTCTCTCTGTTCTTTCCTGCAGCACTTCACCTGTTGAATCATTCAAGGGACAATTTTCTGTACTTTCTTTCCTCTTTCTGGATTATTTTCTGTATTTCCTCTTCCATATACCTTAAATGTGGTACATATTTCTCCCAGCTTTTGATATTATCTTTTTTCCCTGAATCTTCCCAGGTATGGCAATAAGAAACTGAGGGAAATATTCAAGGGGCATTTCCCATGTCTTAAATTCCTCTTTACCGCCTCTGCATTATATGGATCTTGGTGGTAAGGGCTATATCTTACTCCTATTTTTATTACTCAGTTTTCTTAACACATAGAAGATTATAAAAAACATGTTATATTTGGTTGGACTCATCTGAATGACATGATCTAGTTTTTATGGGCAATGAAATTTTTTTTGAAAGCCATGCGTAACAGATTCTTTACCCATTACCTTTACCCATTACCAGGCTGACTAGCATTCCTTTTGTGACAAGTATGGGGCTAGAGAGAAGCCACAGCCTTTCTGATCTCAGATTTCTGCATCTTGATGGTCCAGTTTCCTGCAAGTTGTACTATGTAATATGTCACTCAAAACACTGAACTTAATCTTACTATACAGAAAACTACAGAACTACAGTTCACAGAACGAATGTGGTCAGAGGGTGGGGTTGGGATTATGTGAGAGTGGAGGAGTGCAGGTGGACAGGAGACTCAGAGGTCAGAGGGGCAACAGTTATCTGGTCAGAGGAACCAGATTCTGCATAGAAGAATTTGAACTCAGTGCTGGCAACCGCTGATGGTTTTTAACCATAATTGTTAATTGGTTTTACCCAAGGAACTTTGAACAAAATCCTGATGCCTGGAATCAGGACTATAAGAGTCTATACTGAATCTTTGTATGAATAGAAAAAAGGTATTACCTCTGAGAAGATGCATCTCTGAGCCCTATGGCTTGCTCATAAGGCACACCTTCGTGTGAATTAGGAAAGAAAAAAAAAGGGGGGATCCCTTCCTCAGCAAAGTTAGCCTACTCCAGAAGCCCAGGTTGAATTTCAGACTCCACTTGCCTCCACACCTTAGCACCCTTGTTCAGTGAGTAGCCTATACAACTGTCTGTGGAGGCCCTGTCAGGTCCCTATTCAGAAAAGATGCAGTTATATCTCTGGAGGTGAGGCTGGGAAATCACATATATATTTACGTGTATACATACACGTGAATATATACATAAATATATGTGTGTATATATATACATGTAAATATATATATACGTAAATATATATATACGTAAATATATATACACATAAATATATACACTTAAACATATATACACATAAATATATATATACATGTAAATATATATATATATATATATATTTCTTTTTTTTTTTTTAATCTCACCAAGTGATGCTAAAGGAAACAAAGGTAAACTAGACACCAGGTAAAGAAGATTGCAGTACTTTATTCATTCTCTATTTATCCATTTTGCAGTTATTTACTGAGTATTTAACCTATATACTTTTGAGACCCACATGAAGTTGATGCACTTTTCAGCAGTTGTGGGACTTCTTTTGAAGTTTTATGTACAGAAGCATCTCTACTCATTTTATAGGCACAGAATTGCCTTACGACCTTTGAGAAAAAAAGTAACTTCTAACACACTGAATACTGTAACATGGTTCTCTAGCAAACACTATCCACCTTCTAGCTCTGCAGGGTGTTTCCTTTCAAGGTCACCTTGAAGTGGGAGCTATAAAGGGACTGACATAATGAGGAACATATGTCCAGAGAAAGCATGCTATCCCCCGCCCCTGTTCAGCTTTAAGAAGTTAGTGCTGAAATTACCTGACTATCAGCAAAAGGATTAAACTTTACAGTGACAGAGAGAGAGAGAAAGAAATTATTTCAGCCTCAGAGTTCTTTAGAGAGTTTTTGTCATTCCAGAATGGGTGCTAGCATACTAAAGAGTGGCTACTTTATTTCAGTCTCTTACAGAAAAGAGCCCCCATCAGCATCTCAGTAGACAGCTTGCCTTGTAATGAGACTAAATAATAAATTAAAGACTAACAAGTAAAAAAAGAAAAAGGCTAACAAGTACTGAATCATTTTATGATGAAAAAAGTATTATTATTTCATAAAAATCAGCTGCACTTCCATACTGCAGAGAGAGCCAGTGTCTACACTTTGGTATATTCTCTTATTGAATTGATACGTTAGATAGCACATGCATTTTTTATTCTCTTTTTACTTAAACTGTATTATGAGTGTTCTATTTCCTCACATGGACTTTAAGAACATAATTTCCATTTGCTAAACGATGCAACACTGTTAAGGTTCTTAATATAGGTATTTCAAGTTATTATCCCCAATTTAAAGATATTACCTCCATCAGCAATGTAAGAATGTCTTTTACTACTACCTTTACCACCCTGAGATTTTTCTTTTAAGCTTTACAGATTTTGAGGTGGTAATGTACTTTTGGATTCATACTTTTGATTTTGTATTACTAGTATACTAAATACTCTCATATGTTTATTGTTTTGGGGTCTTCTATGCACTGTCGAATTTATACATTCCCCACCTTTTAACATTGAGTTTTTGATTATTGGTTTATAAGAGCTCTTTTATTATAGAAATTCTTTTTTATTTCATATAGTGTAATTTTTTCCAGTTCGTCCTTTAATCTTATTTATGTATTCTTCCAAGTGGTGGAAATATTTCTTAATGTTTTAAAATCTATTAACATTTTCCATTATTATTCGCATGTTTTGAGTTTACAATTAGAGTTTTATTCATCACTATAATACATGGCATTCATCTGAATTTTCTACCAGTTGTTTTACTTTTTAATTTAGTTATATAATTCATTCTGGAATATAGTTTGATTAGTGGTATGAGGTAGAGCAATAATAATTTTATTAACTGTTCATTTCAGTGACATCTATTGAATAATTAATCTTTTATGTATTTATAGTTTCCTTGTCCTATGCTATCACCTTACTAAGGACTGTTTCTGGGCTTTCTGTTCTGTTTCATTGATCTTTTTTTTTTAAGATTTTATTTATTTATGTGAGAGAGAGAAAGTGCATAAGCAGGGGAGGCGCAGAGGCTCTCCACTGAGCAGGGCTCCATCCCAGGACCCTGGGATCATGATCTGAGTGGAAGGCAGACACTTAACCAGCTGAGCCGCCCAGCTGCCCCTTTCACTGGTATTTCTATTCTTATGTCAGATTTTATTTGGGGGGGGGGATGGTAAACTCTCTTATTCTTTTTCAATATTTCTTTGCATATTGTTTATTTTTTCCCAAATATATTTTAGGATAATTTTGTTAAATCTTCCTCCAGCACCACCCTTATACTTAGTGGCATTTTGATTGAAGGAGAATTTATGTTCCTTTAATATTAATCCTCACTGTTTTAGAACATTAAAAAATGCAAAGTTTCAAATTGATTTCATGATAGTAACATGAACATGAATAGCAAGAGATTATAGCTCAATTATACACCTAAACAGAGTTCCGAAAACTGGAGTTGGAACCAAACTCCTTGCTGTTGATATTAGAAGTAATGGGCAGACACAGCAATCTGGAGGACCATGCCTTTAACCTTGCAGTTTGGCTACTTCTGGGTAATAAATCACCTTTATTTTATTCTTGACTGTGTTAGGAAGTTTGTTACTGTTTTATTGCTAAGCATAATCCTTATGGTATGAGAGAAAACACAGTCTTTGTCATATTCTGATACTATTATTTTATTTCCAGTTTATTTAAAAAATCAGGAATGGTTGTTAAATGCAATCAAATGCCTTTTTATTATTTGTGCCTATCCAACAGTAACAGTTAATTATTTATGACTTTCCAGGCATTGTGCTAGGTACTTTACATACATTATCTCATTTAATCCTCAGGACAGGCACAGAATGATTAGGAAATTTGCCTAAGGTCAAAAAGTCAATAATCGGTGGAGCTGGTAGTGCAAGTACCATCTGTCTAAGTCTAGATCTGGAAATTTGAATCACACTATGTGAATTACATCAACGTATTTCCTTGTGCTAAAATATCCTTTTTAAAAAATCAATTCTACTTCATAATGTATATTTTTCTATTTGTATTCTAGATTTGATTTACTGGTGTATTAAATAGAAATCCTACATTGGGATGTGAGATTTGTATACAGTTTTCTTTTATTGTGCTTCATAGCAGGTTTATTAAGCAAGCTTGAGTAAAAAATTGAAAGGCTTTATTTCTTTTTGTGCTCTGGATAAATTTATGTATTATGAGAATTCTTTGGTCCATGACTATTTAAGAGCAATTGCTCATTTAACTATCTGTCCCTTCAGCCCTTTCTAAGAGTGAATTTTCTTTTGTATATCATTAAAATGATAACTTTCTCATTATCTTTCCAGATAACTGGTTCATTCAGAATATCTACCTCTTTGGAGTCTATTTTAATACTTTATATATGTATATATGTGTATATATAAACATACATATATTTACCGTATACATGTATATATATGAAAAATAATCTTTCACCATCTTTTCCAAATTTATTTTTGTTGAACTGCATGTGGTATGTCTTTATTATGTTTTCATCTCTCTTCTGTCATCATTTTTTATTGTGGTAAAAAATATACGCAATTAGGTTTACCATCTTAACCATTTTCAAGTGTTCAGTTCGGCAGTGTTAAATATATTCACATTACTGTACAACAGATCTCTAGAACTTTTTCATCTTGCAACACTTAAATTCTACATGAACTTAATGCTAAGTCCCCCTCCACCTAGTCCTTAGAAACCATTCTTCTACTTTCCATTTCTATGACTCTGACTACTTTAAATACTTCATATGAATGGAATCATACAGTATTTGTCCTTTTATTACTGGCTTATTTCACTTAGCATAGTGTCCTCGAGATTCAACATCATATCAGAATTTTCTTCATTTTCAAAATAGCATAATATTCCATTGTATGTACATGCCACATTTTCTATATCCATTCTTCTGTCAATGGACATTTAAGTTGCTTCCACCTCTTGGGAACTGTGAATAATGCAATGAACATGAATAACTGCTTTGAATATTTTGGATAAATACCTGGAAGTGAACTGCAGGATCATACACTAATTCATTTTTTTTTAAAGATTTTATTTATTTATTTGACAGAGAGAGACAGCCAGCGAGAGAGGGAACACAAGCAGGGGGGAGTGGGAGAGGAAGAAGCAGGATCCCACTGGAGCAGGGAGCCCGATGGAGGGCTCAATCCCAGCACCCTGGGATCATGACCTGAACCAAAGGCAGACACTTAATGACTGAGCCACCCAGGCACCCCAGCTAA
The DNA here is from genome assembly GCF_017311325.1 of Ursus maritimus. Classification (NCBI taxonomy): domain Eukaryota; kingdom Metazoa; phylum Chordata; class Mammalia; order Carnivora; family Ursidae; genus Ursus; species Ursus maritimus. Next base: position 43,728,773 of record NW_024426774.1, read on the forward strand.
TTCAATTTTTAATTTCTTAAAGAACTACCATATTGTTTACCATAACTAATGCACCATTTTACATTCCCACTAACAGGGCACATAAGTTCCAACTCCTCTGTATTCTTCCCAACACTTGTTATTTTCAATGTTTTTGATAGTGGCCATCCTGGTGAATGAGAGGCAACATAATAGTTTTTAATTACATTCACCTAATCATTAGTGATGTTGAACATTCTTCATATGTTTATTGGCTATTTATATACATTCTTCGGACAAATGTGTAGTCAAGCCCTTTGCCCATTTTTAATTGGGTTGTTGTTGCTATGGTTGAGTTGTAAAAGTTTCTTATATATTCTGCATAATAACCCCTTATCATATATGAGATTTGCAATTATTTTCTTCTATTCTATATGTTGCCTTTCATTAACTCTGTCAATTACTTCTTTTGTCGTACAGGAGTTTTAAAGTATGGTATAGTCCCTTTTATTTATTTTTCATTTTGTTGTTTCTGCTTTTGGCATCATATCCTAGAAATCACTGCCAAAACCAATATCCTGAAGCTTTCCTCCTATGTCTTCATCTAGGAGTTTTATAGTTTTAGGTCTTACTTTCAGGTCTTTAATCCATTTTGAGTTAATTTTTGTATATAGTGTAATATGAGGGTCCAACTTCTTTCTTTGGCATGTGGATATCTAGTTTTCCCAACACCAGCTCCTTTCCCCATTGTTTAGTCCTGACACCTTTATTGAGATCATTTTACCATACACATGAGAGTTTATTTCTGGGCTGTTTTAATGTGTGTGTGTGTGTGTGTGTGTGTGTGTGTGTGTGTGTGTGTATCTTAATGCCAGTACCACACCATCTTAATTACTATTGCTTTGCAGTATGCTTTGAAGTCAGGAAGTGGGTTGCTTCAACTTTTTTTTTTTTTTTTTAAAGATTGATTTGCCTATTTTGGATCCTGTGAGGTTCCATATTAATTTTAGGACAGGCAGCATTTTTTTCTGTTTTTGCAAAAAATGCCATTGGGATTTTGATAGGAATTACACTGAATCTGTATATCATTTTGGGTAATATGGACATTTTTTTTGATAATATCAAAAATTTTTTTATTATGTTCCGTTAGCCAGCATGTAGTATATCATTAGTTTTTGATGTAATTATGATTCATTAGTTGTGTATAACACTCAATGTTATACATATAACACTTAATGTCATACAGCATGTGCCCTCCTTAACACCCATCACCTGGTTACCCTAACTCCCAAAACCCCTCCCTTGCCACAACCCTCAGTTTGTTTCCCAGAGTCCAGGGTCTCTCATGGTTTGTCTCTCTCTCTCTGATTTCTTCCCATTCAGTTTTCCCTCCCTTCCCTTGTGGTCCTCCACTATTCCTTATAGTCCACATGGACATTTTAACCATATTATGTCTTCTTATCCACAGGCATGAGATGTCTTTCCATTTATTTATACCTTCTTTGGTTTCTTCTAGCAATTGTTTTTATTAGTTTTCAGTGTAAAGTCTTTCTTTTCCCTGGTGAAATTTATTTCTAAGCATCTTATCTTTTTTGATCTTGTAGTAAATAGGATTGTTTTCTTAATTTCCTTTTCAATTTGATCATTATTAGCATATAGAAAGAAACTGATTTTTATGCCTTTATTTTGCATCCTGGGACTTTGCTGAAATTGTTTATTAGTTGTAACAGATTTTTTTATGTGTGTAATCTTCAGGGCTTTGCACATATAAGTCATGTCATCTGTGACTACAAATCACTTTACTTCTTCTAATATGGATGTCTTTTATTTTTTTCTTGTCTAGTTGTACTGACTAGGACTTGTAGTAGTATGTTGAACAAAAGTGACAAGGGTGGGCATCCCTGTCTTGTTCCTGATTTAGAGGAAAAGTTTGAGGATTTTTTTCACTGTTCAGTATGATGTCAACTGTGGGATTGTCATATATGCCCTTTATTACATAGAGGCATATTTCCCTATACTGAGTTCATTGGGAGTTTTTATCATGAAAGTTAGTTGAATTTTGTCAAATGCCTTTTCTGCATCAATTGTGATGATCATGTGACTTTTTTCCTTCACTCTGTTATTACAGTATATTACACTGATTCATTTTTATATGTTGAACTATCCACGTGTTCCATGCAGAAATTCCATTTGGTCATAGGTATTATCCTTTAAATACAATGTTGAATTTGGTTTTCTAGTATTTTGATTAGGATTTTTACATGAATATTCATCAGGAATATTGGTCTGTGGTTTTCTTTTTTGTATATTCATCTGGTTTTGATATCAGGGTAATTCTAGCCTCATAGAATGAGTTTGGATGTGTTATCTCCTCTTTAATTCTTTGGAAGAGTTTGTGGGGGATCAGTATTAATTATTCTCTAAATGTTTGATAAAATTGTTCAGTGAAGCCATTTGGTCCTGGTTGGTTTTTTTGTTTTTTTGTTTTTATTTTTTGTTTTTGTTGTTGTTGTTGTTTTCTTTCTTGGGAGGTGTTCTGTTTTTGTTTCATTTTGTTTTGTTTTTCTGTTTTACTATCATTGCTTTAGGTCTGTTCAGAGTTTTATTTCTTCATGATTCAGTCTTGGTGGCTTGTGTTTCTAAGAATTTATTCATGTCTTCTAAGTTATCCATTTTATTGACATATACTTATTCATAGTAGTCTCATAATTCTTTTCATTTCTGTGACATCTGTTGCTATTTTCCCTCTTTCATTTCCATTTTTAGTTATTTGACTCTTCTTTTTTTTTTTTGTTAGTCTAGGCAAGATTTTTTCAATTTTGTTGATCTTTATTTAAAAACCTTAATTTCATTGATTTCTCTATTGTTTTTCTATTCTCTGTTTATCTCTGATCTAATTATTATTAACTTTTGTTAACTTTGAGTTTAGCTTTTTATTTTCTACCTTTTTGATGTGTAAGGTTAAGGTGTTGATTGGAGATCTTTCTTCTTTTTTAATGTGTTTACTGCTATAAATTGCCCTCTTAGTATTTCTTTCATTGCATCCCATGAGTTTTGGTATATTGTGCTTTTGTTTTCATTTTCTTCAGATACTTTTTAAATTCCCTTGTGATTTTTTTCTTTTACCCAATTGTTTAAGAGAATTCCTCTGTTCCTTCTGATTTCTAACTTCATCCTGTTGTGGTCAGAGAACATAGTCTGTGTAATTTGTTTTCTTAAATTTGTTGGGATTTGTTTTGTAGCCTGATGTGATCTGTTTTGGAGAATGTTCCATGTGCACTTGACAAGGATTTGTATTCTGCTATTGTTGGGTAGAATGTTTTGTATATTTCTCAGGTCCAATTGGTCTATAATATTATGCAAGTCTTCTATCTGGTTTTTCTATCCATAAGTGAATGCGGAGCCTTGAAATCTCCTTTTATTATTGTGCTGCTCTCTATTTCTCCCTTGGGTTCTGTCAATGTTTGCTTCATATATTTGGGAACTCTAATGTTTGGTGTATACATAATTGTTATATCTTCCTGGTAGATCAATTCATTTATCATTATATAATCTTATTTGAGTCCTGTGGCAGTTTTTGTCTTAATGTCTACTTTGTCTGCTACAACTATAGACACTCCTGCTCTCTTTAGGTTCCTATTTTCATTAAACAACTCTTTCTATCCTTTCTCTTTAGCCTATGTATGTCCTTAGATCTAAAGTGAATCTCTTGTAGACAACATATAGTTGGATCTTGTTTTTTTTTTTTAATTCATTCAGCCAACCTATGTCTTTTAATTGGTGCATTTAATCTATTTATATTTAAAGTAATTTGTGATAGAGGACTTCCTATTGACATTTTGTTAATTGCTTTCTGTATATCTTAAAGCTTTTCTGTCCTCCCTCTCTTCCTTTGCCGCCTTCTTTTGTATTTCATTGATTTTTGCAGTGATACGTTTTTATTCTTATTTCCCTTTGTGTATATTCTGTAGATAATTTCTTTGTGGTAACTACTGCAGTTACTTAAGATGTCTTAAAGTCGTAACAATCTGTTTAAAATTGATAACAACTTAGCTTCACTCCCATATAAAAACTGTAATACTTTACATCCTGCCATGCCTTTTTTTGTTATTGATAGCACAAATGATCTTTTTGTATTGTACAGATATTAACATAGACTTATAATTTCTTTTTAATGCTTTTATAAAAAATTCTATACCAGATTTAAAAGTTTTTTATGCACCTTATATCTTTGGCATTATATCTATAAAGTCAATGCCATAGCCAAGGTCATTTGGTTTTCTCCTATGTTATCTTCCAGGATTTTTACAGCATTTAGGTCTATGATCCATTTTGACTTAATTTTTGTATCTAGCTTTTCTTTCTTTTCTGCATGTGTCTGTATTTTTCAGCACCATTTGTAGAAAAAACTATCTTTGCTTCATTGTATTGCTTTTGCTCCTTTGCCAAAGTTCAGCTGGCTACATAATTAAGTTCCATTAGTCTATTTTTCTATCACTTTACCCTTACCACACTGTCTTAATTACGGTACTTATAAGTTTTGAAGTCAAGTAGTGTCAGTCCTGCAACTTTGTTCTTCCCAGTCTATATTGTGTTGGCTCTTATGGGTCCTGTGCCTTTGTAGAAATACTTTAGAATCAATTTGACAATATCCACAAAATAACTTGCTAGGATTTTGATTGGGATAGCACTAAATCTATAGATCAAGTTGGAAAGAACTGACATCCTGACTATACTGAGACTTTTAATAAATAGATATGAAATAATTCTCCATTTTTTTAGATCTCTGGTTTCTTTCATCAAAGTCTTGTAGTTTTTCTCAAATAGACCTTATGCATATTTTCTTAAATTTGCACTGAAAAATTTCATATTGAGGGGTGCTAATGTAAATGGTATTGTGTGTTTAATTTCAAATTCTACTTATCCGTTGTTGTTATTTAGAAAGTGACTGACCTTTATATCAACCTTATATCTTGCAACCTTAGTGTAATTGTTACAGGAGGTTTTCATCAATCTTTTGGATTTTTTTTTTTTTTTTTTACAGAACATCATGTCATCTGTAAACAAAAAAAGTTTTCTTTCTTTCTTCCCAATTTGTATACCTTTTATTTTCTTTTCTGGTCTAATTGCAAAAGCTAGAAATTCTAGTCCCCTACTGAAATAAGTAGTGAGAATAAACATTCTTGCCTTGTTCCTGATCTTATTTGAAAGCTTCTAGTTTTTCATCATTAAGTATGATATCAACTGTAGGTTTTTGTAGGCATTCTTTATCAAGGTAAGGAAATTCTCAATTGCCATTTCATTGAGAGGTTTTTTTTTTTTAAAGATTTTATTTATTTATTTGACAGAGATAGAGACAGCCAGTGAGAGAGGGAACACAAGCAGGGGGAGTGGGAGAGGAAGAAGCAGTCTAATAGCAGAGGAGCCTGATGTGGGGCTTGATCCCATAACGCCGGGATCACTCCCTGAGCCGAAGGCAGACGCTTAACCGCTGTGCCACCCAGGCACCCCTCACTGAGAGTTTTTATCATGAATGGGTGTTGGATTTTGTCAAATGCTTTTTTTCTTCTATAAATAGGCCTTCAGTAATGTGGTGGTTAGTTGTGGGGGGGGGGTATTCTATTGTCCTATGACTAGATCTCAATTTTTTAGTATACCTCTGGACTGTGAATTTCTCAGTTTTGTTTTGTTTTTTCCTTCTCCCCTTATGTGGGACAGGATGGCTAGTGTGGGCTGAAGCTGGGTGTTGCCTGTCCCTTATATCATTAGGGTCTGATAAACATCCATAGGCTAGGATCTGGTTAATTTGTTTTTCCTGAATAAATGAATGAATGAATGAGTTTCTCCTTGTTAAGAAGAACAGAATGCTCTGATGTATTTCAAAATGGTTCCTTTCTCCCACCCCCTTCCAGAACCACACTATGATTTTTCTCCAGTATTTACTTTGAGAACCTGGCTGACTTCCTGGAGGTAAAACACAAAAAAGTGAGTAGAAGTTTCTGCTCAGATATGTTGGATTCTCTGTAATTGCCTATCTAACTCTAATTTGCAGGACAGTGGTTTGCCCTATGACCTCACTTCTTTTACAGATCTAAAAAGAGTTGATTTTTTTCAGTTCAGCTTTTTATTTGTTGTTTGGATAGAATGGCAATTTCTAAGCTCCTTATATGTGGAACCAGAAACCAGAATTTTTTTTTTTTACTTTTATATATTTTTCTCTTTACAACTGTCAGAAGTGCATTTATATTATTATTATTATTATTATTATTATTATTATTATTATTATTATTCAGCTAGACTTCAATACAAAGTTTTATGCAAAATGCTAATATGGCCCTTTACACTGAGGTAAGAAGTCAACACTGCTTTACTTAAAAATGTTAAATTATAACCTTCACTTGCTGAATCTTACTCAACCTTTCTCTCCTAGTTGCGAAGTAGCAATTATGTTACCTCATGGTCATTTGCTGACATCTTGGTACTGGACAGCAAAAGGATCCATGTGCCATAATGTTCAATAAAACTCTGATCCTTATGCATTCAGGTGTCTTAGATAATTAGAATTTGGAAGGAGTCTTTCTTTCAAATGCCTCTGATTTTAAAAGTATAGAGAAGTAGTATGGTAGTAGAATACAACTTTTCCCTCTTAAAATATTGGAATCAGCCAGACTGGGTTTCTCCTCTTTCAAATCTACTCCAGTACTTCCTAAGGACTATGGCAATAGTAAAATGCATCTTGTTACTCGCAATGAGAAACATCTTTTAGATGCATTGATTATTGTTTTCTGCATTTTAATACATTCATTTTTGCTTTTAACTCTCTTTTTCTTCTTGTCTTTGAATTGATATTCAGTATTACATCTTGGAGTACTTTTTTTTTCTTTTATAATCAATTTCCCTGATTTCCAGTAGCACCCAAACAGGTGATGGTTCTTCGAGATCTTCTGTTCAAGTGCTGTGGCTAGAAGTGCATCCAACAGAAGGAAACAAGAAAAGGAAATACTATGCATGGGAATCATCATCTCCTTTTGCTGTGGGTTGTTTGGCAATCGGAGACACTATCATGAGAATTTATAGTGAGTCCCATGAAGTAGTCCAATCATGGATATTGATGTCATTTATCTTACTTCCCCATCCCCTTAAAGTTAGGTGTGGCCATATGGCTGGCTTTGATCCAATGACATGTGATCAGAATTTATAGTGATATTTGTCTGTTCTATATGGATGTTTTAAAAGTCTATGCATGATATTCCACTTATTATTACCCTTCTGAGAGACTGTAGAAGCCCATGTCAAGACGTAGCCTCTGTCTGCCAGGTTCCTGAATAACAATGAGCAGATGAGCAGATGCATGCTTATGTTGGAGATGCAATGTTAATAATAAATATTTACTTTGTCAAGTGGCTGATATTTTGGAGTTGATTGCTATTGCAGCTCATCTTAGCCTATCCTGATATATCACCCTTAGTCATTCAAAAATTTAAACTTTAGTACATCTGAATCTCCTGACCTTCCTAGATCTGAGTAACTAGATGTTTGCAATTTATTGTACCCTTTCTGGGTTTTTTAATATATTATATTCTTATCTAGATCACAAGACATATCAAGTCTTCTTTTACATAATAGTGTAATGATTGAAAGTATGGGTGCCAAAGCCAATCTGCCTGATTTCACATACCAGATCTGCTACTTAACAGCTGGGCAAGTTACAGTCACCCTTTTCCTCCATTTTCTCATCTGTGAAATGAAGAGAACAATTTTCCTTACCTCATGGGGTTGTTTTGAGGATTAAATGAGTTATTATATATAAAATACTCAGAATAGTGGTTCTTATAAAGGAAGACCTTACCAAATGTTTGCTATCACATCTTTTTATCTACCCACAGTCCTTAACTGAATTTCTTACATGTATTTGGTCCCATTTTTTGATTTAGCAATGTGCCCTTCCTCTTACTTAAGGTGAATTCATGGATGAATTATTATTATTATTTTAAATCAAACTTTAGAAGTTTCAAAAACCCTGTTCAAATAATCCTTATGCTTAGGCAGGATCTTATGGAAGTTGTAGGGAGGCAACAGAAAAAAGGAGAGTGAGCAGAAGTTGTACTGAAACTCTTGGATTATTCTTCCATTGGCCTCTTACTTGATGTTTGAGCACCAGCCTATAAAGGTGCTGCCTGGACAGCAGACACTTCCCAGATCTCAAACTTTTCCCAGTTTAATTGCTTCTACTCTTGACTTTGTACCCACAAATCTTGATCTGAATATTCTGCTTCAAAGTCAACATTTCTATTTGGTTATCTTATGTCAAAGGCATCTCAACTTAGTGTATTCAAGTTTGTCCTGAAGATCTCCCTGTCAAATCTACTCTGGACTCATTTTCCCCGTCTTACCCAATGGCACCAACATTCAACCAAATTCACATGCCAGGAATGATTAATCATCTTCATGTTCTTCCTTTCTCTTGCACTCCATATCCTCAATTCATAGGGGTCAAATTAACCTCCCAAAACCCTCTTGAGTCTACTTTTCTCTACCTCTACAGCTAACAAGTGGCCATTACCCCTCTTGGATAATGCTATAGCCTCCCACCTTGCCTACCCACCTCTACTTATAGTTCCTTCTGTAGTGCTCTTCTTCTGTAGTGGAATGATTGTACTGATATATTGTTTCAACAATACCGGCACATCCCTTCTTGCAATTTCCGAAGGCTTCCCATTGCTCTCAAGGTAAAGAATAAAGTCCTAATATAGTCCTCAAGACACTCTATAGTCTTGTCCCTGTCTAACTCAGGGACTTCCTCTTGTGCCTATCTCCCTAATTCCCAGCATCTTTTAGTTCCTGAACTTGTCCTTCTCTAACTCACTTTTAACCTGTACAACCTTTTGCTATTTGTCTAATGAAATCTTCTCATCATTTGGGTCTCTAACTGAAACACCCTTTCCTCAAAGGACACTCCCTGACTTCTCTAGCTATAACCCACTAATTTCAGTCTTAGCTATTTACTTTTTTTTTTTTCTTTAAGATTTTTAAAATTTATATTCACAGAGAGAGGGCAGGAGTGAGCACAAGCTGGGGCAGAGGCAGACAGAATGACAGGGAGAAGCAGGTTCCCTGCTGAGCAAGGAGCCCAATACTGGATGCAATCCCAGGACACTGGGATCATGACCTGAGCCAAAGGCAGACAATTAACTGACTTCAGCCACCCATGCACCCCAACTTTCTGATTAGGCATTTGATGCCTTTAAGGTATGCCTGCAATGTTTGATCCAAAACCAAGAAAAATATTGTGTTTTATTATTGCATGGAAACCAGATGATGTACAAAGAATTTATTCACTGTATTGCACACACCTTAGCTGGGTATCTCTGAATTCCATTCTAAGGTCTCCCTTCCTTTGTTTCCATCTCATCAAAACACCATCTGTTATATACCCAGCCTGCTCTGTGCGTCTGTCCCCAGGGACATAAGACAGTAGAAGCTCCTTGGTTTTGTTGTACGAGGAGGTTCTGGCTCTTCCAGATTTTTCAGAGGGAATCATTTATAAGAGAAACAATGTTTCTCTTTCTAATATTGGCCACTATTTATGCCATAACTTTGTTTCTGTGCTCTTTTTCTATATTACCAATATATTCTCTTACAAATAAAATGACTGAGTTGGGGAGCAGTGAAGATGGGAATGTAAAAGAAAGGAAGGAATCGAATGAGAAAGAAAAAGATCCCACCCTTCTAAATACACTAACTATAGCCTTTAATTTGTTTATCTGAAAATAGTTTGCCTTCCCCACTACACTGATGGATAAGGATCCTCTCTTTTTCTCACCATTGTGTATCCAGTGTATAGCACAGTGCCTGATAATAAGGCTTTTTTGAGAGGCTTAGTAAATATGGAATGACTTCTCTGTACCACTATTGACTATGATCCAAATTGTACATCTTACACCTTGCTCTTTTTAAAAAAACATTTTTCCTGGGGCGCCTGGGTGGCACAGCGGTTAAGCGTCTGCCTTCGGCTCAGGGCGTGATCCCGGCGTTATGGGATCGAGCCCCACATCAGGCTCTTCTGCTATGAGCCTGCTTCTTCCTCTCCCACTCCCCCTGCTTGTGTTCCCTCTCTCACTGGCTGTCTCTATCTCTGTCGAATAAATAAATAAATAAAATCTTTAAAAAAAAATAAAATAAAATAAAAAAACATTTTTCCTAAAAACAGGTAATTAAAAGGAGTGCACATTTTAGTATCCAAATTAACTTCAGTTTGTGATTTGTACTGTCAAGAGACACTGAGAATAGTATTATTTATTTTTATTAATTCATATTTTAATGTTTATATATTTATAATTGGTGGAACAAAAGTTTTATTTCCCCAATTATATGTATTTCTCTGACATGTTTACTTATATTGACAAATTAGGTCATTTTTTCTTATTATGATTATCAGACATTCATGTTTGAGAGCGCATTTTGTGCTGTGATTCTGGGGAATAACAAATTAGGAAACAAAATGTGCAACTCCATCCTTTCTGAGGTCTAGTGTATGGTGACTGACAGTTTAATAGGAAATTCTGGCAGGGCTTGCCCTGGATCACAGGACACATGTCACTTGCTTGGCTCAAACACCTAATATACTACTACAAAATGTAGATATTTACTTGAATTCACATCAATGGGCAAAGCTCTAAAATTCTGGGTCCCCCCCTTTTGATTTTAACTTGGCACCTTCTATTCTTGCACAATGGCAAAATGTGTCCACACGTAGCTGCAAGTTTTTCAATTTCCCCTAGATCCACCTGAGAACAATGTAATTAGGTGTGAGTTTACAATTGTGTTTTTTTGCTTTAGAATCTTTTGTTTTCTATATTTGACTTAAGATCTTGCTAGAATAAAACAAAAAATAGGAAGACTAAAGGAAAAAACACAAAATCAATATTAATAATGCACATTGTCTTGGTTAGGCAAGGCTCGTATCAGGAGATTTACTTAATTCCAATTTTCCGGTTTGTTTTTGTTTTTTCGTATGTTTGATAATGACAAAAACATCTGATTATCGATATTAACACAATCGGTAAAATACTTTTGTGGTATGACTTACTGTCTTTTTTCTGTAAGAAAAAGTAAAAATGATGCTGTCATTCTAATCTCAGTGTGTGCACTGGGACTTTATCTTTTAATTAAATAGTGAAAAATATCTTTTTTATGTTGAGCAACAGTAAAATTAGATTTTTTTAAAACTTTGAATATAACTGCAGTTTAGAATTTTATGTTATTAATTTTTCTTTCAACTATTCTCATCCATTTAATAAAAATGGTCAGATATAGGAACCATACTTAAACCAGCATTAATTTTTATGTGTTTATTAAAGCCAAATACATAAATCAGATTGTAAGAATTGCAACTCAACTTCTGATATCTTTAAGAAATGTTACTGTTTAAGGGAAATTAAAAATCAAATAACTAATTAAGTATTATTTTCTAATAGAAAGTAATTATCACCCATAATTTTACAACCCAGAAATAACCACTGTTAACATCTTTGTGCACATTCTTCCAAACATGTACATGCATACAGGTACACACGTACAGTACACAACCTTACAAATAGGACTTTATACTATATAACCTGCATTTACACTTAAATCTGTATGATTGGCATCTTTTAATTTATTTAAATTCTCCAAGCCAATATTAATGTGGAAAAATTCTATTATGTGGATATTCTATAATTAATTTCACTAATTTCCTATTCTTTGAAGTTGGAACATTTTTGATGTTCTATTACTGAAAATAATGGATCGAGGTATTTTGCATGTATTTCAGGTTTCTATTTTTAACCAAAGATTTGTTCTCCAACATTTAGAAAGCTCTGGGCATTTCTGATGGAGGAAGAGGCTGTTCACCAGAGACTGAAATCCCCTAGGAGAAAACGTATCCCCAGGAAAAAGGGAGTGAAGCAGAGTGGCATGGTCCAGTTAATAACAAATGTTTCTGATGTAAAGGGGAATCAGAGTAAATTCAGTTCTTTGGATTCAAATATTTCCCTTGGTACACACGATGGATTCTGCGTTTAATTCTAGGGAGGGGGTGTTAGCACAAAATACGGGTGTTATTTTTACTAAAACTCATCAGGCAAAGCAACACTGTTGGATATCCAGAAGGGCTGAGTACAGGTAAGTAGGGGAGAAAGACATTCTTTGAATTTTGTTCAGAGAAATCATTATTGTGGGGAAAGGAAAACTCCCCAGTCTGCAAGGCAGCTTTGGTGCTCATCACCTCAGTACATCAGCAGTGCCTGGGAAATGGCAGCAATGGCCAGAAACAGGTAGTTCATCAAAATATCTGGAATCCTATCAAAGCTTCTCTCCAATTACATTCTCAGAGAGTTGAGAACTTAGAAATAAACATAACTCAAGAGGAAGATCAGGAAGGGAAGAGTGTAACCTATCCCAAGTGGAAGTGGCTACAACTTCAGTACGGGTTTTCAAAAAAAAAATTTTTTTTTAAAGATTTTATTTATTTATTTGACAGAGATAGAGACAGCCAGCGAGAGAGGGAACGCAAGCAGGGGGAGTGGGAGAGGAAGAAGCAGGCTCATAGCAGAAGAGCCTGATGTGGGGCTCGATCCCATAACGCCGGGATCACGCCCTGAGCCGAAGGCAGACGCTTAACCACTGTGCCACCCAGGCGCCCCTTCAAAAATTTTAATCTGTTGCACTTATAAAAGAGGTTTAAAATATGTCTTTATTATTTTAAAGCTAATTATAAACTGGCCATCTGGTTCTGACTCTCCAGATTAAGAGACAGAACATTATTTCTACCTTGTAGCTTCCTGTGTATCTCTCCCACTCCCAACTCCCAGGGTTGACCACAACCGTGAATTTTTTGTTATTCGTTTTCACACTCCTTTTTATAGGTTTCAACACTTATGTAGGTATTCCTAAGCAATATATTATTTGGTTTTGCTCTATTTTTGCTTTAAAATCTCTTACTATATTATTCTGAGATATGCTTCTTTTGCTCAGCAATGTTTAAAATTTATGCATGAACATCTTTTTCAAGTTAAACCAGGTTGATGCATGTACTAGCAGTCCATTCACTTTTCCATTGAATAAATTAACTATTCATTCTACTATTGGTGGTAATTTTAACTACTTCAAGTCTTTTGCTTTTACTGACATTGCTGCTATGGATATTCTTGTACATGTCACCTGATAATATCTGTAAGATTTTTTCTCAGGCCTAGACTTATGAGATGCAATACTTTTTCTCTTTTTCTTTTCTTTTTTTTTTTTTTTTAAGATTTATTATTTTAGAGAGAACGCAAGAGTGAGAGAGACAGAGAGACAGAGAGAAAGAGAGAAAGTGCATGACCAGGAGGGGCAGAGGGAGAGGAAAAAAGAATCTCAAGCAGACTCTGCCCTGAGCATGGTGCCCAATGTGGGGCTCAATCTCACGACCCTGAGACCACAACTTGAGCCAAAACTGAGTCCAACGCTCAACTGACCACGCCACCCAGGAACCCAATGTGATACTTTTTTCTAAGGAATATATATCCAAGTGGAATTACTGGCTTTTATAGCATGAACATACTCAACTTCAGTATGTAATAATCACATGTTATCTAGAATGGTTATAGTAATTTGTACATTTATTAGTAATGTGCAGTTCTCATTTCTTCACATTTTTGCCAACACCTGTCTTACTGATTTTGTCAATATCAAGCTTATTATCTCTTAAAGATAACCTACTTTTGGATTTATTGATCCTATCTATGTTTATTTTTATTCCATTAATTTTTAACTATGAGCTCTCTTTCCTGCTACTTTTTTTGGATTTATTTTGAAGTAATTTTTATAACTTCATATACTAGACGCTCAGTTTATAATTTCTTTTTAAGATTTTATTTATTTATTTGACAGAGAGAGAGACAGCCAGCAAGAGAGGGAACACAAGCAGGCAGAGTGGGAGAGGAAGAAGCAGGCTCCCAGGGGAGCAGGAAGCCCGATGCGGGGCTCGATCCCGGAAGCATGGGATCACGCCCTGAGCTGAAGGCAGATGCTTAATGACTGAGCTACCCAGGTGCCCCTCAATTTATAAATTTTGAAACATTTTTTTGTTTATAACATGAGGTTTATGGGCATATACATTTCTAAAGTACTATTTTAATTGCATACCACTATTATATATATATATATATAAAACCATACTTTATATTTTATATATATTAACTTTATATAAAATATATTCTTGTGTTCTTATTTGTATTGCTATTGTTTTCTCTGGTTCTCCCTCACTACATTTTATTTCCTTGTATATTTTTGTAATTTCTAAATTATGACTGCTCATTTCCTTTGGAAGTTTATCTATTAGAATTCCTTAATGCCTAGATTTAAATTCAGGATTAACATTTACTTCTAAACGTCTCCTGTAGTACTACCTATTTTGCTTAAACTAATCTATTTGAGACTTCTCAGACTATATAAGATCAAAAACGTACATGGTGCAGACTTGCATTTCGGGATGTATGCATGATGCATTTAGGAATTCTTAGAAGAGATTATTTGTTTTTATTCCAGTAGGTGCCAAGTGTGAGAGAAGCAATTTTCTTTATTATGCTCTTTTTTTTCTTATTTATTTTTCTTCCTTACATAGCAGATGCAGTTAGCTCTTTTTTCAAGGGTGTCCTATTATATTTCCCTATGTGGCAAAGCCCTACATTTTTGTTTTGTTTTCCCTCAGTGCCCAATGCAATAATCAAAGCAAAACTCAACATTTCCAGAGTACCAAATAATTCCTCATAGTGAAATCTGGCTTTAAGGCTACTTTATCTAAGGTTCTTATTTTCACTTTGTGTTTCAGGTCTGTGGGTCTCTTAATTTTATGGCGGCTTGGCAATGCATTAAAAACTATAATTTTTATAATTCACTCAGTATAACCGTGTTAGTTATCTATGGCTGCATAACAATATTATCACAGACAGTACATTAACACAACATACATTTATTATCTCACAATTATTGTAGGTCATGAGAAAGTTAGCTTAGCTGGGTCTCCTACAGTGCTGCAATCAAGATGTCAACTAGGGACAGTTCTCATCTAAAGGCTTAACCAGGGAAAGATACACCTCTGAGCTCTGGCAGCCATTAGCAAGATTCAGGTCCTTAAGTGATACAGAACTGAGGGCTTCAGTTTCTTACTGGTTGTCCCTTGGAAGCTGACCTCACTTTCTAGCTGGTTTTTACCTGTAGACTGCCCTCAGTTTCTTGTCTCATGGATCTCTCCTATATAACCACTGACTTCATTCAAAACAGCAAAAGAGACTCCTAGCAAAATGAATGTTACAGTCTTGTATAACATAATCACAAAAGTGACTTGCCATATTCTAGGATAAGAAGCAAACCACAGACCCTGTCCACACAGGGGATAAGTATCAGGAAGCAGGGACCACCATAGTATCTTTTTAGTTGTGTCAGTCAGGGAAGTTGTTCAGAGTGATACAGTGTTCTAGAAAGGAAGTTGGCATGAGATACACTTGAAGAATCTGCAGAATAACTGAGAGTGAGTGGTGGCACTTGAAGAAAGCTAAAAAGGTAGAATAAAGTGATGGAAGCAACCACATTTAAAACTACCAGTTTGATTTGGCCTTAAGCAGTGTAAATGTCAAGTGAAAATGCAGTTATATGTGCATTGCTCAAATTGTGCTACTCTCTTTACGGAGTTCCTGTGCCAACTTCCTTCTTTCCCTTCTTGAATCTAATCCATTGTTACAATCATGTAAGTCATGGTTTTTACAAGATTTTCAAATGGTCAGTTTCCTACGTGTGCAGAGAAAACGCTGCAAAGCCTCAGCTGCTCATTTCTCCTCTGTCACTTTCACTCACGGGCAAAGCTCCTTATAATGCATCAGCCCCTTGCCAGCAGTGGAAACTGCATTTATACTGATAATTCAGGCAAAAACAGAAGCATGACCAACCCAATTCCCTTTGCCTCAACTGTGTATGGTTTTAGCCAAGTAATTTATATTGGTCAAAATAACCAAAAATCACTATTTATCCTTAAATATATTTACACAGCTTGAAAATAAAACCACCAAACCCAATAATTCCTATGTCAATGGTTCTACCCCTAGAGGAAAGCTTTTGACCTAGATTTTCCCAGTGAGACATCCTTGGAAAAATGATGAAGACAGTAACATTTACCTTGTGTTCTATTTCTCTTTCCAACATCCCTGTATCCCATTTTTTCTTTGCCTCGAGTCACTCATGCATTTTACCCCAGCAGTGTGAAGTCACTGGACACCCTGTCTTCAGTTATCACTAGAACTTTAATTCCCACCAAAGTATTAGCTGAAAATAAGGTAAAGTGTCATTGCTTCCATTGCATTTAACCAGAAGTACAAAATAAATGGTCTTTAATAAGAGAATTTCAAGCAATATGCCTTCCTGGGAGGAAAAAGGATTACTTTTCTGAGCTCCTTATATTTACCAACTTATTTTTTTAATGAAACCAGTGCTAATAACAATAGTTAATGATTTGAGGGTGTTCACAATGTGCTAGTCACTGAGCCAAACTCTGTATAGCTTATTTCAATAAATACCTCCAAATGAATGATGTTAGTAAGTATTCATCCTCATTTTACAAGTTAGGTAATTTAAGCTTAGAGAAGTAAAGTAACTTGCCCAAAGTCACACAGCTAGTAAGTGAAACAACTAGATAGGAATAACTCCACAACCAGACTCTTAAAACTTCTACTCTTCTATTGATGGTAAGTAATGTTTTACTGTTGGTCGTATATAGTGGGAAGTATCCTCATATCAGTACTTTGAAATCTTGTTCCAGACTTTTTCCTAGTTAACCATTTAAACTTAGCCAAGTTGTTTATACTCTCTCAGTCCTCGTTTCCCCCTGTGCTAAAGGAGAGAAGGAAGTAAATGAACCATGAGTTTTTTCTTTCATACATAATCCTAGCTTACAGTGTTATAAATTACCTTTGGTATGGCAGGTGTCAACTCTAAAATATGGGGCTGCACTTCTAAATTCATGCACAGAAATGAGAAAGTGATCATAACCTTATTGAATCGAGAGCAAGATCAAAATCTCCTATTTAGGAGAGTATTTCTTTGGCTTCTGTGAACATGCCAATTGCTATTATTGCCCATACATTTTGAATTGTTTGGTTTCTTAACCGTTAATTAAAATGTAATTTCATTTGCATAATATAAGACTAGTATGGTAATTAACACTCTTCTTACTAATTGCCACCTAATTAACCCGCTTTAGGTGTCTTGGTGTCAGTGCAGCATCTAAATATCATCTTCCTACCTTAGTTGATTCGTAGGGCTGTGATTACCTTTTATGGCTTATAAAATTTAAAATTAATTGCATTGCAGCTAGAGCTGTGGCTCAACCTTGTATCTCAAAAAGGGTCCATTAGGTAATTATTTGATAACTAAGTTTTAGCCATCTCACTAAATCAACTTAAAATGCTCCTCTTATAAAATAGATTTAAAGGGTCACAAGAGACTCCTGAAAGATTAGCCTGAGTCAACCCTACTATTCAGATTGTCTCTTTAAGGTTTTTCAAAAACATCCATCCATCATGGTTGAATTCCTGTCCTGGGTTAGAAACCTCTTCTATCCCGTTTTAGAGGCAGAACTTTGACAAAGAAAAACTATCTTATTTTGAACTGAAATTAATGACAACTTCAAGATCTGTTAATGTCCCAGACTTTGTTAATGATCTGCTCTGGGCTGCTTGTTCCTGCACTCCCACTTTTATCTCTTTACTGTCCTCTCCCACAGAAATCTAAGATCAAAGAACCAAGACATGGGTCCATACCTCCCAGGGCTGGATTTGGTTTGCTGGATTACAGATATCTTAAGATTTTGCTGAGTGAATATCAGTGCTAAGCTTTTTGAGCCCAGGGAATTATCAGTTATCTCAGGGAATGCTGATAAATCTTATCAAAAGAAGAAATAATCCTTCATCCCTTGTATTAGAAAGAAATCACTTTAAAAGATGAGAGCATCATGAAATCAAACAAATTATAACATGTTCAAATTCTAAAAGGTGATGGTCACAGATGTAAACACAGCCTATCAAACTGAAGATGTCAGAGCTATAACTTAATGTTCAAGTATTCCTCATACTCTGAAACCTTTATCAAAGTTCCTACTCACTTTTCTGTTAGTAGGTGGCCATCTGTGATATTACATTTTATTATGTAATTCTGATGTAATTTTTATCTAATTTAATATAATATTCATTTCTAGGAATAAACTCTGTAAGCCTTTGGTGATTCACTGATTGACTGATTCAATACACATTTATTTAGTACCATTATGTTTTGGACAGTGTGCTATTCTTTGAGGATACAGTGCTGGAAAATACATGCTCCCTGAACTCATAGTTGTGGGGAAATATTAGGAATTCCAAGAATTAAACAAGTGACTATCAGCTTTGTGAAAGCAGAAGCATAATGTGCTAGTGAGCCAGGTAATGGGAGACTCGTTTAAGGTCTCACAGTTCCAGAGAGAAAGCTGACATGAGAAAATGATATTTAAGCTGGGCTACAAGTATGAGGATTAATAAATTGATGGAACTGTGGATGGTGCTGGCAGGTGCTAGGGCTGGCATGGGTTTTACAGGCAAAAGAAACATGAAGGCAACACTCTGGCCCACAGAGAGACTTGTGGCACAAGTCAAGAGCCTAGAGAAGCTCAGTAAGACATCAGAAAAAAGAGCAAGGAGAGAGAGATGGGAAATGGATATGGAGTGGTATCCAGAACCCCATGATACAGGGCCACCTGATCCATGGTGAGACTTACCCCAAAGTGTTGGGATATATTTGAAGAACTTTAATTCCATGTCTAACATGGATATACCTTTATCTTGAATGAATACTCTGGGCTGGAAAGGGGCAATAGAGTAGACAGCAGTGATACCTGCCCACTCTTAGTTCCTAGTTATACTCTTACCCCAAAAAAGTTTGAATTAGTGAAGTACATCTAAAACTGTAATGGGAGAGAAAGGTCATGCCATTGTTGTAGTTATGAAACTATAATCAGAGGAAATGAGAGATTCTTTTTTTTTTTTTTAAGATTTTATTTATTTATTTGACAGAGAGACAGTGAGAGAGGGAACACAAGCAGGGGGAGTGGGAGAGGAAGAAGCAGGCTCCCAGCGGAGCAGGGAGGCCTGATGCGGGGCTTGATCCCAGGACTCTGGGATCACACCCTGAGCCGAAGGCAGACGCCCAATGACTGAGCCACCCAGGTGCCCCGGAAGAGATTATTTTCAATTGTAGTTGAAAGGATTAAATTACAATATCATAAATGTTTGCCTTGAAAAATTGAGAAAGTCTATGAAATTGTAGGTTGCTACTGCTTTTAATGTAGTACCACAAACTCTAAGAAAGTTCAATGGGGAAAAAAAAGAGAGAGTGATGGACTCTAATACCAATAACAGTATCTCATATTTATGTAGTAATTCTTTTTTTTTTTAAAGATTTTATTTATTTATTTGACAGAGATAGAGACAGCCAGTGAGAGAGGGAACACAAGCAGGGGGAGTGGGAGAGGAAGAAGCAGGCTCATAGCAGAGGAGCCTGATGTGGGGCTCAATCCCATAACGCCGGGATCACGCCCTGAGCCGAAGGCAGACGCTTAACCGCTATGCCACCCAGGTGCCCCTATGTAGTAATTCTTAATCTTCAAACAACTTCACCTAAGTTATTGGATTTAATCATCATAATAACTTTTTCAGGTAGGCAGGATAAATATTCCTATTTCTGTTTTATAGTAAATAAACCCATCTTTTGCTTTGGGGAACCACCGTACCTATTCTAAGATGCATGGTTTGTGTAGGAATGACCCACTTTCCAGTCTCAGGAGTGGGGCATGATTAATAGAAATCAATAAATATTTCTAAACCCTTGTACACAGTAATAGGCTCAGGGACAGGCTTGTAAGCTTGTTAGAACCAATGAAATATAAAGATACATTTCCTGAGATTTGTTGTTGTTGTTGAGGGGGGTTGGGGATAGAGAGAAGGAAGGGAGGGAGGGAGGGAAGTATCCTCTCTTCTTTGGAGGCTACTGCAGGAGACCCTTTCTCTTTTCTCAGTGAGGAGGTGTGGCTTGAAATATAAGGTTTAAACTGCTTTAGCCATTCTTACCAGTTCATAGGAAGATGCTGCAGACACAAGGCAATCAACATATGAAAACTGAAAGTGAAGTTAAAATGTGGAAGGCTGGATGGGAGAGAAAATTGGGTCTCCAGTGACATTGTTTGAAATGTTGATTGAATTTTGCCTGGATCCTTGGCTACTTCAGCCCTTTACAGTTCTGTAAGGCAATATTTTTTTTTTTTTTACTATTGGTTAAGCCAGTTTGAACTGAATTTTCTATCACCTTCACCTGAAAGAGGCATAAGCAATAGACGTAACCATGGCTAACTGAAACAAAATGGTGAATACGTTAGGATCAGTGCAAAAACAAAAATACCAACCCTAATAATAAACACAAAAGTTCATTCTTTGGGGCGCCTGGGTGGCACAGCGGTTAAGCGTCTGCCTTCGGCTCAGGGCGTGATCCCGGCGTTATGGGATCGAGCCCCACATCAGGCTCCTCTGCTATGAGGCTGCTTCTTCCTCTCCCACTCCCCCTGCTTGTGTTCCCTCTCTCGCTGGCTGTCTCTATCTCTGTCAAATAAATAAATAAAAATCTTAAAAAAAAAAAAGTTCATTCTTCCTCTTAAGTTCAAGAATTTTCAAAATAATCAATCCAGGTCTAGCATAGTGCTTTGGTCAGGGAACCAAGATCCTTTCGTCATGCAGAACTCACATCCCAGAGATTACCTTATGGTATAAGATGCTCATTGGAGCTCTAGGAATTATGTCTACCTTCTAATCAGTGGGGAAAACTTAGGAAAAAGAATGCATGGCCTTTCTTCTTGAGGATACTTTTTGGAATTTGCACACATCACTTCAGCTTACATCCCGTTGGCCAGAACTTAATCATACAACCTAATCTAGCTGCCTAAAGTACCTGAGAAATATGAGTTTTACTTTAGATGGCAATGTGCCAAACTAAAACTTGGACTACAATTACTATGGAAGAAGAAAGGTACATATAATCAGGGCTAATCAGCAGGCTCTGAGACAGAAAGACAGGAGTTCACAGAATTGAGAGGAAAACTGGAGGACCCATCATAGAAGAAGACAACTCCGGAAGGCTAGAAGATAAAACTATGGGATGCTCTCTTAGGAAGGGTGCAATGAGATTCAAGCAGCACTTCCATCCTTGTCTCCCTTGATTAGGAGTCAAAGCTCTGAGCAAGAGCAGCACATGGGCTAAGCTTGGCTCACATACTGGTCTCATGGCTGTGCAGAAGTAATGAGAGGAGGGCTCTGCCTGATGGGCTTCTGTGGCAGGAAGTGGCATCTGGGTTTACCATTGGGCTGTGACCACACCTAATAAGGGAAAAAATCATTCTCCAAGAGAAATGAGGTACTGTTCTATGAGAAAGAAATGTTTCAAGACAAATAAATATCAATAACAGCAATAATGATAATAAAAATAATACAAATTTTCAGTATAGGCTCAGAAGGGTGAAATGATATGCTTAGAGGTAGAGGTAGGACTAGAACTGAGCTTTTTCAATATCCAGTCCAGGGCCTTTCCCATTTTTCAACTCCATCTAAACTGTATAGTTCAGAGAGAGCTAAAATACTAGTATTCATGCTGCTGCTGCTTTAATGGACATTATCTCACTTTAATTTTGTATTTTTGCTTTTACAACAGTCCTAGGATATAGATAGAACATATACCAATATATATTTTTTTCAGGTGAGGAGACCAAGGTTTAGAAAGATTAGGTAAAGAGGCATCAGGGATGGCAGCAGAGTAGGAGGACCCTAGGCTCATCTTGTCCCATGAACACAACTAGATAACTATCAAGTCATCCTAAATACCCCAGAAATCAGCCTGATGACTGAGAACAAACTCCACAACCGAAGGGATAGAAGAGGACACACTGAAGAAGGTAAGAAGTGTGGAGACGTGGCTTAAAGGAGAAATGGACCACAAGTGCTACAGAGAGGAAGGAGCCATGGTTGCCGAGAAGAGCGAGTGAGAGAGAGGAACACATAGGGGAATGCACAAGGAGAACTTTCCCCAAAGTCAGTGGCTTAGAAAATGACAGGGGCTAAATTCCCTGAGTTCTTGTAACCAGTGGTGCTTAAAGCCTGGAGTTTTAAAAGTGTGCAGGATCGGCTGAGATAAAACCTGGAGGGTACTGCTCTGCTCCTGGAGAGAAGGCAAGCAAACAAAACTGGGGGCAGACAGTGTGGAAACAGAGATCTGAAAAATGATTGGGGTGCACAGTGGGGAGATTATTCCCTATTCTAGGAGCACTTCCCTGAGAGGCAGCATCTCTCTAGGAACAAAGGAGCTGACTGGTACCATTTCATTCCTGCACCTCTCAGCATAAACACAGAGCCACCTGAAGGAAGTAGCTCAGTGTGGATACTAGCTGACTAACTTGCTTACACCAATCCCACTCCCAGCGCTCTGGCGGGACTGCCCTTCTCAATCAAGCTTGCCTCAGTCCCGGTGTGGCAGGCCCTTCTCCCAGAAGAGCAGCACAAACCCTGCCCACACTGTGCTTCCTGACCAGCGGTTCTGCAGGGCATCAGTTCTGATGGACTCTGACTAGAGCCCACCTGGTTAAAACTCACCACATTCAGGCCAGGGACCAAATACTGTCCATAGCAGGCAAGGAGAGCTTCTGCAGAAAACTGGTTGAGGAATACAGCAGCCAAAACCCAACAGCAAAGCGCACATAGCACACACTGGAGATACCCCTTGCAGTACCAGGCCCTGGGCACTACATGACCTCTTCTTCATAAGGCCATTACTTTCAGGAGCAGGAGACATAGCTGGCATTTCTAACACACAGAAGAAAGTAGAGACTTAGACAAAAATGTCAAGATGGAGGAATTTATCCCAATTGAAAGAACAAGATAAGGTCATGGCCAGAGATTGAAGCAAAACAGATACAAGTAACATGCCTGATGGGAGAATTTAAAGCACAATCATAAGGATACTCACTGGGCTTGAGAAAAGAAAAGAAGACATCAGTGAGATCCTTACAACAGACATAAAAGGGTTAAAAAAAGAATCAATCAGAGATGCAGAATACAATAAATGAGATTGGAAACAGGCTTGATGCAATGAATGGCAGGCTGGAAGAAGCAGAGGAACAAATTAGTGACCTACAAGACAAAATAATGCAAAATAACAAAGCTACAAAGTGAAGAAGAATAATTACATAATAATGAGAACAGACTTAGGGAACTCAGTGACTCTATCAAATGTAATACCATTCATATTATAGGAGTCGCAGAAGAAGAGAGAAAAGGGGGCAGAAAGTTTATTTCAAGAAATAATAGCAGAAAACTTCCCTAACATGGGGAAGGAAACAGATATCCAGATCCAGGAGGCACAGAGAATTCCCATCAAAATAAACAAAAGCAGGCCAACACCAAGACATACTGGAATTAAATTTGCAAAAATATACGATAAAGGAAAAATCTTAAAAACCAGCAAGACAAAAGAAGTCCTTAATTTAAAAGGGAAAACCTATAAGGCTAGCTGGAGATTTCTCAACAGAAACTTTGCAAGCCAGAAGTGAGTGCTAGGATATATTCATAGTGCTGAATGGGAAATATCAGCAGCAAAAAATTCTCTATCCAGCAAGGCTATTATTCAGAATAGGAGAGACAAAATTTCTTAGACAAACAAATACTAAAGGAGTTCATGACCACTAAATCAGCTCTGTAAGAAATATTAAAGGGGACTCTGTGTGTGCAAAGGACAGACCAACAGTGACAATGACAAAAGATCAGAGAAAATCTCCAGAAACAATGACAAAACAAGTAATAAATGGCAATAAATACATATCTATCAATAATTACTTCGAATGTAAATGGACTAACTGCTCCAATCAAAAGACAAAGAGTTCAGAATGGATAAAAAACAAGACCCATCTATATGCTGCCCATAAGAGACTCATTGTAGACTTAAAGGTACCTGCAGATTGAAAGTGAGAGGGTAGAGAAACATTTATCACACAAATGGATGTCAAAAGAAAATTGAAGCAGTATTACTTAATATAGGACAAAACAGACTTTTTTGTTCTTGTATGGGTTTTATCCTGCTTTGGTATCAGGGTATTACCATCCTCGTGGAATGATTTTGAATGTGTTCCCTCTATTCTATTATTTGTAAGATTTTGATAAAGATTGTCATCACTTTTTTTAAATGTTTGGTAGAATTCACCAATGAAACCAGGTGCTCTTGGGATTTTCTGTGGTAGGAGATTTTTGATTCCTCATTCAACTTTGATTTTTGTTATTAGTTGAAGAAGATCTCCTATGTCTTGGCTTCAAAATTAATGATTCAATCATAGTATCTTGTCCGTTTTTAGGAATTATCTGTTTTTTTCCCTAAGTTATCTGATTTGTTAGTATATAATTGTTTATAGTAATCTGTTATCATACTATGTATTTCCTTTTTTTTTTTCATACTGTGTATTTCTATGGTTATTTGTTGTATTGTTTTCCATTTCTCATTTTGGTTTTTGAGTCTTTTTTTTCTTAGTTAATGCATTGTCAAATTTTGTTTATTTTTTTCTTAACTGGTCATTACTTTCAACGTTATGTTCCTGTTTATTATGGTCTCTATTTTATTTATGTCTGATTTTTGTTATTTCCTTCATCTATATAATTGCAGCTAAGTTTCTTCTTTTTCTAGTTCCTTGTGGTGTACTGTTGTTTATTTGAACTTTATTTTCTTTATACAAGCATTTAGAGTATACATTTCACTCTAACATCTGCTTTTGCTGCATTCCATAGGTTTTGGAATATTGTGTTTTCTTTTTCTTTTGTTTTGAGGCATATTTTGATTTGCCATTTGATTTCTTATTTGGCCCACTGCTTGAGCAGTAGTACAGTGTTTAATATTTAAATTTTAAATATTTAATATGTAAATATTATTTAATATTTACATTGTAAAAAAATTAAAATTTAAAATACTAAAAAAATATTAAGAATGAAAGATTAGGTGATTGCAGGAGGACTTGAACCTAGATCTTCTTTTTTTAAAAATTAATTAATTAATTAATTTATTTATTTATTAATGATTTTTTATTATATTATGTTAGTCACCATACAGTACATCCCCGGTTTCCGATGTAAGGCTCGATGATTCATTAGTTGTGTATAACACCCAGTGCACCATGCAATACGTGCCCTCTTTACTACCCATCACCGGTCTATCCCATTCCCCCACCCCCCTCCCCTCTGAGACCCTCAGTTTGTTTCTCATAGTCCATAGTCTCTCATGTTTCATTCCCCCTTCTGATTACCCCCCTTTCTTTATCCCTTCTTCCCCTACCGATCATCCTAGTTCTTATGTTCCATAGATGAGAGAAATCATATGATAGTTGTCTTTCTCTGCTTGACTTATTTCACTTAGCATTATCTCCTCCAGTGCCGTCCATGTTGTAGCAAATGTTGAGAACTCGTTGAACCTAGATCTTCTGATTCCTATTTCAGTGTTTGTTCTACTAGGATAGTGGTTCTCAACCTAGGGTGATTTTGCCACCCCATCCCACTCCTACAGGGTTATCTTGCAATATCTGGAGACATTTTGGTTGTCACAACTGATTGAGAGGTGCTGCTGGCATTGAGTGGGTAGAGACAACAGAGGCTGCTAAATATCAGTTTAGCACAATGTACAGCACAGTATCCTACAACAAAATGTAAATAATGCCAAAGTTAAGAAACCCTGTACTAGCACAATGGAAGGAAGATAGAATATTCATTTTTTGACAATTTCTAGCCCAGACAGGCTAGTCTAGTTCTCTCTAATGGGTAAGGGGGGCAGTTTAGCAAGCATCTGACCCCATAAGGTGGCATTCCAGTTCAAGCTCTGTTTCCCCAGGCACCTTCAGCAGCTCCACTGCATCAGAGTAGACTCATGTCTTTTTCACCTCCTACGAGAACATAACATAGTCAGGCCTAGATATAAGTGCTGGCTCTCAGAGTCATTAACCATGTAAACTTGTTTTAGTTATAACCTTCCAAGCTTCATTGGCTTAACCTATGAAATAAAATAATGTTTACCTACTTCAGAGATGCCATGAAGATTAAATTAAATATAGCCTATAAAGCATGTGACACATAGTAAGTTGTTATTAAAAGTTAGATATTATTGGGGCGCCTGGGTGGCACAGCGGTTAAGCGTCTGCCTTCGGCTCAGGGCATGATCCCAGCATTACGGGATCGAGCCCCACATCAGGCTCCTCCACTATGAGCCTGCTTCTTCCTCTCCCACTCCCCCTGCTGTGTTCCCCCTCTCGCTGGCTGTCTCTATCTCTGTTAAATAAATAAAATCTTTTAAAAAAAAAGTTAGATATTTTTGTTATTCAATAAAATTGTTTTGGTCTATTTAGAAAAGCATAAATTAGATCTTTGTTTTACATCATATGCCCAAATACATTAACTTCAGTCTGTATCAGGTCATGTTTACCTAGCTGCTCTCTATATTTCACTACCTCATCCCCACCAGGTATATAACACAGAAATATTTCAATGTTGCTATACTCTCATGAGAAGATTTCTTGATTTTCAAAATATATTTCAGGAGCTGCTAAATTTTTTTTGGAAGTTCTGAGGGTACCAAGGTCTCATGAATGAAATTAGACAAGACTCTATAATGTCCATTCATTTGCTTCCTTTGAAAGTGGGTTAGCAAGAGTCTTGATGTCACCAAGAAATTTCTCCTTACATCAAGGAGTAAGGCTTACTGCTTTCAAGTTTTCTTATATAACACATCAATGCCCTTTGAAGGTCTAGCTTTAAATCATTTCAACTATAAGCAAAGATAAAATGATAGGTGAATATATAAACACTTAATAGGAACTGGCACTCTTCTAGGGATGGGGGCTTGTTCGCAACCCTGAAGGACTCATGGTCCAAAGAGGATGTCTTATGTGTGTAAACAGACAGCTCTTATAGAATGGGCATCACTGAAACAAAAGTACTATACCTAAAATAATGAAGGAGGACTACCTGGGAGAGTTTTAAAGTAGAGTTGGCACTTAATATAGGTCATGATGGATGAGATGGAATTTTTCACTCAGTGAAGATGTCAAAGATCACTACTGTCAAAGGAGACTCCCATGAGCAAAGACTGTGGGGTGGGCTTGGGCAATGGGAAGGGTGAGAGCATTCATCAAGATATTCCTTGGCACAGTTGAATTGACAATCACAGGGCAGATAAGAAAGGAATGCTGGAAGAGGGGGGAGGAGAAGGTTGGAAAAGGCGGCTTCTCCAAGAGAAACATCATAAATCATTTTGCTCCAAGTGGCCTGGAACACCATGTAAATTCATTTTGTATGCATACATGCAGTACACTGCTCAAAACTTGACTGCAGAGCTCAGACACTAGAGAGAAAACAAGGAGTGGGCAGGGTGTACTCCATGGACAATGTCCATGCCCCTTGACTCTGTAGGTGAGCGGTCTCAGTCTTATTTAAGCTAATGAAAAAATTTGATGAAACACATTAGATAAAAAAGGATATAAATGGAAAAACAATTTAAAGTAAATGAAAACAGCATACCTCCCCGAGTTTGAATTGAAAATAATGTGATTTGAAAGGGTGGACTAATAATGCACATATTCATTTACAAATATTTTATTGAGCATTTACTATACTGTGGACACTAGGCTGGGTGTTGGAGACAAAAGAGGGAATAAAGGATATATATAGTCCCTGCTTTTCATGGAGCTTAGATAAGTTTCTGAAAGGTAAATATAAAGTATGTGGGAATGTATCAGTTCTGTATTGCTGTATAACTAACCTAAAACAACACAGAAATATTATTAGATCACAATTGTGATCTAGGTCAGAAATTCAGACATGGTGTGACCGGGTTCCCTGCTAAAAAACAGCTAAAGTCAGGATCCTTTCCCAAGCCCTTGAAGTTGTAGGAGGATTCAGTGCCAAATCAAAGCAGAATTTGTCAAATCTCTGACTCGTCATCCATTTATCTGCTACCTTGCTCTTGGCCACATCTACCTAACACCTAAAGCCTCTGGATAAAACTATTCCCTCCCTTTCCCTGCTTAATGCACCTAAAAATATCAGAGGGACAGGATTGAGGATGTACTGAGGGAGACTGCAGAGATTAGGGGTCTCTTCCAAATCCCACAAGGGGTTTCCTTTGATTCTGTTTGCAATCTTGCCCACGTTGGTATCAGTTGAAATCCTTTCTCCTGACCAATGGTTGGTCTATGAGACAAGGCCTGGCTGTGTTTCCTCTGCAGAAAGTGTCCAAATGACAGAGATAAGTCAGAATTGCAGTCTTAACAGTCAGATCAGACAAATCAAAGCCCTCACTGTGCACCCAGGTCAGAACTCGTCTCTTGCTAGCATTTTCTGGGTCAGTCTGGTTTGACACACACTGGTATGTAGAACTATAATAAAATGCCATTTGAGTTGTTGCCATAAACCATAGCTAGTAAAAGCTATGTGTGGTTCCAAGTGATGTCACCACTTTAAGGAGTATAGTGTGAGGGGGCAAGTAGAGATAGAAAATCCTTTCCGTTTCTTTTCCATGAGGCATAGGCAATTAATTCACTTGCATTTGACTATATTTAATAAACTCTAAATTTATGCAGCCAAGAAAACGAGATGAAAACATGTGGTCCTTTTCTAGGGTGCCTGAATATAATTGGCTGAAAGGTGCAGTACTTGACAAACCAGTGCATATTATTAGGAGGACTTTGGAAGCACTGCCTTTTGTGCTTAACTTCATGCAAAAGAAAAAAGAGGCGAATAAAATTTCCTTGAATATTGCCAATAAATATAGTCGCAAAAAGGCAGTACATGCTTAAAGGTTTTCAATACGTACAAAGCAGAGAGTACCAAAGATTTGTGCCACAATTGGGGTATACCTACCCCTTCCTGGGGGAGTTGACACTTAACTCCTTAGTTATGAACTCAGCCTTCATCATCTCATTTAATCTGCTTAGCAACCTGTGACATAGATACTGAAGTTACCCTCATTTGAAGATGAGCAGATAGGGGCTCAGAGAGGTATAATAGCATTCCCAAAGTCACACAGGATTAAGCAGCAGGCCCAGGACTGTCACCCTGATCCTACTCAGTCCTCTGCTATATGCCAGCTTCCCATCCAAATAATTTAGATTAGTTGAGTACTGAATATGTGTCAGGTACCATTCTAGGGCTTTACATACAGTAGCTCATTTAATCCCTACAACAACCCTTGAAGTGTTAATATCATTATTTTCATTTTACTTATAACTGAGTTACAGAAAGGATAAGTAACTTATCC
The DNA here is from genome assembly GCF_017311325.1 of Ursus maritimus. Classification (NCBI taxonomy): domain Eukaryota; kingdom Metazoa; phylum Chordata; class Mammalia; order Carnivora; family Ursidae; genus Ursus; species Ursus maritimus. Next base: position 43,758,152 of record NW_024426774.1, read on the forward strand.
AAAGTTATACAGCCAATAAGTGGTAGACCAGGCCTAGAAACCAAGTAGTCTGGATCCAGAGTATTCTATGCCCTCAATGACCGTTTTACTCTGTTTCACCTAATGTACCTCTTCCTTGGTAATTCTGATGAGGTAGGGTAGGACTCTGTTGGATGTCTTAACATCACTGTGTTTCCAAACCTTCAAGGCACTTGAGAAACCCTCCTCTCTAGCCCTACCCCAATCCTACTTGTACTCCTTAGAATCGCTTCGTTCCTGTACTGGATTACTGCCATTGTAATTTCTACCTTCCAATAAGAAGAAAACAAGAGCACACATGCAACCACTCTAGTTCAAAGTATTACTCAGACAGCCTCCCAATAAATGTGATTTCTGAGTGTATTTTCAGAGGAATTTTACTATAGAGATGATGAGATTTTTAAAAATGTGATAAAACCAGATACTCTTCTAGCTGTTAATGTGTTTCAGAGGATTACAGTGATTATTCGATTATGCTTATTTTAACACTGATTTAATTTTTAATTAGAATGCTCCCATGCCTAATTGCTTAGGAAATCCACCTTTAAGTAATAAATGATGTTTGGGAACATTACTGATAATAAGCCAAATATCCTATCACAACAGCATTTTATATTATGTAAATTTAAATGTTGTGTGTCATTAAATTGAATTAAAAAAAACTTACTTAAATAAATTTACCTCTTAAAATTGAACAAAAGAGATAATATTTACTTTAATAAGAATCAGAGATGTTTATGAGCAGTATTTTATTCCTCTTGATGTGGCATACTGCTCTAGGCATTTCTTTCATATTCCTAAAGAGGTTTTTCCGAGGCACACCAACTGTTTTTCTTCCTTTGAATAACATATGAGCTTAGCTTTTCCCTGAAAGTCTCATTTCTTAGTTCTCCTAATTTCTGTTTGTTTTTCTTTCAGTTCTGTAGACGCTGTTTAGATACTGCTTACTTTGCAGTTATTTTTCTTCAGAAAGATAAAACTTGCAAGCATAAATCCCTCTGGAACCAGGTTGAAAGAAAGACCCTAAGGTTGGGAAGCTTTTATAGAAATGGCTTTGAATTTTTTTGAGATTGACTATTCTTCTGATCTGGTAACCTGGGGGGAACGGTTTAGCCAATGTGTTTGGTATCAAATGTCAGTTTTGGTTTCAATTCCACCGCCAAGTATAAGTTGAGAGATTTATGACACAAAGCAAAATAATAAAATAAAATAAAATAAAATAAAATAAAATAAAAGCCATAGAATATAAGGAATTAATGGGGGTTTTTGATGTAATGTACAATCTGAAACCACTTAACTATCCAGACAGGCTCCAACAGGTACCGAGGGTATTAGACCTTGCTGAGAGGATAAAGAAATAGAAACCTTCCCTGACAAAACACATTTTACTCTAATCAGCTGATGTTTGAAATGCCTTTACAGGCAATGTGCTCCCTTCTGCATGCCTTTTTTTTTTTTTCCACAAGGAAAGTAGGGCATTGTCCTTTGTCTACCCAAGATTGAGGAAAATCAAAGACTGCAAATCAATGTGAATTGTCAATAATAATGTACTTTCTTTCCTGGAGATATAATTTTAATAGGAGAATAGTGGACTATGCAAGGAAGAAGGACAGTATCATGGAAGAGAAGAGCTCTCCTTCAATGCTCCAGCTTCCTCATATATAAACCTCACACATAAACTGGCAGCTACTCTAATTCTCTTTATATCCCCTGTAATGGTTACTTTCATGTGTCAACTTGACTAGATCACAGAGCGCCCAGAGGTTGGTCAGACATGACTCTGTGTGTTTCTGTGAGGGCGTTTTGGACGAATTTAACATTTAAATTAATTCACGGAGTAAAGCAAACTGTCCTCTCTAATCTGGGTGGTCCTCATCCAACCGATCAGTTGAAGGCCTAAATAGAACAAAAGGCTGACCCTTCATCAAATAAGAGGGAATTCCTCCTGCCTGTCTTTGAACCAGGACATCAATTTTTTCCTGCCTTTGGACTCTGCTGAAAAACTGGCTCTATCAAAAACTGGGGATGTACTATATGGTGACTAATATAACAAAATAAAAATTATTAAAAAAAAAAAAAGAAAAGAAAAGAAAATCTGGCTTTTTCTGGGTCTCAAGCCTGCTGGCTTTAGGATAGGAACTTAAGTCGGTCATCAGCTCTCCCGGTCCTCAGGCTTTCAGATTTGGACTAGAACTACACCAACATCTCTCTTGGGTATCCCGCTTGCCAACCGACAGCAGATCTTGGAGCCTGTCACTTGTCAGCCTCCATAATCACATGAGCCAATTCCTTATAATCAATCTCTTTCTCTCTTTCTACACACACACACACACACACACACACACACATTAATTTTGTTTCTCTGGAGAACTCTAATATATCCCCTGAGGCACTCAATCTTTTAACACATTTTCAGAGGGAAATAACTTGCACTAAAGGGTATCTTAATATGTGACACAACTAGGTTCAAAATTGGAACTTGAGAAAGATGAGAAAATCATAAGGGGAAGTCTAGAGACCTGGGCTCAGATTTTGTGTAGGAAGATTTTATGGCAGGCATAGGGCCGTTCTGAAGCCTCCCTATAGTTATAATTGGCTCAGCTGGCTCACGTACGTGTGTGTGTGTTGGGGGGGGGGGGTATTGTTTCTTAGAACTTCTCCCATAGTCATTATGAATATTTATAATTCAAGAATCTCAGAATAGAAAGTTATTCTAGTTTAACCCTTATTCTGCTATATCAATTTTATTTTTAACATACAACAAATATTTAGTTAGAATCTTAATGTCCGGGGCACCTAGGTGGCTCAGTCATTAAGCGTCTGCCTTCGGCTCAGGTCATGGGGATCAAGCCCCGCCACGGAGCTCCCTGCTCAGCGGGAAGCCTGCTTCTTCTCCCTCTCCTGCTCCCCCTGGTGTTCCCTCTCTCACTGTCTCTCTCTGTCAAATAAATTTTAAAAAATCTTTTTTAAAAAAAAGAACCTTAATGTCCCCATTTAAGATAGACTTAAGAACATTTCTGTCCTTCTTCCATTACAGCATTAGTAACTTTAATTCATTTATTCATCAGATATTTATTGAATGCCTTTCATTATCCATAAGGAGAGTTTTTCTCTGATATGTATGATTCTTGGGGTTTCAGAGTAATGTGGAAAAGGCAGAGACATTTGTACAATTTAGAAGACTGAGCCCTTTACTGAGTTCTTGGAGCCTATGAGTCTCATGAGAGCAAACAATGTGATATCCCAAGTCTTGTTCAGAAGGGGGATTTCAAGAATTTTATAGAGGTGCTCACACATTATTACAATGCCTCTGCAAGTTCTTCCAAATTCTTCTATCACTCCAACATTGCCAAACAGCCTTTTACTCATTATAAGAAGGTATATTTATTATAGAAAGAAAGAGAAGAATCTCACATTTTTCAGTTTAAAGATCTTACCTCCTTAGAATTTCTTGACATTCTAATTATGTACTTGGTCTTCAGTCCTTAATCAGCCTGTTCTCTTATGACTAATTTTTGCAATGGTTTCACTAGAGGTGAAACACTGATTAGGGAGGGAACACTCTTGTATGTAACAGTGAAATCCTTACTTCCAGGTCATAGACCCTGTCATTCTATTGAAATAACTGAATTGTCATTGCCTACTTTGATATCCTCCACGGCATGGCCTATGGAGGTCTACTGGCGTTCTGTCCACTGTGTTCTGTGAAGTGAAGCCCTAAGCAGGGACAATGAACTGTGATTCTCACTCCAGTACTGTTGTACTTAGTTTTTAGATCTCAGAACAGAAACCTTAATTGTGCCTATTAACACTTCATATTAGCTTGGATTTGAAGGATACTGATTCTGCAACTACATCAGTGAGCTCTTACTCCTCACTAGATGCCATTCTATAATTTGGAAAAAAATTTCTCTTCAAGGATATTAATGTAGACCAGTCACTATAATTCACACTAGGTGTACAGGTGGCTATCAATCCATTAAATACTCCCCACCAAGTGTAAGTTTGAATGATTTACACCTTAAACTAAAGGTACTACTAACTCTTGTTTCTTTAACTTACCCATAAGACTAAAATAAAATGTCTAATGCCTGGCTAAAATCCAAATCCAAATATCCAATTTTGTTTATAGAATTATTCTATCAATCCTATTATCTTTAAAAGTGATATACAACTTTGGGGTACACAGGGATACATTTTTAAGACCTCCCAAAAGAGGCCCATGGTGGTAAGGCCTGGCTGAACTTGTGTTGATTCAAATTAATTTCATGAGTCTAAGTCTTTATATGCCATCAGGCATAGGTTGGTCAATTTTTCTAAATCAAGCTCCATAGAATCTTATATTAAATGAATATTCTTCCTAGATTCTAGCACTATGCTATCTGCACATCTTAACTTTTAGTAATACTGAGAGTTTTTGTCTTTTTCCCTGCTCTTCATTGACATTGCACTGATCATTTGGGACTGGCTACGTTGGTAGACAACATTTTGACTGAGAAGTACAAGTCTCTATTTTACTACATAAGGTTCTGCACAATACAGGGTCAGAGAAATAATGGATTGAAGTACCAAATCTAACACTTATTGATGGTATGACACTGGGCAAGCTACTTGTCTCATCTAAGCCTCAGGTTCCTCAAACAGAGGTAACAGTCATTTCATTCTTACAAGATATAGATATAGATAAAGATAGCATTCAGCAAAGTTCCTAACAGATCTGCTACATGCTTATAATTACCATTTCTTAATGTGGCCCTAGGGGTTATCCTTTTGATTCAGAAAAGTAACATTCCTAGGATTGCATGTAGAATGTTCCCAACATGCATGAATGCATTGCAAAATGTGTGACTTCAGCAATCAGAGTCCTTCTGAATACCCTTGGGCCTTTATGGAATTGGAAATAGCCCCAGTTACATAACCATGCCATGTGCTGTGATGGAGGGGAATGTGCTGACTGTACTGGCTGTGCTATCAGACTTCCTTTTTGACCATATATCAACTGTGCTGAAGAAAACATAGATCCTCTTGGTTGAGTAGCCTTTGGATATTGCTGCACTTTATCTTCAATTTTGGTGTCATTTCCTAAGCACACTTCACAATCATTCATGCAATAATGGCACCTTATAGTTGTAAAACATGTCTACACATTTTTTCCACAGTGCTTTTCATCTATTATCTTATTTGCTTCACACAACATTGTTTAATAAGTCATTATTCATCTGTTTTCTCAGATGAAAAAACTGAGGTTCTGACAAGTTAAATAATATGCCACAGCTACATCATCTAATTTTTATTGGAGACAGGACATGAAGTCAGAGATGCTTCCAAATACCAGGATATCTTCCTTCTTAGTATCCTAGGTCAATTTCAAGCTCATTAAAATGGAAAGGCAAGGCTTTGGGAATCTGACTTGCATTTTTATTCCACCCTTCTACCCACTCCCACCTCATTGTATGTGTAAATATTTTGATTATTTTTCAATTCCTGCAATACTTTAGCTCTCTTTCACCTTTTGGGGTGCCAAACTAGATTTCATTTACTTTCAGCATTCTTCCCTGAACTCATCTATTAACTCTGGGTTCCATACTCCTCCCAAGTGCTCTCAGAACACTCTGCACACCTCCTTTTATAAAACTTAGTCCAATGTACTGTAATTGTTCTTATTCTCTGGCTCTCATACAGGACCATGCGATAGGGGCTATATATCTTGCTCACTGGTGAATGTCTAGCACTGCTTTGGTCTGAATGTTTGTGTCCTCCTCAGAATTCACATGTTGAAATATTAACCACCACAGATGATGGTTGGGCCACTGGGAAGTGCTTTAATCATAAGTATGGAACCCTCATTAATGAGATTAGAGCCTTATAAAGAGGCTTTAGAAAGATCCCTGATCCCTTCTATCATGTTAGGCCACAGCATGAAGTCAGCAGTCTATAACGCAGAAGAGGGCCTTCACCAGAATCTGGCCAGGCTGGCACTCTGATCTTAGACTTCTAGACTCCAGAAATGTAAGCAGTAAGATTCCATTGTTTTAAGCTACCCAGTCTATTGTATTTTGTTATAGCAGCTTGAACAGACTAAGACAAACATGTAGTGTATAGTGGATGCTATGTTCAACATACATTTGTTGCATGAATGATTGCTCTGCTTAATACTCAACTTGCTTTCTCTTACCTTTGGCACTTTCTCCATGCAGAATAGTGCCTTGAAAGTAATTAACCCTCAATGAGGAGTACAATGAATAAATATATAAGACCAAACAGATGAAAAATATAAGAACAGCTCTTAAGGACGCCTAAGCTTCTATGATTACATGGTGAACAAATTTGATGGCACATAGATAGTTCTTCAGAAATGTTTATCTTTATTCCCTTCAAATTCATGAAGACTATGGGCTCAACTACTGAAGCTGTAGTTTTGTATATGATGTATTCCTATTTCAAACATAAAATGCCTATTTTCATTTGAGCTCTGCTGGTCATTTGAAATTTATTTACTGAAGGCCCAAAACTGTGCCTGGACCATAGTATGAGCTCAATTAAATATTAATTAAACAAAAAATAATAAGAGTTTAAAAACTAGTTTTTAAAAATTATTTCACATGTGTTCAATTTTTAACTTGCACGTCAAACTTGCCTGCTCTGACTTTTCTCACTCTCCAGTCAGGTATTTCAGAACATAGATGTGTATTTTGTGAAATTTAATTTTAGGACATCAGAAGTGTAACTACTGTAGACTGGGGAACAAAAATCACCGTGAGTCACAAATACCCCTTACCTTTTCATATAATATTAGGTTTTTGTATATATGTATGCCTCTAGCAGGGATGGTATTCTGATGTGTAAGAGAGGTTAATGAAACTTTGGGGGCTCTCTTCATGAAAATGAATACAAAATGTTGAAAGTATTACAGGGCCCTGAGAAGGACCTGGGGTGAGGTGGCAATTAAGGATCCCTAAAGCTTAAGTTTCATGCACTTCCTGATCCATGTGCTACTGAGCCTACTGCCTGCATTACTATTTTAGCCTTAAATTCTTTATTCACTTGAGCAGAAGTATTGACTGAGGCACTAATTTTGCTAAAAAAAGAAAGAAAAACTCCAAAGTGTTATCTAGTGCTCAGCCTCCGCCTTTATCATTGCTTTAAATTTTGTTTACTTTTTAAACATCTGTTTAGTCATTTCTTAAGTATGGATCTGCTGTTATTTTTGAAACATGAGCCAAAATGCATTACATTATATCTGACCTGCGAATGAATAGAGAGGGAAGGCTCATTTTCTGAAGGTCAATAGACTTCTAAAAGCCTCTGTGGTATCTTTTAGAAAATTACTATTTCAGTGCAACTAATGGAGCCCATGGCACCCATGAGTGGACCCGAAGCCCTTGTTTAAAGTGTGCTCACTTCAGCACGTGGTATCCTTATGGACACAGAGTTAATAGTTTATGTGGAAGGAATATTTCCTAGAGGAATTTGGACTGTGTAGAAGGTGGTGATAATAATTTCTTCTGTTTACATGATTACTAAGAAGCTAGATGACTTTTTACAGTAAGGTAAAAAAATGGGGATTTCATTTATTTATTTACTTATTTATTTGAGAGATAGCATGTGAGAGAGCGATCACAAGCAGGGGCAGAGGGAGAGGGAGAAGCAGACTACTCACCGAGCAGGGAGCCTGATGCTGGACTCGATCCCAGGACCCCAAGTTCATGACCTAAGCCAAAGGCAAATGCTTAACCTACTGAGTCACCCAGGTGCCCCCAAAATGGGGATTTCTGACTGTGATTCTCTGGCCTATGTATCAATTATAAGTTTCCTCCATTATAAGTTTCCTCCAACTTCCTCTGTCTACCTCCCCATCTATCAGATTTGATATTTGAAAGTACACCTCCAATTCTTTTCTGATTTATACATAAAAGTTCTTTGGGAATGGAATCTTTTCAAGATAATGTAGGGCTAGATCCCTTCTATGAAGTCCTCAGATGGTTCTCAGTAACTGCACCCATTTGCACCATGGTAGATCACTCCTACAAAGCACTGGTTACTTTTCCTTCCAGAAATTGCCTAAAGCAAAAAGAAGAATGGGAGCAAAAATGAAAATTTAAATTTGAACAACAACAACAAAAAAACCCTAAATGATGTCTCCAACCATGAGACATCAATATATAGGAAAGGTCACACAAATTCAGAAAAGATCAAACAGGGGTAGCAAGAATGCCAAGTATAGTAGATTCTGTGATATGCTTCAGAGATCCCTCTTCAGGACTCAAGGGTCTGCTTGCCCCAACTTTGCGAAACTGCCCTCAGTCATCTATTCTCCCTGGTTAGCCCTGGGTCACAGTTGGTTGCCTTACCACATGGTCATGCCCCTTCCTGGGGAAGCTGGCATCCAATGAGTGGTAGATGAGGAAGTATAAAGACCTGCCTCCAATACTGTGTTGTGGGGTATCTTTGATGTCCCATCTGAATTTCAGAGCTCCCTGGCAGGGTTGGCGGAGTGCTTGTTGTACCTTCACCATAACCCAACTTACTTCCCTGCATGTACAGATCTTGAGTTCAAACTTCTTGCACACTAATATCCAGCTCAGAGTCTTCTGCCTTGGAACAACCCATATTCCAAGTAAGGAATATATAAAACCAGAAAATGCTACTCTGAATTTAGGACTGCAACAGTCACCGCACCAAAAGCATCTTGGGACGTTACTTCTTCTCAGCCCTTACATACTTTTTTTTTTTTTCATTTCAGCATTTTAAAAGCTTATTTTTTTGCAGTTTTTTTAAAAGGTATTTTCTCTTGATTTCACTTCCTTCTTCTGTTTCTACTCTCCTCTCTTATTCTTTTATAGTCAGGCATCTTAAAATGATTTTTTATGTGCTTTTAGTCATCTGCCTTATTTTGTATTATAATTTTGCTTTCTGCCCGTGCACTACTTTAGAACAATATTTTCAAGATCAGCAAGGCCTGAAAACCAGAGGATGTTTATCAGTCTGTATCTTCCTTTTATTTTGGCTGCATGTGACACGGTTGAGTGTGTCCTATTTTTTAAAAGAAATTTTTATTTAGAACAGTTTTAGATTCATAGAATTCTTGTGAAGATAGTATAGAGTTCCCGTAGACCTCACAAACAGTGTCTTCTGTTAGTAACATTTTTCATTAACATTAGTATGGCGTGTTTGCTATTAATGAACTAATACAGATACATTATTATTAACTGAAGTCCATACTTTAGATTCTTTCAGTTGTTTTCTAATGTCCTTTTCTGTTCTAGATTCCTATCAAGGATACCACATTTTATTTAGTTATCATGTCTCTTTACATTCTTTTTGACTATGACAGTTTCTCAGACTTTCCTTGTTTCTGAGGACTTTGACAGTTTTGAGAACTGTAGGTCAGGTATTTTGTAGAATGTCTATCAATTGGGATTTCTCATGATTACAGTGGGGTTATGGGTCTTTGGAAGGAAGATCACAGAAGTAAAGTGACATTTCATCACATCACATCAAGGTATATACTATCAATATAACTTATCACTGTTCATTTTGACCTTGATCACCTGGCTGGGGTACTGTTTCTAAGGTTTCTCTACTGTAAATTAACTCTTTATTTTCTCCTTTCTCATACTGTATTCTTTGGAAGAAGTCACTATGTAGCCCACACCTAAAGAGTCAGAAGTTATATTTTGCTTCCTTCAGGGTACAGTACCTATGTAAATTACTTGGAATTCTTACAGATTTTTCTATTTTTTGCCCTATATTTAATTATTAAATAATTTATTTATATAAGTATGGACTCATGTATATTTGTTTCATACTCCAAGTTATAATCCAAAACTATTTTATATTCTTGTTCAAAAATTTCCAGCTTGGGCCATTGGGAGATCTTTCAGTTGGCTTATGTATCCCTCTGACATGCTCACATCAATGTGGTTTAAAAAAAAAAAAATCTCTTACTTTCTGGCATTATAACTGCTTCAGGTTTGCCTTGTATATTTTCTGTCCCAATTTTACAGTCAGCCATTTCTCTAAGAAAATGAATTTTATTTTATTTAAATAGGGTATGAGAAACCAAGATCTGGGCTCTAGTTTGTTCTGCATTTCTTTTATAAAACATAGTACTCTTAGTTTCTGCAACATACTTTCTCACTTTTCTCCTGTCTCTCTCGCTGCTCCTTTCTAATAAGTCTTATGGGTCCTCGTTTTCCCCCTTCAGTCTTTAATTATTGGTATTATTCTTGATGGTTCTACCCAGAAGATACTCTTCTGTTGCCAATCTGTATATGGTCCTTGAATTATTTCTATTAACCTTGTACCAGTTGTTCCTTGCCCCCCTTTAATGTGTTTTCCACAGTGTGGCTAGAACGTTGGTTTTACATTTCCCTTAGGATAAATTTCAAAATTCTTAAGAGCATGAAACATCTTTCATGATCTGGCACTAAGAACTTGTTCAAGCTTTGTCCCTTGCCACTTTCTTTTTTGCACTTCATACTCCAACAATGGTGAACTTCCTGCAGTTCCCTGAACAGAGTTGCTGGGTTCTCTTTTACCTCAGTACTTTGCACCCATTGATATCTCTTTTAAACACTCTTCCCTCAACTTCTTCCTTTTGCTGGGAAAAACCTAAAATTTTCACCAGAAAGCCTACCTTGTTTTCCAGTGCTAAATTAGATGTACCAGAAATGTGTTTTCCAACCAAATTCCTCCTATTATGGAGGAAAGCTTCTTGCATGAGACTATGAATTCCCTTATTCCCTTGTTGAACTGTGACCACAGTTCTCTTGTTCCCTAATGTTTCCCAGCACCTAAAACACTGACAGATGGTGGCCAGTTGATAATAACTGAAAGAAAGACTGAATGAGAACAGGTGCATAGGGAGAGAGATGTAGCTATTGCTCAAGGTTGTCACATGGTCAGAAACAGTCTATTAGGCAAAGTGGGGATTCAGAGAAATACAAAATGTTTGCCTTCAAACAGCTTACAAAGCTTATAAAAGCAAGGTCTTTATATATTCAGGAACCAAAGTTCTCTCCATCTGCAGAGACAGCTATGCTCCAATGAAAGGTGCCCAGGGGGTTGGAAAAGGTGGAGATCTCTTGCGTTGTTTTAGGAAACAGCTTCAGGAAAGAGATGAGTCCTAACCTTTCTCTTGAAAGATGACTAAAATTTCAATAGGTGGAGCAATGTGAATGAAAGAAAGGTGGGCCAAATATGGGGGGCAATGGTAAATATCAAGTTAAGAAAGAAGATGGCTGGTGGAGACACCTGGGCGGCTCAGTTGGTTAGGCATCTGCCTTCAGTGCAGGTCATAATCCCAAGGTCCTGGGATCAAGTACTGCATCAGGCTCCTTGCTCAGCAGGGAGCCTACTTCTACCTCTATCTGCCGCTCCCCCTGCTTGTTCTTGTTCTCTCGCTCTCTCTCTCTCCCTGGCAAATAAATAAATAAAATCTTAAAAAAAAAAAAAGAAGATGGCTAGTGGCAGGAAGGGGACTGTGTCTTGAGAAGTATTACTGTTTGACTATTTCTTTTAACTTCATGCAACTTGTTAGCTCCTTAAGAAATACCATGAAATCTCAAATTGAATACTACTTCCACATTTATAAATAATTCTTCTAATAACTGTTATTTTTCTTTATTTTCTTTCTTCCTTAGTGGTGGAAGTTAGAGCTATTGTCCCTTTGTAAAAGTAATTTATCTTTAAATCAAAAAAGGCTGATATGTGCAATCCAGATGTTACTTTTAATGCTCTTTATTAAAATGCAATAGTGGATTTCTCTTGCATTGCTTTTTACAGATTGCTTAGGCTTTGCATTTAGGTGATAAAGCATTTTGTGACAATGATAATTCAAATTTGTGTCTCTACAAAATGAGGAGAAGGTATGAACATATTTCATTTGCGTATGTGTCCTTAAGCTGTTTTGACCTACTTTTGGAAATTGTATTTTACTTAGAAGCATTGATTGGTTACCTTAATTGTCTATGATAGATTTGATTTCAACTCTCTTGGGCAGAATGATTGCTCAGACCACTTAAAATTATAAATCACAATATGGGATGCCTAGCTTTAGACTTGAGGGTAGCCAATAACTCAGGATTTTGTTGTGGTACAGTTAATAACATCACAACATCTCAAAAGTCTTTTCAGTTAAGATTTTTCAGTTAGGGTGTATTTTTTTTTTTTTTTTTTTTTTTGTTTAGAAGGCTGAAATGTGATTTGAATATATTTACTTCTGTATGCTTCATGATATTCATAAAAGTTAGGACTTTATACACCTAACGTGACAGAGAAGAAAAACAAGTTTGAGTATATTTATTCTTCTGTTAATGTTGATAGGGAGGAAAAAGGAATGTTCAAAGAGAGATCACAGGAGTGGCTTTGTTCTAAGTTATAAAGCTCTAAATGTCTAGTTCATTCTAGGAAATGAACTCACTATTTCTGTTACAATGAAATAAATTTTATATCATGTTTTTAAATGAAACTATTTCATTGACTGATTGAGAAATATGTACCTATTTACATATTGTATTTATTTGGCATATTGTCATTTATTTAAATACTCAATTTACATATTATATCTGTATATATTATGCATTATTTTATGTTGTAGAAATAATACTTATAGAAAATATAGAGCTATTAAAATGCAAAGAATAAGAATTTTTAAAACTTGATATTCTTGCCACCATGCTAACATTAGAGATAATGTTTAAATGTATTTCTTCCAGTCTGTTTTCTATGCTTATCTATGTGTTCTACCCATGTTCTACCCATTTTTATTTCAAAACTCAGTACCCTGTTCGTTTAGTTTCATACTCTGCTTGTATCTGGTTGTGTCTGGGCACATGTTCTACTCTACATATCTAGACCACATATAAGACAGATGGACAGAATAAAAATTTCTAGGATTTAAGAAATTATTAGCAATCATAGCAATTATTTTGTCATAACTTATTATTGCCAATAAGCACGGTGTACCTGAAAGAATGAAACAGAAATGTGAAAGGAAAAAAATCAACATCAGGGATGTCATAACTTTGTAGAATTAATGACACAACAAAATAAGAAGTGTTCATTTAGCATAATATGTTAAAACTTTCAAATTTCCTAAAGAAAAGGTAAATGAATGTAAAATTAGTGGGCTGACCTAACACAGGGTAAAACTGTGATTACAGGAATCATATGAGCTTTGGGCTAACAAGAAAAAACTAACAAAACCATTGGCCACTCTTGACTACAGGCTTCCAGAAGAACTGAACTATAGTAAATGGCAAAGTGCCTAGTACAGTTAAGTATTTTTAAACCAGTACAGAAAATGAAGAAAATAATTACCACAGACAAGGAAGGCAAGTTTTTTTTTTTTTAAGATTTTATTTATTTATTCGACAAAGATAGAGACAGCCAGAGAGAGAGGGAACACAAGCAGGGGGAGTGGGAGAGGAAGAAACAGGCTCCCAGCGGAGGAGCCTGATGTCTGGCTCGATCCCAGAACGCCGGGATCACGCCCTGAGCCGAAGGCAGACGCTTAACCGCTGTGCCACCCAGGCGCCCCAGGAAGGCAAGTTTTAAGTTTATAGCAGTAGGACATGGGAACTTTAGATTTGTTAAGTGTCCCTACTGTTCATGAACTTAGCAAGCTGGACTTAAGTTCACAAAAGACCCCACCTGCCCGGCTGGCTTCTATACGGAAATGGAGAATGTGCTTATGTGGAAATGAGGGTCTTCCATCCCTGCAGATCACCCAATGCTAGCCACCACCATGAAGAGGTGAGTCAATGAGATCAAATTTGCTGTTTCCTTTGTCTTCTTTAATTTGCTGCATTGAGTATATCTCATTGGCCTTCATAAATTTTGGAAAGCTATATATTTTACTTTAAATTAAAATTTCAGTTACATTTAAACAAAAATATTTAAACTATTTTTCTAACATTATCAAATGCAAGAATGCAATAGTATCTTTTGAATGCTATTTACAATGAAGACTTAAGCACTCTCTTATTTTTTTAACTTCCTATTTTGATTCCAGTTATTTGGAAGCTGGAAATTTAGTATTAGATCAGTGTTCTTAAAATGACTAGTTTTTATATTACATACATTTTCTTTTGTTGATATTCCTTAACATTTACATCCCCTTTCAAAACCAAAACTTTATTTTTTGCTTCTTAACATGGACATCAACCAGAAGAAATCTGATGTGGTATACGGCCGGGCACACCAGGAGAGCCAATTAGTACCCCTAGGGATATTCTATGAAAAGACTCTGTAACAAGGGAATGGAAGACACATCTCTGCAGGCAGTCTTCTAGATTTCCCCTAATAATTTGTGTTCCTAACTGGAGAGAAGTGACCATAGTAGATGCTTTTATTTCAGTATTTCAGCTTCCCTAATTGTGATGTCAGAAAGAATCTTGGAAGCACAGAGATAAATGGGAGACCAATGTGAAGGGAAGCTGATTAATTCTTGAATGTTCAATGAATTAAGTTTGAAACTAGTTTTTTATTTACTACAAAAGTGCAAAGTGGCAGGCTGATTTTCGATAGCACATATTTGCCTCTGTCTAAACTCAAAGGGCTGCCGTAGGGGATATGACGCCACCCTCATTATCCAGAATTTCGCTTTCAGTGTTTTGCTATAGAAGGTAAATTACTCTGGGTGGGTTGGAGTGCTCTCTGCCCTTCTAATATATGTGGACGAATTGAGGTAATTCCAAGGGCCAGTTCTCAGGGAAGAGAAGAACAAATAGAATTCCAGTTAAAGGTAAAGTTCCTGCTTGTGATTCTTTAACACATCACTAATATTTTCTAACATGTCAATTATATTCCCTTATTATGGAAACCCTGTTCTCATACTTCTGTCAGAGAATTTCAGTTACAACAACACTCTGAGTCTTTTTCTTTCTTTCGAACTCATGGTTTCCCAAGGAAGGGGGACTGGTTTATCTGATTGCTGAGACTGACATAGGAAACTGGCAGCCTGAAATCATATTTCTGTATTTTTCCTTTAAGAACTGCTGCCTTGAGAGAATTTACATTCGACCCTATTCTATTTTCCCTGCTTCCTTGTAGTAAAGGAATATTTTAACGTCTCTCACTCTTGTGAATTTCAATTAGTTATAAGAACCCATAGTGGATGGGATAGGACTTATTTGTTGGCCCCCATTAAACCTTAACATTTGTCTCAGAAACCCAGGTCAGAGAAACAATAGCTGCCACATCTAGAAAGATCTACCTAGAGCATTGTTTTTGTCTTCTTTTATAGAGAACAGGTACTTACTGAGTTTACTTGAATAAAGAGAAAATAGAATGAGATCTGAAATTCATTACAGATGGGGAAAGTCCTAAAAACATGTGTTTCCCTCAGTCCCCACTTTTTGCTCACTCTTCTTCAATTTAGCTTCTATTTCCTCTATGCTCCTCTTTCAACTGAACATCTTCTGATGTTAACTCATAATTTCTACTCAATTATAGTTTAAACCCATGCATAACAAGGGTTAATATCAACTGGTCTGGCTGAGTACATGTTTATCTCTAAAACTACTGACACTTGACTAACACTATGGAATGTTTCAATTAAACATATATGATGTTCTGTGATCATGCATCCATGAGAAGGATGTCAGCATGTCAGCATTGTTTAGCAATATTAACTGAATTTATGATTTGGCTTAGGGGCATTTCAATGGTTAAGGCTGGTCAGATAGCTCATTCTAAAACATCTCTTCTATGCGTTGATTTTGGACTACTTGGTGCTGAGCTGCTTTGTATGCACACTAGTGATAATATGGGACCTAGAGATAGAGTGGGTTCTGTGTGAACCAATCCAAAGGAAGGAAAGAAAAGAAGCTCTGTCTGAGCTCTCTGTGCCCCTCTCAATGTATATTCTTCTTTTGCTGTTACTGACCTATACTTTTTGCCTGTAATAAAGCTGCTGTATATATTTAAGTCCTGTGAGTTCTTTCAGCAACAAACACTTACGGTGATTAACGTGTAATTAGCACAGCTTGCCATGGCACAAAACTCTCTTTCACAGTATCCTCCGCTTTATCGCCTATCACTAATAGACCCTAGTATTCTTGGTTCAGATTTATAAAGGAGCCTATTGTTGGCCCAAAACATTTCTATTATATGACATAGATCATCTATTTTTAAAATTACACTGTGGATTGGTTGCCCTTGGGCTAGATCCAGTTTCTGGGTAATCACTTGTGCACAAGGATCCAAAGTCATGCCGTGCAAAGCACGGCCTCCTAAGAAGCAGGAGATGTGAACCAGGCAGTTTCACTCTACACAGAGATATAACTCTGGAAGTATTATGAGGCTGGGCTATGCAATTCAAATATCTGTCTGTATATACATCTAATGTGTAGGGGAGGAAAAATTTTCCTTACTTCTCTTCAAGGTTCTTTGGATAGTCTAACAATTAAATTGACATAAGATAAATTTAATTTTGTATGTATGGGAGCCCCTCAAAATATGAGACTAAAAGAAGTCACCAAAGTAGGCAGCTTTTATACATTTTACACAAAATAAAACAAATAAATTTGTAAAGAATTGGTAAGACAAAGAATTTTGGGCTTGGGATAGTGAATTAGTGAAGAAGTAACAAGATTTGTTTACATAGTCTTCTCAACTTCATTTTTTTTATTTCTGGTGATAAGGTATCTCTCTACTTCCTGGTACAGGGAGAGTAGTCTACACATAGGAGACTTAGGTCCTGTTTCAAGAGAGACAAAGGAGGGTCCAAGTATCCTTATTGTACCAGCTGTTTCCTAAGTAAATTTAATTCAAAATAACCAAAAGTGGCATATTTTGGGGCACTTGCCCTGAACCCCATCAAGTATCAGCTGCCCACTTTCTTAACCAGCACTCAAAGGTTCACTGTTCTCTGATTTCCCAGCATCTAGCCTGAGTCTGTTTCCTCATTCAATAAGTGCTTATCAAATGAGTGAATATTTTCAAACTGTATTGGGTAGAGGCAGTATGGTTTGGTCAAATGGACCCATCATGAAAGACTAGGTAGTTCAAGATGAGAGATATAGGTGATTTGAGCTCGTATATAGGAGATTAGTTTAGTTGACTGGCTAATTCCAACCCGTAAGAACTTGGAAGATAAGTCTGGACACTGGCGGGACATGAACCAAAGAGGAATGTGGTTATGGATGAAATCAAGAACTTCTTATCTGAGAATTATTGAAGGCTTCAGAGGAAGGTCTCAGTTGTTCACTGTTGCAGGTAAAAAGGAACCGAAAATTGTGTGATCAGTGTTTGCTTGGTGGCCAAGAAAGCCATATTGACAAGATACCAAGGTAAGAAATAAAAACCAAAAGGTAAAAATAGCTAAACATTTACTACATGTCAGGTACTGTTCTAAGAGTTCTTATATTAACCCATTCAATTCAAAAACAACCACTTGGGATTGGTGTTTCTCCATTTATATTCCCAATATTCAAAAAATGAGGAAACAGAATCAGAGAGGAACGGAAACTTGTCCAAAGTCATGTAACCAGTGTTACAGTGAGGAGGACTAGACGTAAGCAAGTTTGGTGTCTGAGCTTGTGCTCTTCTTAATTGATATCCTAAACTGTCTCTTAAGGTTTCCTCTGAGATGAGTTATACTAACACATCTTTTGATAAAAGAATGGTTCAAGACTTTTTTGGTCTTAAAGAGATCCTGCTCTTTGGGTAGAGGCATGGCAATAAAAACTTACTTTTGAGACTATATTCCAGCTATGCTATTCTTTTGAGCCATCAATTTTCAATCTGTCCTCCACCATCTCTTCAAACTCATGTTGTCAAGGTAAAGAAAGCATTATATAAACTGAGTATTATTGATTTGATTCTTTTTCCTTGTAATTCATGTTTGTTCTCACTGTTTTTGTTAACAATCCTAAGTGATGAGGTTTCATCTTGCCTTGAAGGGAGTATATTTTTTCAAGATCAGCCACATATTTTCATTATTATCAGATTAGACTGGTTGACTTCCTAATTTCCTCAATGACAGAACTGATATCCAGGAGGGACCTGAACTCTAGAGCTCATTCTACATTTAAAAGAAGGAAAGCTCAAAATGGCTTTCCTGTGAAGGTCAGTATTATTACTAATAAGATAATAGCCTGCCTTGTTTTCCAATCCTGTGTTTCTCTCATGATGGTATGACAACCTCAAATCAACTTTATCTGATCAACATAATAATGAGAGTTGTTGATTATACAACAATGTGCCAGACACTGTGCTAAGTGTACCCTCAGTTCCTTGAATAATACTCTGAAGTGGGTTTTAATAGCTATCTTTTATGGATGATGAAATAGTCTTACAGACTTACTTACCCAAGGTCACACAACAATTAAATGATAATCAGGATGTATTCTCAGATACCTATTATTCCATATTCCATGATCTTAATAATTATATTAAACTGCTTTCTTACCTACCTATTTATTGATGCTGCAATAGCTTGTAATAACAAGATATAAAAATGCTAAAAAGATTGTTTTATTTAGTCCCTAAAAGAGTTTCAACAATAGATGGGGTTTATTATACAACTACAAAGTTCTTGCTCCACTGCCCTTGGTACTGTGGGTTTTGTATTTGTGCTAGTACAGTCATTATGTGAGGAAGCTTGCCAAAGCCATTTGCTAAAACCACAGAGATACTGTCTTTGTGAAACACCCAAATATTTACAATATATTTTCTTCTTTTCCTTGGATAAGGTGTTGTCATAAAACATCAAATGCTCTCCTAAGGATAGAAAACAACCCCAAAGAGGGATAATTGGTTGTATTAGAGCCCTAAACACCTCAAGCCTAATCCAGAAGATGAGTGATAAACAACACTGTCCTCTCCTTTGAGGTCTGAAAGAGTTAATTGCTTTTCAAACAGGGAACAGTTTACTCCTATAGAGCAGAGTGATTAGATGACAGTGAATTTCAGAAGATTTTATGCTTGAAATACTTGAACACAATGGAATTTTATCTTCCTCTTACAAAATGTAGTTTTATTTTTTCTCTTCTTTATTTCTCTCCTTAAACATGAGTGATAGGCTATTAAAGGTTTTCTTTGGGGGAAAATATTTTTGACTTGCATTCCTGTGGAAACTTGATTTAATCAACAAAATGCCAAGCTGATAACCACTCTCATTTCCTTATCATAGAAAATAAGAGGAATAAATTCAAAAGAGTGGGGCATTATAGGAAAATGCTTCCAGATCCTTTGTCAGTAATGTAGACATCTTTAATAAAGCATCACGGTATTTCTCATTGGTGGGAAGGCTTGAGAACATAGTTGTATATACAGTATTTTCTAGGTAGGTATTTTATGCAAACTGTCTCTCAAATAGAGGCACCCCTTGATTTATTTTATTAACCAGCTGGATGTCACTCCTTTAGATTAAGAATGTATTACTTTAGGAATTGAAATCAAGATCTCGAAGAGGTATCTGCACTCCCATGTTCACTATAGCATTATCCACAACAGCCAAGATATGGTATATACATACAATGGACTATTATTCAGCCTTAAAAAAGAAGAAAATAATGCTATTTGTGACAACATGGATGTACCTAGACAACATTATGTTAAATGGATAAGCCTGACCAGAGAAAAACAAATATTGTATGCTCTCATTTATGTAACCAGTCTAAAACTCAGAGTAAAATTCAGAGCAGAGAGTATAATGGTAGTTGCCAGTAGGTGGATGGAGGGGTTAAATGGAGAGATAACTGTCAAAGAGTATAAAATTTCTGTTACACAAGATAAATAAGCTCAAGGGAGGTGGGGTAAAAAATGCTCTGGAGATCCACTATACATCAGAGTGCCTACAGCTAATATAAGGGAAGAAAATTTGCCACCCCAAAATGTGTCTCTTTGGCATGTGGATTATTTTAGGCTGATTCTTTTTAAGGAAAAGAAGACTCAAGAAACTTCTATTTTTGCCTCCCCCATCCCCGAGTCCCTAAAAAATTTAGATAGAGAACTTGTTTCAGGAAGGGAGCTATCACCATAAATATATAGTATAATATGAACTAGTATGGTAGACAGGGAGGAACCCAGCAAGGCCTGTTTGATCAAAGTCCTCTCTAGTACCATTGTTTCTGAATGGCCCAGCGAACATTTGTGTACCATACTCTTTCATTCCTTCCATGAATTGCCTTCCTTCCTTTTTTGGCCCTGGAGCACCACCACCTTCTTCTTAATCCAGAATGAAATATATGCCTCAATTTGCCTGTCTTTCATGTTTAAGTGGATTCCTCATAAGTATATAATTAAATTTGATTAACTCCTGTTAATCTATCTCACATCAATTTAATTATTCAAGCAGTCAGAAGAATCTTGAATTACAGAGGAAAAATTTTCCTCCCAACACTAACAATACTGTGTTGTATAATTAAAATTGGTTAAGAAGGTAGATTTCATGTTAACTGCTCTAGCCACATACACAAAAATCAATGATAATAATAATGAGGATAGGAGGAAACTTTTAGAGATGATGGGTAGGTTTACAGCCTTGATGGTAGCGATAGTTTCATGGATGCATACATATTCTCAAACTCATTGAGTTGTATTCATTAAATATGTACAGCTTATTATATATCAGTCACACTTTGATAAAGCAAATTAAAAAAATATTACTTTTATGAAAAACACATGTCTCCACATGTCTCTCTGAGGGGTTACAAAATATTCTAATTTTGAAAAGTATGTACGATAATGTGAAATTAGGATTTGGGAGACAATACATGAGGCTTCTTATAACATATGGCATACCACAACTGCTCAATAAATACTTGCTGTAGAAATGAATATAAAGGGGTTGATGGCCAGGCAGACAGCTTGGGAAAAGGTAAACAAAAGAGAGGTCAAAGGCTCTGCCTGGTTGAGATGTTTCCTGGGTCTAATTTTATTTCTTGTAATCACTCTAAAGATGCAGCTCTCTTAGCATTTAAGAGAAATAGGTGGAACTAAACTTGGGCAACATTTCAATTAGATAAGAACAGAATGAATACACAGAGCTAAGAACAGAGCCAAGAACAGAGCCAAAGCTATGGAAAGTGTGACCTCAGACCTCCAAATTATGAATTGGAATACTTCCTTCCTGTGTAAAAGAAAAAAATGTACCAGACCAGTTAAAAAACAAGGAAGATTTTATTCAAGACTATAATAGAGGTCAGGACTATTTCAGTTGGAGAGAAAGATTTAATTCAACTTTGCTGAAACATAAAGGTGGGAGGATTTTTAAATGCTGAGATAAGCTAATGGAAAAGTACTGGAGAACATTAGTGGGGAGGTTGGCCAATGTGATTAGGCTACCTGTGTTTGTTAATAGTCTCTCATCAAAGTTCAGCACCCACTCTCCATCAGAGACTAGGAGATATGAGCCCTATTCTTCTTGATGGTAATATTTCAAAAGGATGGTTATCAGGGCCTTGAGAAAAACATCACCTGGGTTGCAGACAATTTATATTTCAAAGAGGAAAGAGAATGAATTACAATTACAAGTTTTCTTAAGTAAATGCTCTAAGAAAAGTGAGGTCAGGGGCCTACAGTCAAAAGAGCCTGCCTAAAGTTTAGTCAAGATGAGGGGAACTTTAAAGTCATCTTGGTTTTCTTCCCTCCTTGCTTCTTTTCTCCTTTTAATCTATCTTTTCCCTTTTAGACGAGATTGGGCACATTCAGGGTGGTATGGCTGTAGACTCTCTTTTCCCTTTTAAACTATCTTTAAGTACCTGTGATATATGAAAGGAAAATTTTACTAACAAAGGAGAGAGGAATGAGCACCAGGTCAGGTCCTCAGACATTGTTGGCTCTTGGATCTCTATTCCTCCTTGCCTGATAAGATAACACTTTGCTGCTAGTAGACACAGCCTTAGAGGCCTCGAGCTGTGCTTCTATGGGATCTCTGACTAGGCAAGAGTGTTAACTCATTATTACTAACAACAAATTTGGTTTACACATGGAAAAATATTAACTAATTTTTCCTGCCCTTCTTTCTCACTATCACCAACCAGCCTTCAGCAACACACACCTACTCACTGCCACTTTTTCCCTCTGCCTTGAAATGTACAAAGTATCTCTGAGTTTGGACAAATTCTCTTGCGTTACTATGAACAAGTTTACCCACTCCTATGCTTGGAGTGGAAGCCACTCTCTACCTTGGTTATCATAGTTTATTCTTATGCTGCTACTGCTATTTGTAATAAGTCCTCCTTGAAATAATAAACAAGTATGAATGGCTAAAATTCAAGGACTCAAATAAAGGGGTGTGCCTATGAACATATACCAGAGAGATTCAGGTTTGGGGTGGGGCTTGGGCTGTTTGTAGGCATATGGGAAGGTAAATTAGAAGAAAGGACAAAACATACATCAGTAACTGTGTTTTATTTGGTCCTTAAAAGAAAAACTCAAGCCGCATGAATAGCAGCAAGCTATATATATATAATATATTTGCTCTATTTCATTCATTGGCTCTATTTCCCATTAGCTCTATTTCATTCATTGGCTCTATTCCCCATGTGGATATGTCAGGTGTGATTAAGACAGAGACCTTAAAATCAGGAGGTTTTCCTGGGTTATCCAGTTGGACCCAAATAATAACCTTAAAGTTATCCTCCTTCCCCCACCATGTCCTCTCAGGGACAGAACTTGGCTTCTTTGTTTCACTGTCTTATCTTAGCTTCTGGCTGTTGTTGGAGCTGTGTGTACTGGGCATCCCAGTGGCTTTCTACCCCACTCTTCCAGAAGTTGGGTTCCATCCTGGTTGGGGCTGAAGCACTTCAGCCATCAGTGTATCAAAGGTAGGTATTATAAGGCCCTCTGCTGAAGACTGAGCTCTCCAGTGACAGTGCCAATGCTCCAATTTATATTAGTACTTCCTCATGTTTATTTCCTCTGAAGACATTCCATGCCATTTCATTCTTTTTGGAGTTGTAGCTTCTTCCTTTACAGAATCAAATCCCAACCCGTGGGGATGGACCAGAGAACAAAACTGAGTGAAACATCCCATGCTATCATTAGGACTGCCTCTCCCCTCAAGCAAGACAGAGAGCTCCTCCCTGAGGATGACTTTTTTATTAGCAGTCTTCTGCATCCTTCATGCAAATATATTCCTAGCAGTAATCCTTCAGATATTACCAGCAGGGAACTTAGTTAACACTCAAGGTAAGATTCCAAGTATGTATATATCCTGATTTTTTTCTTCTGCAGCCACGTTAACAGAGATAGGAGCTCTACACCTCTCTGCTCTCATGTTGATGCAAAGACCACAATAAAGCGGTTATTGCTAATGATGAGATTCACAATGGGAGCAGGAAGGGAGCAGGCCCACATGCTTGAAATTCACTATTTCTGGTATGTGCAATATTCCTCAGGGGTGCAGGGAGCAAAAGAAAAGTTGAGCATACCTGTTCTAATGAGCCTGTTCCTGAAACTTTAGAATCTCTTTAAGTGACTGTATCACTAGATATCATGGCTTGCTCTAAAAGTGGTACTGACAATAAATTCTTCAGAACAGAAAAAAGCTTGAGTATTGGGCAAAATTATAATCAAATACTAATAGTGAAATGGCAATTGATAACCATCTTCCTGGGAGTGTATTTTGACAGACGAACATAGAAAAAGAAAAACAAATTTATGTTTCGGTTCCTCTCCACTTTTTTCTTTCATATTTAAATAAATCATGACTTTCTACCCTGTATCCTGGTATAAATGCGTGTCAGAACTCTTTCTGCAAGAGCTGTTTTATTAGTTTCTTATTGTTGCTATAACAAATTACCATAAACTTTGTGGCTTGAAAAACACAAATTTATTATTTTAGAGTTCTGGAGGTCAGAAGTCTGAAATAGATCAGCAGGGTTCCATTTAGAGATTCTAGGAAAAAATCCGTTTCCTTGCTTTTTCCAGTTTCTAGAGGCTGCTTGCGTCCCTCGGCTCATGGCCCCACATCATTCCAACCTCTATTATCAGTCATCGCAACTCCTTCTATGACTCTGAGCCTCCAGCCTTCCTCTCCCTCTTATATGGACCCTTGTTATTATTTTGGGTCCAACTGGATAACCCAGGAAAACCTCCTGATTTTAAGGTCTCTGTCTTAATCACACCTGACATATCCACAGGTTCTGGAGATTAGGGTCTGTACAACTTTTATGAGGATGGGGACATTTTCTGCCTCGGACAGACCTAGAACTTACCTAAAGCTAGAATCAACCACGCATGGAATTTATGGGCTAATATAACTGGGAAATCCGAAAAAAAGGTGTATCTTGACCTGAAATTCAAAATATTTCCGATGCCTTCTTTTGGTTCTGTCTCCTACTTCATTGCTTTTAGAATCAGCCTCACATGGAAGGATGATAGTGGCAACAGCTATACACCTCATATCCTCTGATGTTCAAGTCCAATAAGAAAGGAGAATCTTCTTCCCAGGATTTCCAACAAAGTCTCATCATGTTCTATTGGCTCTGAATGCATCGTGTGCCCCTCTCTAAACCAGCTATCATGTCCAGTGAAAATTCTGTATTCTTTGTCTCCAGTTACCACATCTTTAAGAGGAGGATAATATTCAGGTTTGATTCCCCATGTGCAAGGAAGTCCAACATTAAATAGCAAATAAAAAAACTCCATGACAGGGTAAGAGAGAGACTGCTAAAGAAAGAAAACACATTTTTTTCATCCTTCTTGAACAAAGGACTCTGCATTTCCATTTTTCATTGGGCCACACAAATTATACAGTCAGCGCCGATAAATTTGTAAGATCTTATTTATTATTTGAGAGAGAGAGAGAGAGAGAGAGAGCAAGACATAGAGTGGGGAGGAAGAGCAGAGGGAGAGGGAGAGGCAGAGAATCTCAAGCAGATTCTGTCCTGAGCATGGATCCCTATGCAGGCCTGATCTGAGCTGAAATCAAGAGTCACTTAACTGACTGAACAACCCAGGCACCCCAGCCCTGACATTATTCACAAAGTTTTCATGAACACTAAATGAGTTAATAGAAATAAAACGCTGAGAATAGTGAATAGTGTTTGGCACTTAGTAAGCAAGCAGTAAATACTAGCTATATTATTATCATTATTATTATTAAATTTGTATTAATTATTATCATAAACCATCCAAGGCCATTTTAAAGCAAACATCTGATTGGAATTGTCTCAGACCTGAATTGTCATCATTAATTAGGCTGGCTTGTTTTCCTCCGGTCACTTTAAATAAAGGAACTCATTATAAATCTGAGAGAAGGGGTTTAGATTGCAAAAGGAATTTTATTTTTTCTTCAATATCCAACCGTCAGGCCAGCTGTTTTAGTTCAGGCTACCAATGGGAAGCTACTTAATGAAGTTGCTTATGGTTTAATGATTTGTGTGGCATAAATTATTTGTCTTAATGTTATTCCTGGGGCATTTTCCAATTGTTTCAGAGAATATGCAGTAAAAACAAAACAAAACAAAACACAAGACAAAACAAAAAAAACTACAGTGTGGTTCCATATTCCCACAACACCTGGTGAGAAATAATCTGCTTCCTCAATTGCAGTTCCATCATTTATTTTATTTTGAATCCCTTCACAGCAAGACTCTTCTTATTTACTTATTGCATATATGCTAAAGATCCCAATAATTGCACATCCAGCACACAATTGATTTTACTCAGAATCCTCATTACACCTCTCAAAGTTCTGGTAATGAAAAAGTTAGAATGAGCTTTAATAAGCATTAGGAAGTTAAGCTTTCTCAGGGAAATAATTTAACCATTTATGGAAATATGTTCAAGTGAATGATGCAAAAATACAGTGTGATTCTCTAAAGAGCTTGAGGTTAGATAAGATGAGTGCATCACAAGGACATGGTGAAGTAAGCAATTAAGTTCTAGCATGACAAATAAAACTGGTTTGCTCTTTAGGACTTAAATACTAGTTTTCCTTATTGTATCTCTTGAGTTCTAGGATTTGTTATGCTTTAACCAAAATGTAAACTGGTCAGTTTTCTTTTCCATTCATTTTGTGGCATCTCATTGAATTGGTGACCAGAATAAAGTATTGTGGAATTTCATATGATACTGGTAATTATGCTATGTTTATTTTGAAGGGAATTTTTTCAATTACTGTATTGACTATATTACATGTTCTGAATGCTTTATTTTGCATATATTGTTAATTTAAAATTGCTCTTCAGGTTGTCCTCAAGTATGTTTTATTCCTAAGTTATGAGCTTTTTCCAGGCAAAAACAAATGTCTTGTTTTCATCTACCTACTGGGCTAATATAGCACTGAAGATTATAGGTTAAAAAGTATTTGATTGAAGGGCTCCTGGGTGACTCAGTGGGTTAAGCGGCTGCCTTTGGCTCAGTTCATGATCCCAGGTTCACAGGATGGAGTCCCATATTGGGCTCCCTGCTCAGGGGGGAAGTTAGCTTCTCCCTCTCCCTCTGCCCCTCTTTCCCCGTCCCTCCCCCCACCTCTTCCCCCTGTTCCTGCTCTCTCTCTCAAAAATAAACAAATAAAGTCTTTTTAAAAAAGTGTTTCATTGAAAACATAAATAAACTTTACATAATATTGGTCAAATATTTAATCATTCCTGAGTGAAGGGAACAGAATGAACCCTATTAGTACACGCCTGGCATATCCTATTGAATGAGAATTCATTACTTTCCTGTATGCTTCTATTTTTTTTTTTTAACTATACTAGTTTTCATATGTTTCAACAAGTAATGGGTTCTACCTTTCACAAAATAGAAGTATTAAAACTCTCCTCATTTTAGCCTTTAGAAAATGAATTACTAAGTACCAGTAATACTAAGATTTTATAAAGAAGCCTAAGATTCCTCAGGGAGGTGTTTCCTTAAGTTCCTTTTCTTTTATTTTCTTTCTTTTTTTTTTCTTTGAGTTTAAATGCATTTTATTTTTAGACAACCTACATGACTTTTTTTTCTTAAAAACAATGCCTCTACTCCAAATAAATCAAGGTCAAAACAATTGAAGAGCTCAAGAAGGCATCAGTCCTATTTGTCTAAGTCCTGGTGTTGTGTGGATGAAGAGCAGTACCCAGTTGTGACAACAGGTGATATAGCCAAGTTCGTTAACAATTTTGCATTTCTAAACCAACCTTAAAGAAAATCATATATGGAGTCACACTGTCCTCATGGTAGTCCAGCAAAGCAACCATGCCATCTGGATTCATATTTACACCCATAAAGAACTGGTAGTTTTTGAAATTAGCAAGGACGTGCCTGATCTGTTCTGCAACCCCCGTCATTACACTTTCTGGCTGTTTGCCTTTGATTGATTTCATGTCATCTTTGATGTACTTCTTGTAGGCTTCTTTTGTGAAGGTGGTCTTCTGAAAGTAATGGTTCACAATATATCTCAACACCAGTGATTACTGCGCTTTCCATACCTTTGGCCTCGGGGCCTTCAGTGGAGGCATTTCCACCAACGAGGGAGTCATCAATGTTACCCTCTGTCCTACTGACCATCTTGCCCTCCACCCCCAGCCCCAGCCTGTCTATGATCTCTCAGATCTTGTAAATGTTGGAGAACATCTCATCATGGCTGATGAGGTCCCAGTAGATGATCATGAGGGCGGCTGGAGAGAAACAACTGTTGTGCTAGCTTAGCAGGAGCCAGGAGCAAGCTCAGTGCAGCCAGAGTGGCACTGGGGGGCGGGGAGGGGAAAGGGCAGCTGGTGGAAAAACTTAAGTTTCTTTCTTTTAAACACTGTCAGTTGTCCAAAAATCCCTGTTTTCAAAGCAAAAGTATCTTTTTTGTTGTTTCTTTTGACAGCATTACAGAGCAGTTAAGGACACATGCTTTTTTTTGGAGCCAGGTGGTCCAAATTCAAATTCTGATTCTGATTATAAAAATTGTGAAAGGAGGACAAGTTATTTAATCTCTTTGTCAATCCCGTTCTCTGTCAAGGGCAAATAATCATAATAAAAGCATATATGTGTGTGTGCACACGTGTGCTTGTGTGTGTGTGTGTGTGTGTGTGTGCATGTTTCTATCCAAGGCTGGTAGGAAGAAGCTGAAATGTTTCCAATGGTGGTTGAAAAGGCCCTTGCGGAAGATCTTTTCCATCTTAATCACTGGCTTCCCCTGTCAATCTCCCTTTCTTCCTCATCCAGAATACTATGGGCAGAAGGAGATGTCCATGGGATTTTTATTCCTCTTGTCTTTGGACAGAAGAGAGATTTTCCACCTGTATGTTAAAACATTAAGGTAATGGGTTTTGTGGATTAAGCACTCTCTGTTAATGAGCAGATGACTTGCTGACGGGATCTCTTTGCTGAGACTAAATATGGCTATGACCTCAGGTCCTCTGGTAGGACCTGACTACCAAGGGTTTGCCCAGGACTGAAGGTTTTAGTGGGATTCTCAGTGAAGCTATGACAGTCCTCTACATTAGTTTTGCCTTCATTTTTCTTTTCTTGGTTTATCAGTATGAATTTGACAATATTTTTCTGCTAGCTATTGACTCATCTCATGGAAACCTCCTCCTTGTCAAATCTTAAGAAACCACATGAAATTTCTTTAGAATGGTAAAGCTTTTGATGATACTTTATGTAATTTGTCCACTTTCCTTTCATTCCTCTCTCACATGTGTGGAATATAAGTTATTCTCAATTATATTTTACATATCTGCATTCCATTCTTCTAGCCATGTGACAGTTCTTTTCGGAATACAAACATGAAAAATAATATATTTCCCTTTCCACTTCAAATTGGTTGTATCAATCAGGTTCTTACTAAAATGATTTCTGACAATCTTTTCTTCTACCTTCATTTAGCTTCTCACTGTACCTATTGATGAAGCCAAATATATTTTCATGGCTCTCTTCTTCAAACTCATTATGATTTGTATGAATTCTGTTTTCAGTTCCTTCCCTGTTCTACTTGGTTATTGTCCTTGAGACAGTATATGATTTCTAAACTTTTTTTTTTTCCTTTTTTTTTAATTGCATGGGGCCTTCCTAGCTTAGCAATGATGATGATTTAGCTTATTTCCGCTACGTTAGACTATTTATTTTCATTCCTATCTCTTGTTCTTTCATCAATGGTAACTCCATTTCTGGCCTCCTTTCTCCCTTATTTTTGACTGTCTTTAAAGCATTGCCCCCCAACTTCTTAATAACCAGGGTTGAGGCAGGTATAATTTAAGTAAGTTTAGGTAGCTAGATTTGTTTTCCTTTTCAGTTGTACAAAGTGCTTTGGTTTATTTTCAATTATGAAAGACAGATGAGAAAAACTCAGAAAATATAAAAATACATGCAGAAAATATTAGATGGTATTCTATCTCTCAGAATAATAATCAATTGAATTTGAGATTACTACATAACTTTGAGACTGAAAAATAGTAAGCACTTAATTTTTGTTAATACTATTATTGCTAAATAGTAATGACAGAAGTGGGTTCTTAAACATTTTATAATATATTTTAAATATTTTTATGTGAACAAAAGATAACCTATTTTCATAATGTACCTTTTGCTAATAATGATCAGATAGTTTAATCACAAAGCTCATGGTTTTTATAGAAAGCCCTATATTATTATTTTACATGTTTAGTAGGTTTGGGTTTTTTCAGTAATAATAATGACTTTGCTTGATTATTCAAACTAATGTCTTAACTTCTTATGCTAGTGCCAATATTTGAAAGAACTCTGGCCAGAGAGATTAATTATTACTATTTCTAACTTTAATAATTTCTTCAAATTAGGGCAATAAGAATTGATCTTTTATGAAGCAATGTCCCTTCTATAGGAAAAAATCCTAACATCAAAGGATGATATTTTCAGGGTCCAGCTGCCAAAGTTCTTTCCTTATACCCTAGAAATAAACTTCTTTCTGTAAGAAGTCTGATAGTGAATATTTTCAGCTTTGTGGACCATACTGTCTTTATATCACAGCTACTCAACTCTGCTGTCGTAATTTGAAAACAGCCATAGACAATGCATAAACAATGGACTTAGTTGTGTTCTAATAAAACTTAATCTACAAAAGCAAGTGGTTGGCCAGATTTCTTCTTCTGCAAGCTATAGTTTACCAACCCAGAGAACATAGCACCATCATGATTTTGTTCAATTTTAGGTATTACTTATTGAGTACTTCTCATATACCAGATATTGTGTTAGGGTGCTTGAGTACATTATAAATTTGATTCTTCACAACAATTCTATTAATTAGGTATTCTTCTTTTATAATTAAGGAAACAGAAGCACCACAACTTAAGGTACATAGTATGTGGCAGGGCTGGCCTTCTAACACCCTCCTGACCCAAGTCTGTTTCATGCCAAAGCCTGGACCTTGTTCCTAAAGAATGCTTGAGTCCCTCATTACTAAGGTGCCTGCTCATTGATTTATTACCACTTCCAAGGGGATCTGTATGCTTAAACAATTTAACATTTAAAATAAAGGACTGATGTTCTCAGTAACATATAATTTTAGCAATAAATTTTACTCTGTGAAAGTGTAGGATTTCTTTCTTGCTTCCTTAGAACTGTACTATGGAGGCTGAGACCTAAACTGATAGTCTATTCTATTCACATCTATAAAGTATCTCAGAATTATGAGAATATTAAATGAATTTCCTTTCCTCCCCTTTCCCCTTTTCACTTTCCCCTTTCCTTTCCTTTTTTATTATTTTCTGGGTTTTCCACACATCAAACTTAATTTATTCTCAAAAAAGTTAGAATGAAACAGAATTTGTACCATACCTGGATCCAATGAAAAAATATGGTATTCATAGCTTAAAGAAAACTAAATTTAGTTTACATGAATTTAGTTTTGGAAATTATTGATCTTCTTGAGGTAATGAAGGAAGTGGAAAAAATACAGAGTTTTGATGTCTGGTTCCATCACATACAAGCCACATGGACAAGAGTGACTTGCTTAGCATGAATGACAAGGATGACTTAACTCACTGGAATCTCAATACCTTTAGGTATAAAACAAGGTTAATAACTACTTTATAGGATTTTGAGGAGGATGAAATGTAAAAAGTGCTATGTTAGAGATACTATGCAAATATTTACGTATCCCAGATGTCTCTAAATCTTCCAGCTTGCTGGAATCACCCGACTTATAAAATTTATCCAAAATGGCCCAAAACCTGTCTCACATTAAAAAGGGCCACTCACTTCTATCTTAGTATTGCTAGGCTTTATTGTTGCTGCTGTTGTTTTGATAAGGCTTATGTCGCTCTAAGTTACTGTTTGTACTCTATTATTTCCTGTTTGTGCTTTTTTATTGTACTAGTATTGACCATCCCATGCCTCTAGCTGCTGTTTCCTTTTCTTTGCTTCATATCACTAGATGGAAACAGAGCCTGAGCTGTGTGCATTAACTGTGCTGAAGACACAAGGACCCCGGTGCATGTCTCACTCTATTTTCATCTCTCACCTGCTCATTTTTAAACTCCTCCAATTCCATTCCTGATATTTTTCTAGGCAGAACAATTCAACTCACTCTTACTGTCTCCTTCCACACATGCCCAGTGCTGACCTCACTTTCTGCATCCAAAACAGTTCATTCTTTCTCATCTATGAGATAACCTTTCCAAGATAGGAATTTCCATCTCCTAGTAGGCAAAAGTGACTGCAGTCAAAAACTGAGTTTTCCCCTGTCTGTGATTTTATATTAATGTAGCTTTAGGAGGCCAACATTTATTTTCTCTCTTTCTTTCTTTTTCTCTTTCTTTCTTTCTTTCTTTCTTTCTTTCTTTCTTTCTTTTTCTCTTTCCTTTTCTTTTCTTTTCTTTCTTCTGTAGCTTGTGTTTAGCAACAATTGAGGCTCAACAGGCCTACCATAAAATATCTACTAGACAGAACTTATACTAACTTGTCCTTTCAAATAGACTATGCATTCTATTTAAAAAAAAAAACTTTTTTTCTTATTGAAGTGTAACACACACAAAGAATAGTACACAAAACAAAAAATAGAGAGTTAATTGAATATCTTTTAAGTATGAATACCCTTGTAAACATCACCTAAGTCAAGAAATAAACACTGGCATCAATCCAGAACCTCACCCATAACCTTTCTCTATCATACCACATTACACCTACCCTAAAGATAACCACTATCCAAATTTCCAACACTACAGATTTTTCTATTTTGAAATTTT
This sequence comes from Ursus maritimus, assembly GCF_017311325.1. Lineage (NCBI taxonomy): Eukaryota > Metazoa > Chordata > Mammalia > Carnivora > Ursidae > Ursus > Ursus maritimus. The sequence continues at coordinate 43,790,266 of NW_024426774.1, forward strand.
CTGTAACTGGAACCATACAGTAGGGATTCTTTTGTGACTGATTCATTTTCCTTATCTTTATGTTTGTGAGATTCATCCATATTGTTGTACGTAGCTCTAATTCATGAGTTTTGTTATATATATATATATATATATATATAATTTTATTGCATGAACACACCTCTATTTTTCTTTTGTCTCTGGACCTATATTTAAATTGTTTCCATATTTTAGCTATTATGGATAATGCTGCTCTGAACAGGACATCTGTCGTTCCTAAATAGCTGAGAGTGGATATTCTCAGGCTTACGTCATATGGTTGTGCAACTGTAGTAAATACTGACACACTTTTTTCTTGGTCACTTACCCAAAGTTTTCTCCTCTCTAAAGACCTAAGCTTTGGTGTTCCGCCTTTATGATTTTGCCTTTATAGCTCTCATGTTCAATTACCAGCCTCCAATTCTGTCTTCTGTTAAGAATTGACAGCTTTCATGACACAGCTGAGTTGGAGTAACATTACATTAAATTGTAATATCCAAAGCTAAATGAGTACATTTAGCTTATTTGGAAAACTCTGTCACTTTACTTTCTAAAATTTTCCTCATTGGAAATGGAGAACCATTGCCCTCTTCCATGAATTTGAAATTTCCATCTTGAGTTAAGATGGTGGAGGAGTAGGGGTCGCCTTTTTCAGCTGGTCTCCTGAGTCGAGCTGGATATCCTGAAAACCCACGGAATCAGCCTGAGACGCAGGAAGATACATCTGGATCCCTACAAATGAACATCTCCAGTGCTGAGTATTGAAGTATGAAGCGGGGAGCTATGAATCTGCGCACAGATATCGGAAGATAAACGGAAGGGGAAGGGAGCCACCACGCTGGGGAGCCAGGAAGCAGTCACCACCTGTACTGGGGATCGGGCCGGACTTGTGGATGGGCACCTGCTAGAGAGAAGACCGAGACCATGAGAGAGCAGACTGAGACCATGAGCCTGGGAACATGCATGCGACCAGACTGACAACCAGAGCTCCGGAGTGTGCGCGAACCACGTTGAAACAGAGAGCTTGGGAGCACGCACGGGAACCAGGGGAGGCTGGCAGTGTTAGAAACACAAAGGACAGAGACGACTGGGCCCTGGAAGTGAGGGCTGGGACACTGGCTGTCAGGTGCACAACCCGGGACACTGCAGGGTTTTTAGCAGCACCAACAGAAACAGAGTTAAAGAGGCCAAGAGAGCTCACTGGAGAGCAGACTGTGATCTCTCTGTTCTGAGACAGAGGCTAGGATTTGGCTACTGCTGCTCTGACTACTCTCAGAAGAGCCAAGAAAACCACCAGGGAAAGCCGCCAGGGAACAAAAGCCCGGAAATACCAGCTCACATTGTGCCAATCCCCTTCCCCCCTTGCAGGGGACAGGGAGACTCTACCCAAACAGGGTTGCCAGAGTATCGGTGTGGCACTCCCCTTCCCGAGAAGGCAGGCTGAAAAATCAAGAGGCCCACATCCCTGAGGTCCGTATAAAACAAGTGCACACTGCCTGGGTCCTAGTCAATAATTTGGGCTCTGAGCAACCCTGTAACCTCTCCTCATCAGAATGACAAGAAGGAGAAATCCCTCCCCCTCCAGCAAAGAAAAGATAATGAGTATGTGGCTTCTGCCACAGAACTGATGGATATGGATATAACCAAATTATCAGAAATGGAGTTCAGAGTAACAATGGTCAAGATGATGTGTAGGCTGAAAAAAAAAATTAACAAAAATATTAATGAGAATATAGAATCTCTAAGGGTGGAAATGAGAGCGAATCTGGCAGAAATTAAAAATGCTAAGAATCAAATGCAGTCAAAACTAGATGCTCTGATGGCCAGGGTAAATGAGGTAGAAGAACAAATTAGTGAATTGGAGGACAGGATGGTAGAAGAGAAAGTTAGAACAGAAACTTGGCTCAAAAAAATCCAATCTCAGGAATGTAGATTATGGGAGATTACTGACTCAATGAAACGTTCCAATGTCAGAATCCTCAGCATCCCTGAGGGGGTGCAGAAAGAGAGAGGTCTAAAAGATATATTTGAACAAATTGTAGCTGAAAATTTCCCTAATCTAGCAAATGAAACAAGCATTCGTGTCCAAGAGGCAGAGAGGACCCCTCCCAAAGTCAACCATGACAAACCTACACCACGTCACATCTTAGTGCAATTCACAAATATTAGATCCAAGAATACAGTATTGAAAGCAGGCAGGGTGAAGAAATTTCTCAGGTACAGAGGAAAAAATATCAGAATTACATCAGACATGTCTACACAGAACTGGAATGAGAGGAAGGGTTGGCAGGGTATTTTTAAAGCTCTATTCGAGAAAAACATGCAGCCAAGGATCCTTAATCCAGCAAGGCTGTCATTCAGAATTGATGGAGAGATAAGGACCTTTCAGGATCACCAGACACTGACCCAATTTGTAACCACAAAACTAGCCCTACAGAAGATACTAAGGGGGGTTTTATAAAAGTAAAAAGGCCCAAGAGTGATATAGAACAGAAATTTACAATCTATAGAAACAAAGACTTCACAGGCAACACGGCATCATTAAAATCATATCTCTCAATAATCACCATCAATGTGAATGGCCTAAATGCTCCCATAAAACGTCACAGGGTTGCAGATTGGATAAAAAGACATGACCCACCCATTTGCTGTCTACAAGAGACTCATTGTGAAACTAAAGATACGTCCAGACTGAAAGTGAAGGGATTGAAAATCATTTTTCATGCCAATGGACCTCAAAAGAAAGCTGGGGTAGCAATTCTCATATCAGACAGATTTCCAACAAGTGGATATGACAATTATAAATATCTACACCCCCAACAGGGGAGCAGCAAGATACACAAGCCAACTCTTAACCAGAATAAAGAGACATATAGATAAAAATATGTTAATAGTAGGGGACCTCAACACTCCACTATCAGCAATAGACAGATCACCTAAGCAGAAAATCAATGAAGAAACAGAGCTCTGAATGACATACTAGACCAGATGGACCTCATAGATATATATAGAACACTACACCCCAGAACAAGAGAATACTCATTCTTTTCAAATGCACATGGAACTTTCTCCAGAATAGACCATATACTGGGTCACAAAACAGGTCTCAACCGATACCAAAAGACTGAGATTATTCCCTGCATATTCTCAGACCACAACGCTCTGAAATTGGAACTCAACCACAAGGAAAAATTTGGAAGAAACTCAAACACTAAGAACCATCCTGCTCAAGAATGATTCGATAAACCAGGAAATCAAAAATCAAATTAAACAATTTATGGAGACCAATGAGAACGAAAA
>NW_024426774.1:43793927-44142737 GCF_017311325.1 Ursus maritimus
CATTAGAAACTTTTATCAACAGCTTTATGCTAATAAATTAAACAACCTGGAAGAAATGGATGCCTTCCTGGAAACCTATAAACTACCAAGACTGAAACAGGAAGAAATTCATTATTTAAACAGACTGATTAATTATGAAGAGACTAAAGCAGTGATCAAAAACTTCCCCAAAAACAAGAGTCCAGGGCCTGACGGATTCCCCGGGGAATACTACCAAACATTCAAAGAAGAAATAATACCTATTCTCCTGAAGCTGTTTCAAAAAATAGAAACAGAAGGAAAACTACCGAACTCATTCTATGAGGCCAGTATTACCTTGATCCCAAACCAGGCAAAGACCCCGTCAAAAACGAGAATTACAGACCGATTTCCCTGATGAATATGGATGCCAAAAATTCTCAACAAGATCCTAGCTAATAGGATCCAACAGTACATTAAAAGGATTATCCATCATGAACAAGTGGGATTCATCCCTGGGATGCAAGGGTGGTTCAACATTCAGAAATCGGTCAGCGTGATAGATCATATCAACAAGAAAAGAGTCAAGAACGATATGATCCTCTCAACTGATGCAAAAAAAGCATTTGACAAAATACAGCATCCTTTCCTGATTAAAACCCTTCAGAGTGTAGGGATAGAAGGTACATTCCTCAATTTCATAAAAACCATCTATGAAAAGCCTACAGCAAATATCATTCCCAATGGGGGAAAAGCTGGAAGCCTTTCCCTTAAGATCAGGAACACAACAAGGATGCCCACTCTGCCATTATTATTCAACATAGTACTAGAAGTCCTTGCAACAGCAATCAGACAACAAAAAGGGATAAAAGGTATCCAAATCGGCAAAGAAGAAGTCAAACTGTCTCTCTTCGCAGATGACATGATACTCTGTATGGAAAATCCAAAAGAATCCACCCCCAAACTACTAGAAGTTATAAAGCAATTCACTAATGTGGCGGGATACAAAATCAATGCTCAGAAATCAGTTGCATTTTTATACACAAACAATGAGACTGAGAAAGAGAAATTAGGGAATCCATTCCATTTACAATAGCACCAAAAATCATACGTTATCTCAGAATTAACTTAACCAGAGACGTAAATTATCTATATTCTATAAATCACTCTTGAAAGACATTGAAGAAGACACAAACAGATGGAAAAATATTCCATGCTCATGGATCAGGAAAATTAACATAGTTAAATTGTCTACGCTACCCAGAGCAATCTACACTTTCAATGTCGATCAAAACACCAATGACATTTTTCAAAGAACTGAACAAACAGCCCTTAAATTTGTGTGGAACCAGAAAAGGCCCTGTATCACCAAGGAATTGTTGAAAAGGAAAAACAAAGCTGGGGGCATCACGTTGCCGGATTTCAAGCTGTACTACAAAGCTGTGATCACCAAGACAGCATGGTACTGGCACAAAAACAGACACATAGACCAATGGAACAGAACAGAGAACCCAGAAATGGACCCTCAGCTCCTTGGGCAAGTAATCTTTGACAAAGCAGGAAAAAACATCCAGTGGAAAAAAGACAGTCTCTTCAATAAATGGTGCTGGGAAAATTGGACAGCTACATGCAAAAGAATGAAACTTAACCACTCTCTCACGCCATACACAAAGATAAACTCCAAATGGTTGAAAGACCTCGATGTGAGACAGGAATCCATCAAAATCCTAGAGGAGAAAATAGGCAGAACCTCTCTGACATTGGCCACAGCAACTTTTTTCATGACACATCTCCAAAGGCAAGAGAAACAAAAGATAAAATGAACTTGTGGGACTTCATCAAGATAAAAAGCTTCTGCACAGCCAAGGAAACAGTCAAAAAAACTAAGAGGCAGCCCACGGAATGGGAGAAGATATTTGCAAATGACAGTACGGATAAAAGACTGATATCCAAGATCTACAAAAAACTGCTCAAACTCAATATACAACAAATAAACAAATCAAAAAATGGTCAGAAGATATGAACACAGACTTTTCCAATGAAGGCATACAAATGGCTAACAGACGCACGAAAAAAATGTTCAAAATCATCAGCCATCAGGGAAATTCAAATCAAAACCACAATGAGATATTACCTTACACCAGTTAGAATGGCAAAAATGGACAAGGCATGAAACAACAAATGTTGGAGAGGATGTGGAGAAAGGGGATCGCTCCTACATTGTTGGTGGGAATGCAAGTTGGTACAGCCACTCTAGAAAACAGTGTGGAGGTCCCTTAAAAAGTTAAAAATTGAGCTACCCTACGATCCAGCATTGCACTACGGGGTATTTACCCCAAAGATACAGACATAGTGAAGAGAAGGGCCATATGCCCCCCAGTGTTCATAGCAGCATTGCCCACAATAGATAAATCATGGAAGGAGCCGAGATGCCTTTCAACAGATGACTGGATTAAGAAGATGTGGTCTATATATACAATGGAATATTACTCAGCCATCAAAAAGAACGATTTCTCAACATTTGCTGCAACATGGACATGACTGGAGAAGATAATGCTAAGTGAAATAAGTCAAGCAGAGAAAGACAATTATCATATGGTTTCACTCATTTATGGAACATAAGAAGTAGGAAGATTGGTAGGAGAAGAAAAGGAAGAAGAAAGGGGGGGTAAACAGAAGGGGGAATGAACCATGAGAGACTATGGACTCTGGGAAACAAACTGAGGGCTTCAGAGGGGAGGGGTGGGGGAATGGGATAGGCTGGTGATGGGTATTAAGGAGGGCATGTATTGCATGGTGCACTGGGTGGTATACGCAAGTGATTAATCATGGAACTTTACATCAAAAACTAGGGATGTACTGTATGGTGACTAACATAATATAATGAAATTTCCATCTTACTGTATATCCTCAGTTAAAGAAAACATACAAAATGGCACTCAGGCCTTGAACTACATCTTGCTTTCCTGCAGCTAGTAGGGTAAAATCCATCCCCTGCATGGTGCATGCAATTGTGAATAAGGTGGTTATGGAGAAGGCAACACACTGCTGTAGTCATAACCAAGGCCCTTGATTTAGGAAATCTATATTAGAGGGAGCCACAGGGAGTCAATTGTCATCTATCTGCCTCATACAGATTTTAATTATACCACTAACTTTGGCAGAAAGATGTCATCTAACCCTCTGCTAAGACACATTCTTTGTAAAATTAAAATTGTTCTCTTAGGAGGAGATATATGCAGAGTGAAATGCAAACATAAACACAAGCCCTATTTACCTTAAAGCAACTACTGAAACAGGATGAGTCTAGAAGATCTATATTGATATCTATTCCTATATCTATATATCACGTAATTTTTAGAATAGCCAAAAAAATTACCATGACTTTCATCAAGAGTAGTAGAAAAATAAAATCCCAGCTATTTCAAAAAATCAAATAGAAAAAAGCAAATCATTGTAGATTTTGCTATATTAAAATTACCTTCCCTATCATCTGCTTAACTTCCTCTTGGAACTTTTATAAAACTTAAATTTTAGCATGGCGATTTTTTCAAAAGACTATTTCAAAAGTTAAAAAATGTTTATATGGGATGGGGAAAGTGTTAGTGTATACAGTTCAGGCACAGTAAAACCCATTGTTTAAGGTCAAATTCAAGGAACGACGTGAAGGAAGTAGGGGAAATAGCTACCAGGCTATCTGTGAGTAGGGAACTCCAGGCAGAAGGAATAGCAAATGGAAAGAGCTATAAGGAAAATCATGTTTAGTGTACCCCAGAAACTGCAAGTAGGACAGTGTGGCTAGGGCAGAGAGAACAAGAAAGTGTACAGTAGGATATGACATCAAGAGATTGAGTGGGGGGTGGGGGGAGTGGGGGGGGGCACCTGGGTGGCACAGTCAGTTTAAGCATCTGCATTTGGCTCCGGTCATGATCTCAGGATCCCAGGATCAAGCCCCTCTCAGGTTCCCTGCTTGGTGGGGAGTCTGCTTCTCCCTCTGCCTCCCCCCACCCACACTCATGCTCATGCTCATGCTCTGTCTCTCTCTCTCTCTCTCTCTCAGCTAAATAAATAAAGTCTCAAAAAAAAAAAAAAGAGAGAGGTTCAGTGAGGCTATCACACCTTTAGATTGTGTTCTGAAGTCACTGGGAGACTTAGAACACAGCAATGTATAATCAAACTGATGTTTAAGAAGATCACTCTAGCTGTGTATGAAGAATGGATTCAAAGGGGCAAGTAGAGAATGGGGGGATGGTGGCAAGAGGAAGTCTTTCTGATAGTTCAGACAACACGTAATGGTGGCTTTGACTAGACTGGTATAATTTAAAGTAGAGCCCAATGAATGAGGAAGTAAAGGAACAGAGATGCTATTTGCAGATGGAGCAGGAAATATCATCTTTATGGTTGATAAATATAGCTTGGCAGGCACATTGCATAGTGAGAGCCAAACATGTAGGCCTCCTAACTCCCTACACACTGGTCTAGGAAATGGAACAGTCTCTCAGAATCTTGGTGGAAAATCACTTACTTGATCTCTGCCTCTCAGGGTCAGGGATAGGGAGGAGAAGTTTTGAATCACTTCATGTAGTAGAAGCAGTTAGTTATCTCCCCCAAACCATTTTCTCCTTTATTCTGGATGTGTGATGGTGCAGCAAGAAACATTATTTCCCAGCCATCATTCTTACCAATGTAATGTGAGGAAGAGTGATATGTTCACTTTTATATTATTTGATTAAAAGGTAATCCTGTGGCATGAATATCCCCCATTTTCCTCCCTGCCAGCCAGAAACAGCAATGGCTGGAGCATCTGGTAAGCCACATGTTGCCAGATGCTACCTTAAATGAATACTCTCATAAGTACTCTCTCATGAAAGAAAGAGTTTTAATATCTTTAAGTCACTATCTTACTGTTGGATCTTCTTGTTACAGAAGCCTAACCTTATCCTTACTAATACAACTCTTTAGGCAAAGAACCCTGGTAAGCTTAGGACAGAGGGAATGTGGAAAGGTAAGCCATAATGTCAACAACTATGGTCTTGCAGAAAGAAATATCCATATTTTCTTCCTTTCTATATCATGTATATGTTTATATATTTTAGCTAATAATCCTATTTACTCTCATCTGTCAAGCTATTTCATATAGTGTGTGTTGGTGTCATTAACTTTATTTATTTATTTATTTAAGATTTTATTTATTTATGTGACAGAGAGACAGCCAGCGAGAGAGGGAACACAGCAGGTGAGTGAGAGAGGAAGAAGCAGGCTCCCAGCAGAGGAGCCCGATGTGGGACTCGATCCCGGAACGCCGGGATCACGCCCTGAGCCGAAGGCAGACGCTTTTAACAACTGCGCTACCCAGGCGCCCCTGGTGTCATTAACTTTAAAACGTACAAAGTGGAACACAAAGTTAGGATGAGAGGGTATGGGAGGAGAAATGGCTATCATGCAGAGATTCAGATTCAGAGTTGTATACAATAGTTGATATTGGAGTTTTTCTACTTTGATGAAGAGAATTATTTATTTTCTTTTTTTATAAAAAGTAGGTGAATTATACTAGAAATAATCAATTTGTGCTTTTGTAGTTGATGCTATTAGGACTTTTTAAAGGATGGGTAACAGTGTATGCTGTTATTAGGTCTACAGAGGAAGAATCTTTAATAGAGTTTCTGGTCATATTTTCTGGATATTATGTATTTTGAACATCCTTGCTATAGACAGAAAACATATAATCTTTTGTGTTCAAATTCTTACACTAAAATCCAGAAAACCTAAAATCTTTGTTTCTTGGAATTGCCTCTTTCAGATACAATCTTGAGAGCTAACCTCCACTTCTGTCTATCAGATAGATATACCTGTGCAAGACTATAATTTAGAAATGAGGAACTCTAAGGAGATTTTTTTTTTTTTGGCCAAAGGCAGATATTTTGATTTTGTTAATAGCAATGATTTCCTACATTCTAGAGTTCCAGTATATAAGCAATTTCAATGCAACAGTAACATGGTTTATTCTAATGCTTGGTGAAACAAGTAAAAGAATCACATATTTTTATCAGAACAGTTTGGAAGTATAATTTTGGGGGGCATCAATACTATGAGCATAGAAACCAACATAAATCTCTGTCTCTGGTTAAACAGTTTTGAGGCCAGATACACTTCCCTGCCCCTGTGATAAGCAATATGGGATCAATTATTCCTTTCTGTCCCTTTGTTAACCAGTACTGAGAACTAGCAAACATAACCTAGCTTCTTGCTCTAAGAAATATTAGCTGATGAAACCAACTAAAACAGCATACTCAGCCAGACTAACAGGTTACTTCTCAAGAATAACTTTAAGACTTTTTGCCTCACTCCACCTATCAATCCAAAGCTGTTTATCATAAGGCATGCCCAATCCAAAGCAATTCTACTCACTGAGACACCTGCATTAAAATCATTCAGCCCAGACAATAAAAACCCTAGGAATATCTACCCATGACTTCCCCCTTCTGAGATACTACTAAGAATTTTTTGAGGTTGTCTTCTCCCTACTTCTGCAGGTCTAATGAGTTTAGTCTTTCATGATCAACAGGTTTTTCTGATAGTCTTTTGGGAGGTGATAACTGAAAAGTAAAAGCCTAGTTAGCTTGGTTCTCTAGTTCTTCAAACATTATGTCAACCTTGCAAACATCTTAACTACTTTTCTGCTTTATCAGTCAGCTTCTGTTTACTAACTTGAAACCAAGACCCCTGTCTGTTAACACTCACAAAGTAATTCCTTTCAAATCTCATTAAATCCCATACAATGCGTGGCTGAACAAAGCAGGCCTCCATTGTACACTTCAAAGTTAGGGTATCCTATTTAAAGTGGAATCTTTGTGGTAGTGGGCTTTTTAAATTAGCAGTTATGCTAGGGAGAGAATTGATGAGAAAACTTCAAGTTACCTAAATAGAAAAAAAAAATCAAAACAAAACAAACAAGCAAACAACAAAACCAAAAGAAAACACTCAGGACAGCAGTCCATTTCCACTACCTATAGTGTCCCTTTTTCTACTTCCCCCACCTACTTCATGAACTGAAATTTTAAACTGATGTAGCTCCCAACCATATTTCAATCCTAACTGTGGACAAAGGGGGGGCCGTGAGTAGGAGGCAGTCATTAGGGAGCAAATATAAATCCTACGAAGAACTTAACTAATGCTTATATATTGAATGCCTGCCTGTAGTGCTTATCTTCAGTTGTCAATTGGTCAACTGGGTTAAACTGGTTAAACTTGGTTTAGCTGGTTGAAAAGGAAAGCATCTGAGATATTTGATGGGAAGGAGACAGCAGTTTGGTAGCTGACATCAGTTTGCCTCTCCTAATAAGAACAAAGAAAGAATCTATAAAGAGTCCTGAGGCTGCTTTTCTTATAACTCTCACAAAGTTTGACAAAACCTGTATGAACACCCACTTTAAGGATGTAAGAGTGATTGAATGAAGACAACCCTCCATAAATGTGAAAAGATCTTGTTGCTTGAAAGATAACGACTAGATTAAAAAATTAGACCGGCTGGGGTGCTCTTTTATCAATTTAACTTGAAGCTTGGGAAACACTTTCATCATCTGTACAACTAGTTCTTTCCTCAGCTCAGGAATGTTTTGCTCTATTTTATCTTTGTTATTTATTAGTTCTGGTCTCTTCTTTAGGATCATTTATCACTTAATATGTTGACTCTTGGGTCTCTGTCTTTCATTATTATGATTTGCTCTTTCATGGTTTTCATCTCTATTTCCTGGGGAGAACTCTTCGATAGATCCTCAATCAATCTCTTTTGTGACAACAATTATACTCTTTGCTGATCAAAACACTAATTTTAATTCTTTGAACGTCCTTTGACTTATCCTGTAATCCTTGCCTTATTTATCTCTATTTTATTTACTTTTCATAGTTGTCCTATTGTATTAGCACCCCAGATTCCCAAGGGGCATAAGTTTTGGGGGAGACAGAGCCACTGATCATCCCAGTAAAGGAAATCATATCCTGTTTCTTCTCTGAGATTGGAGAAGCCCTCTTACTAGAGGTTGTGGTTAATCTGTGACTGTTAGTTCATATCCTCTGGGAAGCAGACCCCAGGATGAGATTAGACATGTAAGATATTAGTTAGGGGAAATATCTCTGAAGGAGAAATGGAATAATGCTAAAGAAGATGGGGAAAACCTTTAAACCACAATCTCAATGCAGGTCTCACCCCACTAATCAAGAGACAGAAGGAAGAAGGCTTGGGTAGCAAGAGTCTCAAATTGTACCATAGTTCTATGTACGTTTGGGCCAGACCAATTAGGAGTCTTCAAGCCAGAATTGTCTGCCAGTAGAGGGGTCCCATGTGTCACAAAACTAGACCTGCACTGGTATTCGGCAGCTTTTCATCACTGGCTAGGAATAGTTGACGACCATGAATGCAATGTGGGATTCAGAGAAGCAGCTGCTAGGACCTTCAATTATGCTCCCATACAGGAGAGCTAACCATCTTATTTCCATAGCTGCCACAGAGTTTAAGGAGCTTTTTTGTGCTGTACCAGAGACAATATGTCACCTTCCTGCTGGTTTTCTGCCTCTTATAGTTATCAAGTAAAGCTAGGCAGCATTGTTCTTTTCAAGGGCCGCTTATTCTTTCCAGCAAAATAGAAGTCCAAGGAGGATAGACCGGTGATGGGTAGTAAGGAGGGCACGTATTGCATGGTGCACTGGGTGTTATACGCAACTAATGAAGCATCGGACTTTACATCGGAATCCGGGGATGTACTGTATGGTGACTAACACGATATAATAAAAAAATCATTAAAAAAAAAAAAAAAGAAGTCCAAGGAGGGCTCTATCAATGACTTGGGGCTGTTTTGTCTCCTTACTACCATATTACTGCTTCTTTCAGTGACAATCTATCATGGTCTCCAAGAAGGAAGATTAGAAGAGTAGGGCTGAGAGCTTCTAATATCAATTCAAGACAACCTGGGTCCCAACAATGCTACCATGTATCAGCTACTGTGACCTTTGTCAAGTTATTCTACCTCTCTCATCTTCATGATCCTTGTTTCTAAAATGGCCCACAAGGACTATTACAGTTGTGAGGATTAAATGAAATTATGACTACATTAGCACATTGCACAGGGTAAGCATTTAATAAATGCTACCTATTATTACCTCCTAATGGTGCTATTCTTCTCAGGATGAGGGGTTCCAAACTGGGCTTTGGTTCCTTCCTTTCATATTTTCACTTGTACTGTATCTATTACCAGTTTGACCTTCTAGAAGAAGTCACCTAATGTCATTTATATTAAGCAACAAACAGGCGACTCGGACCTAGGAGTGTCAGATAACAAAGTCCATACTCAAAGAATATTCTCTTTACCATCCCTATATTTTTTATGTGTGGAGAGTATTTTTTTTTTCTTTTTCACAGACTTCTGCAGTGCATGCACCTTTTTCCTACTCTACCCCATCAACTTTACAGTCTGTTGGTCATGTTGACCAACTGGAGTGAGGATACTTATATTTCTGACCTCATCTTATCTGTAAATGTTCAAAGTCCTTTAGAATATCTAAATCCCAAATAACCATTTATAGGTTCCCATACTCCATTTGGAAGCATCTTCTTGAAATTCATTCAAGATCCTGAGCAATATAGCCATTTTTAACTCTAAGTTTGCAATATTCCACAGCACTAGTTTGCTAAGATATCTAGGACTGTACAGGTCTAACGTGAATAACATCCTAAATGACCAAATCCTGATGTGACAGAATACATAAACCAATATTTCTCAAGGAGGTGCTGCTGACATTTTGGACAGTACAATTCATTTTGTGCGACTATATAATATTGCAAAATAGTTAACATCCTTGACTCTTATTCACTAAAGGTGAGTGGTGCCCTTCTACCCACCTCCCAAGTTACTATCTCCATTAGAAAAAGCCCCCTTATGTGGCTGAGCTCTGATTCATGGTTAGTAGCACGGGATAGGTTAAGCAATCTTTAAGTTAAGGGAAGATCTTGAAGGGTGTCAATAGTTTTATATAACTTATATAAAGTTTAACTTATATAACTGATGGGAGCAGACCCAGTTATTTCCTGGGATAGCAGATAAATTTTGAAGGTTATTTGATGGAAGGGGATAAAAAGAAATCAGTATTGTCAAATATTAGGGGTCCAATTTGTTGATAAGACTCATCAATGCCTCTCTGCCAAGGAGGCATTGGGTGACATCTGGGCAGAAGGGGGGAATTGAAGGGCAAGTCTGTAAGCAAAAATTTTATGTTATATTATTTTAGTAGTATATGAACTATGATATGGGTTTGTTAAACTTCCCGTAATGGCATTTAGTTCCTCTCTAGTTAAGAAATAAGTTTCAGTTGATCGCAGTGGGTTCTGGAACCACTTTTTTTGTCAAAAGAATTTTTTTTTAATTCCCTGAACTACAGGTATTGTTTAAAAGAAAAGGATCTATAATAAATGTTTGAAGTTTAGTTAGGAGATTCATGCATTTTAAATTCCTCATTGCTCACTCTATTTGTCTGAGTGCCTCTGTTGGGAAACTGTCTGTGGAGAAAAGGAAAGGAAAAATTCCTTTATTAAAACTGAAAAACATTCATGTTTATCATTCATGTTTACTTGGAGACCAAGTATGAAAAGTTTTAATGTTGAAGAACTTTCTACCAAGTTTTTATGAGCAAGTGAAACAGGGATATGAAATTGAGTTGTAACCTTAACTATAAAGTTGACTGTTGCAAATGCTATTATACTGGGATTCTGTTCTATCAGTAGTTTTATTTCCACATTCTATGCTGTATATTAAAACCTACCTTTTCTCATTGTGCTTATCTCTTAATGGTAAATACTTTCGGAATATCCTAGCTGTTAATAGCAAAAGTTTATAGAAAATCTCCCTCTCCCAGGATGGTGTGGTAAAATTGGTTTCATCACTAAGTATGCTCATTTGAAAAATATTGGCATGCTTGATGATGGTGGTAGTAGGTAGGTATCAGCTTCAAATCTCCCTTCTTAGTTCCTTGGCAGAATTTCAATTGTATAAGCTTCTTATTTGAGAAATGTTTCACTTCCTGGCAAATATAAATTGTCATTGAATGTTATTCCATTGATGAAGGCCACCTGGAAATCATGCTCATTCATGCTTAGTTTGGTTGAATAGCTGCATTGCTGCTGTTGCCGTTTAGAGAGGAAGGGACTGGTACTCTGAGACTGTTCTTTAAAAACCCGGACTAAAGATATGACTGTGTTTTGCTCTTTTCTTTAATTCCTCTCTTCTCTTTGATTTTATTCAAATGTAGATGTTTTTGGCTTTCTGGATATTATGGTAATTTTCATTGTATTATCAGAATCCTGGGTTTAAACTAAATGGTATAAACAATATGCAGAACAACTTTTGTCTGAAATATCAGTTTCTACTGAGAAAGATTATGACTTTTTTTAAAGATTTTATTTATTTGTCAGAGAGAGAGAGCACATGCACAAGCAGGGGGAGCATCAGGCAGAAGGAGAAGCAGGCTCCCCACTGAGCAAGAAGCCCAATGTGGGACATGATCCAAGGACCCTGGGATCATGACCTGAGCCCAAGGCCGACACTTAATTGACTGAGCCACCCAGGCATTCCAGATTATGACATTTTCTCTGTGTTGTTTTCTTACTCTTTTGGGCAAAATGTTTTCTAGTTAGTAATGATGTTATTTGAAGAAAGACAATGGTTACTATAGTTATGTTGAATTGAAATACCAATCAGATTAGAAAAATCATCCCCTTTATTTAAAATAATGTAATTACAAATTTATGTTACTTGAAAACTGACATTCCTTTAGAATGGCAACATTTTGAGTGTTGTGGAATGAGAAAAATATTTAAATATGTATTTGTAAAAAAAAAAAATCCGTGAGAACATATGCTACAGTTTACTCTTCTGTGGGTGTAATTATATTTAAACATGTACAATAGGAAAAATAAAAGTTGATACCTTTATGAATATTTCAGAAAAGAAACGCGCCAATGTTATGTTGCAAGGCTACAGAGCTTGCAGTAACAAAATTTTACTGTACATTACAAATTGAATGATAATTAAAGAGCACTTAGAATTTGTTATCAAGTGCAAACTTTCAACAATTTAATATACATAGGAAAGAAGCATAGTTAGAGCTCTTTGACTGGAACTATCTTTAATCTCAACTTTAAGACTTATTATCAGAACTGGAAAATTAGTGAATTTTTGATCTGAAAAGAATGAAAAGCTTTTAAATTATCTTTTTGGAATTTCATTATATACAACATGGCACAAAGAGGTGGTTAGCTCTAGGAAGCAACCCAATATTCAATTGTGTTTGTTAATTAATGAAGACTCACAGACAGGCACTGGTAAGTAGTTACTTTCTTTCTTCAGATTCAAATGATCTCTTTTTCTGATATTTATTTAAAAAAAAAAACTGTTTTTAATTTAATACCTTATTGTCTTACGGTTCAAGCTAGGGGGTAAAGCAACCAAGCTCTGTTCTCAAAATCCCACTTAAATCACATAAATTAAACAATACAGAATAACAATAGCTAACATTTATCAGTTTCCACTATGTGCCAGGGAATATTTTAAGTATTAAATGAATATTAAATCACTGAGATAAGTATGCATGTTATCCTTATGAGGTAAATATTACTAATATCCTTACTCTGGTAATTTTTTTATCATGTACAAATGAGAAAACTGAGGTATATGAAAATCAAGTAACTTTCCTGAGGTCACTCAGGAGTAAATGGTAGAGCCTGAGTTTGAGTTTAAACCCATATTCTTAACCAGCATGCCATAGTATCTCTCTAAGAAATGGAAATAAACCCATAATCATGTGAAAATTAAATGAAGGACCATTAGTAGAGCAGACATTTTAATAAGAAAACAAAAAGTGAATACAATTTCACTGACAGAGAAAACAAAGTGAAGAAAATAGTGGTTCAGAGGATGCACCATGAATAACAGTAGCAGAGACGGAAGCTGGGTCTCCAAAAGGTTGCTAGCTTCACGTTGATATGTATTTGAAAGTTTTAGATTCAGTTGTGTTAATGAGGCCCTATCCTATTCCCCTCAATCACTTTCACAGGAATCATTTTTGCAACTACCGGTATGAATATTAAAATTAAAAAAATTAAAATTAAAATTTGAAGGAAAAACATTTTAAGCAGAGACAGTAAACAGTGCAAAGACTGAACAATAGGTGAAAAAAAATTTTTTTTTAAATTTTTTTAAGATTTTTATTTATTTATGTGACACAGAGAGAGAGAGAGAGCAAGCACAAGTAGGGGGAGCAGCAGGCAGAGAGAGAGGGAGAAGCAGGCTAAAACCAGGCACTATTATTGTTAAGAAAATTAATGACCTATCTATGAAAGGCTAGGACTTCTGGTTTGGGTATCAACATAACAGAATAAAACTCTCCTCATTTTTGGCTAGTCTACCTAATTCTTCCCAATGGTGATCTATAAATAAACTACATAGGACATACCTAACTAGTATATTTGGAAACCTCCATATAACATGCCCCACGAGCATTTATAGAAGCTTCCATATGACATTCCCAACCAGGGAATATATCCATATAATATATCCAAGCAATATGCCATATGACAGGTTCACTGAGTATACATAGAACCCTACCATACAACAAGCCCAAGCAGTGTACAGAAAACCCTACTGTATAATAAACTCAGTTAATGTACCTAGAAAACTCCATATGACTTACCCAACAAGTTAACAGAGAACCCTCCATGTGATATGACCAATCAGTGCACATGGAAACGGAGATAGATCTTTTCATTTTCCTAAAAAAAAAACTCTTTGAAAGCACTGTTACATAGGAAAAGACGGATCCGAGTAAAATTCAACCAGTCCAGTTCTTCATTAACAGGCAGCCAATGAGCATTAAATACTCAAGGAAAAAAAAAATAGCAGGACAGAGAAGGCCAAGATAAGCAAGCACAGTACAGATCCTGGAGAAATAGTTAAGTCATGCATTGAAAAACATCTCTTAAAAAATCTACTTATTGTCTTAAGGGCTATACAAGAACATATTGTATTTTTAAAGAATTAAGAATCTCTAGGATAAAGGGGACAATATGAGAACAAAAGAAAATTCTCAGAAATTAGAAACATGATTATCAAAGGAAGAAAAATCAACAGAATACTAAAGAAATTCAATAAAATCGAAAAATCTAAAAAAAAGACAAAATATTCACTTCAGCAACACTGCAATCATAACAGTAGAATGCAACGTCTTCAAAGTTTTTCAAGAAAATTATTTTGAACTAGCATTTTAGATCCAGCCTACGTAACAATGAACTATGAAGAGAAAATAAAAACATTTTCTTCATGGAAGATCTCAGAAAGGTTATTTTTTGTGCACTTTTTTACTGAGAAAACAATTGAAGAATATCAAAATGGAATCCAAGAAGAAAGAACAAGGATATACAGATGCAAAAAGAGAGCAATGAAAAGCAAGCTTAGAAGATTAGGTGTATAGTAGGCTTAGATAGCAATTAGTAAAAATACACAGTAAAACAGTACTCATTTTAACAAATTGTGTGGTTAAAGCTGAATGGGCTTAGTGATGAGATAAAGGCATAACATTTTTTTAGTAGAAAAAAATAGAGGCATTGTAACTTCAGGAAAACACAAAAGCTGTTTGAGTAACTGATGGTCAGAATTCTGAAAAAAATGTAAATTTTATAAACCTAATAATAGTATAAACCCAGGATACAGCTAACAAATTGTGCAGTGAAGGGGAAAGTTAAAAGAGAGAGAAAAATATGGAGACACTAATTTTCTCATCTTTTATGGCAAGAGAGAAGACATAATTTCTAAAGTTGATGGATGATTGAAGAGAGGTTAATATCCTAAAGATAGAAAAAGATCTATGCATAGTAATTTAAATTGCCAAGACTGATGAAACACAGGGAGGAGAGGTATCAAAAATGTGGATAAGCCAGGTTTTAGTATTTCAAAGCAAGGAATCAATAGCTCTTATTAGGTATCAACTAACCAAAAATATATAAGTAAAAATATATTATTTGGAGAGAAATAGTTGAAGGTGTTTGCCTCCAGGGAATGAAAATTGAACGGAGGAAGAATACATGAATTTTTAAACTTGTGTGGTCTGGAGTTATGATTTTTTTATCATATAAATTTCTTACTGTAAATGTCAAAGTCCTGTCATGAAGCAAAAGAATACTAAAACTGAGGAACCCAGGAAGCATTTCATTTTTTAATTTTTTTTTTCATATTTTATTTCTTTATTTGACAGACAGACAGAGAGAACAAACAGGGGGAGCTGCAGAGGGAGAGAAGGGAAGGAAGTAGGGCTCAATCCCAGGACCCTGGGATCATGACCTGAGCCGAAAGCAGACCCTAACCGACTGAGCCACTCAGGCACCCTCCCAGGAAGCATTTTAAAAGGGACTATTTATCATAATTTTAGTCTCTCTACTCCCACCAACAATAGGAGTGCTGCACCCCAGCTTAGTAAGAGTAGGAAATCATTACCCCTTGTTAAGTCTCAAGGAGGATGAGAGGAAGTGGTCACCAGAACTGGGGGGATTAGCTGCATGGATAGAGCAGTTTGACAAGAAGGTAGACTGTGGGAGAGAACTGTAGCCAGTCCATATGTGGAAGAGAGGAAAATGGGAATAAATACCCGGACTCCATTCTCCTTTCACTTTTCCCCTCTTTCAGTTCCTTCCACTGGCTAACTGAGCTGAGTCAATGGGGCACTTCGATTCAGTCCATGTATATACAGTTATCCTGGGAGCTGAACAGAACAAGGTATAAAAGGGTGGAAATATATCTAGAGGAGAAAAATGAAGATATCTGGCACATTTTCATAAATAAAATGTGTACAATGTCATTATAAGGTGTTACATTTGCACAGAAAAATTGTTTTGGAAATATTCCATTATCATAGTCAACTACTGGTGGTGCGTTATGCTGGCTGTAGCTTAATTACCTGGTAACTTGATGATTTAAGTGAAAGCACTTTTTTTTTTGAGGTTCAGTTCAGGAAACTTAGGGAGAAAGGAGTAAGTGATACTTGGAAGGTAAAGCAGACAATAAAGGGTGTGTTACTTTAAGCCATGAAAGAGCTTAATCCTATGAGGCAACTCTGAGAAATGTGCAAGATATATGCATTAGAATCACTATAAGGATGAGGGAGATAGGATACTTAGCTCTCTGAGAGCCACTGGTTGTGGTCTACCAGCTCCACGTAGACTTTGGGCGTTGGAAGTTGGCCAGAGTACATGGAGCTTGAATGATAAGACAGGTACCGCTGTTGTCTCCTACTTCTGGTTGATGTGCCACAAGTACACAAACACCAGTTACAGAGTTGCATATGTACTGCTTTTGAGGATATGGTGATGGGGCAATTCTTCAAAATCCCATCTAACTGTAGTGACAGAAAGCATCATGTCTGTTATTATTTCAGGCAATTAGGAAAAAAAACTGATTTGTAATTACTTGATTCATATTTCTTTTTAATTTTTTGACAGTCTCTAATTTTAAAATAAACACACTCAAATGCATTGTTTCCCATATTTTGACACGTTGGAGTTAAACAATCTGTTTATGAGTGTGCCTGGGTGAACTTGATTTTATAAAAACCTCAGAACAAAAGTTTTCTTGCCATCTCCATGTATACATCTGAGTTGATGAAAATGCACCCTTGATTAAGAAATGGGTGGCTTTGCTGTGTTTTAAATATGCTTGCTTGTTTTAAATGCAGGCTCATGAATGCTTATTTACATACAAAGTACAATTGACTATAGTACTGTACTAGGGCTTCTCCATGCTCAGTGCAATCTCAGGGCACAGGAGCATCCCTGCCGTTCATAATCTCACATCCACGTGGATAAAAGTATGACATGTTCCGTCAAGGCAACACAGAACTAGAGTTTGTCTAATGTTTTTGTTTGTTTGTTTGTTTGTGTTTTGGTGATTTTTTTTTTTGCATGTTTAAATGTATTTGGACTTTTAAATTATGACAGAAAGTTTTGGCTGTTTCTTTTTGCAATGCTGCATTTTAAGAATACATTTTTCCAGGTGAGTTGAAAATCATACCATTATTCAATTATTCAACAAATATTTATAGAGTACATACTATGGATATAACTCGTCTAGTGCTTGAGATCCTTGGTGAACAAAACAGATGAAGATCCCTGAACTGCTGCTTATATTTAAGAAGTGAGAGTGAGTCAATAAATCATACAAACATATAATATGTCAGAGGGTAATATATGCTATAGAAAAACAAAGAAATAAAGCAAAGTAAAAGAGATTGGAAATGCTAGTATCAGGAAGCAGAGTGTAGTATTAAGAAGGTCAAAGTCATGGCTCATTGAAAAGGGAAAATTGAGCAAAGATATGAAGGGAGTGAAGAAGTTAGGACTGTGGTCATTTGAAGGAAAAACATTTTAAGCAGAGATAGTAAGTGCAAAGACTGAAAAATAGGTGAAAAAATTTTTTTTGAAAAAAATTTTTTTAAGATTTTATTTATTTATGTGACAGAGAGAGAGAGCAAGCACAAGTAGGGGGAGCAGGCAGAGAGAGGGAGAAGCAGGCTCCTCGCTGAGGAGGGAGCCCAATGTGGGGCTCAACCCAGGAACCTGGGATCAGGACCTGAGCCGAAGGCAGATGCTTAATAGACTGAGCCACCCAGGCGCCCCCAGGTGTAAAAATTTTTTAAATGGAAATTATCTGGTGGAAAGGATCATTTTAGTTTTTCCCCTAAAAGTACATGAGGAGGCAAGGGTAGAAACAAGGACACTGGTTAAGAAGTGATTGCAATAATCCAGAAAAGACATCTTGAGAACTGGTTTAATTTAAAATAAATATTGATAGCTAGGGGAAAAAAAGAAATTCTAAAGGAGAATTTGTCCATGAGTTAACTGAGTTGATCAGGCCTAATATGAAGTTAGCATAATGGCATCAGCCCCTTTTCAGCTAAATTTTCCCACAATGATTGGGGTTTATAAAATAAAAACAGAGATCTGAATGCTTCATCCAGCATCCAAGACAAAAAAGTGTGAATGTGGCTGTTTTTCATTAAGGTTCTCTTTTTAAGGTGATAAAAACTTCCTAATTAGTAGTTTGATTTAAGGAGAGGATTTTGCAAACTGACAGGCTTCATCTTAAAACAAATTAATTGAGTATACAAAACAGATCAAACCTGCTCTTATCTAGTTTTGGAGTTGAGAAACAAACTCTGCAATCATGCGTGAGAAGCTTTCTACCCCTTTGCTGAGCTACTTTTTGTTCCCCCCCCATTTCTGAGTCCTTTCGTTTTTGTCACTGCTACGATGAAGGTGTCTCCAACCTGCAAGGTGTGTGCTATGAAAAGGCAGAACAGGCCCTCCACTGCTATGGCATGTATTCTGACCTCACAAAAATTCCTTCTCAGTGGGAAGGGCACTTTGTTCTCTACAACACAAAATAAACACTTTATTAGCTTTCATGAGATATTTATAAAAATTACTATTATTTCATAATGGAATTGTCTATAAAGAAAAAAGAATTATATATGCCCTGTTCTCTGACCCAGATTCAATCAAATTCTATTAAATTTGAAATTCTATTATAATTTTAACCCTGAACTAGCCAATAATTATGAAAGTAATTAAGAAGGTTGCCAAATAACTAATTTCCTCTTTCCCAAAATGCCAAACCAATACAATTTCATGGGGGAAAATATTCATATTTCACTTAAAACAAAACACACGGAAAGAAAGAACTCGCCCAAAAATTTTTACCAAAGATAGCATAGCACCCCAGTCCAACCCCAACAATAAAAATAAAACCACAATGCTTTATTGGTAGATATAAAATAATAACTGCAAATAGAGAAGTGATCCATAAATTTCTATGGGATTGCTCACTCTAGAAAAGATGTTAATCCTTAAGTGACTTATATTTTGTTATAAAAAGTAGAGTAATTTTAGAGAATTTACCCCAAATCACTATGAGAACATTTATAATTACAAATACAAGAGACCTGTCAGAAAACATTAGAAAAAGAATCATAATGGTTAGAGATTAGTGTCATAAGACAACAAAATGTGGTTATAATACCACAGTAAATGTATAGGTATGCTATTGGTGCCAAAGTAAATAGATGGATAAGTGAACCCAAACTGAAAATAAAAATAAAGAAAAATTAATTTACATTCATATAAACTCTACTATATAAAGTAGATGACCCTTAAAATTAGTGGTTAAGGAATGCAGTTAAAGCCTAAAATATTTATTATCTGACCCTTTACAGAAAGTGTTTGCAAACCAAAATGTTGTGACTACCTACGGTGATGGGATTTCAGATGATGAACATGTATTTCCTTTTGCTTACGTATAAGACAATTATATATGGGGATGATTTCCTTGGGTAACAACTTTTAAAATGGAGAAAATTAACTAGGTAAATTCTATTTAAAATTGGAAATACCTAGCTAAAATTTGATTTTTATAAAACTGAAAAAATCCTACTTGCTTTTGTGCATATATTAGTGCGCAGTGGAAATGTATCTTGGAGTTGTACAACTAAATGTGTCATGTGAACAGTGACAACAACAACAAAAACTTTGTAGTTCCAGCTGCACGTATTTAATAGAAGTACTATTTGAAAAGAATTTATGGGAATGTTGAGTCTTTGAGGGGTAGAAAATACATCATCTCAGGTCTATTTGAAATAGTTTTGTTTTCAGGTTGTCCTACTTAGATTGTCCTAATGCTTATGGTTGGCAGATGCCTCTGAAGTCAAGATGTGTTTGAAATTACTATCTATAGAAGCTCTCTTTTTGAAGAGATTAGGATTCTACCCAGATACCAAAAGATTTGCAATGACAACTTGAGAAATTTTATATTATAGCACTGGCTGGAAAGAGAAAAGACAGACCAGCCAAAGATAGCATCTGGTTGATTTGGTCTAGATTATGCTTGTTAGTTACATTGATTGCTCTTGTTCCAAATCCTTTCTAAGTGGTCTTACAGTCTTTCCTTAAATTCCTAAGGGAAGCTCTCTATCGGGAAGAAAACGGACTGACAGCCTAACATTCCATATGGTTATTATATTTCTTATCATGAACAATAACAGTCAAGATTCTGACAATCTCACATTAAGTTTTGATAGAGTGAAACCATTTTCTCTCAGGGTAATGTGTTTCCACAATTGAGAAGGGGAGGAAAAACTCCTAAATCCAGAGTTAACTACAACCTTAAGTCTCTCCTGATCATTAAGATATAGCCAGTGCAGAGGTGTGACAACGTGTTGTCATTCTAGAATATAACACTAAGGTCACCACCACCCCCATAGTTAAATTCATTAGGTCAATGCCTAATGGCTGGATGTTTCCAGGACCCACCTGAATCGACTAGCATACCAACTTGCTTGTGCCACAATTAAGAGATTTTAATTCATATAAAGATTGTAGCTTTAGAATGAGGTAGGAAGAATAGAAAAATGGGATTTGGAGAGAAAAAAAAAAAACATAGTAGTTTGTACTTAGAATTACCCTATGGAACATATGCTAAATTTCATGGAAATGAGCAATCCCATCATTCTAGGCCTGAGCTGGTAAACAAATTTCATTTCTAAGTAATCTGTTGAGGAACAGTGTCTGGCATAGGGTATTGGGCATGATTGTCAGGCTCCTTCTAGGCTCACTGAGAAAACAGGTTTTGATTGATTAGTAGTACTACCAGGGTTTGGGGGAGGGTAGCTCATGAATCATGTATTTGCTAACTGTCCATGGAGGTAAAATACGTATTTCTTATGATTAGCTCCACTTCCAAATTGTTCTGGGTTTTTTGGGGTTTTTGTTTGTTCGTATCTGTTTTTTTTTTTTTTTTGCATGAGGACTAATTTTGGCTTCTAGGATATCAAATTACTTGGAAAAATAATACTGAAGAAAGGGGATACGAGGATTCTGTTCTCAGAATAAATTATCTACCCATACATCCCACTCACGTCCAAATTAAGGACTGAATGTTATCAAGGTGTTGTATTTATTGTTCTCCCAGCTCAGAGAGTGATCTCTGATAAGTCTGTTCAACCCCAATTTGGTCATGTGGTGAAGCTTTGTTGCTGTTGTTGTTGTTTCATTCCACTCTCTAATCCCTGAGTGGACTGCTAGCCAGTCTGTCTCTTCCTGGGTGAGAAAGAAGATGCTAGGGCTTAGAGGACCTTTGTCCCCTCCCCTTTACCAAGGGCCAAGGTTTCCCTACTTCTTCCTCTTCTGTGTGGTCTCTTTACTTCCTTTCTCCTCTTTCCTACTCTGAATCTTGTTCAATTTCTCATCATCGAAAAAACGAACATCTCCCTCTGAGAATCTGTAACACTCTGATCAGTGACTTTTTTCATTAAAACTTACAGTCTTTGTTGCCACTTATGAGATAAATGAATTCTGTCTATCAGTGTAGGCTGGGTGGAAAAGGCCAGTGGGGTACAAGACAGAGTTGTATCTCCAGAGGGTAAGGGGAACTATACACTAAACACAATTAGCATAAAACTCCACAACACAAGCAGCTATCAAAATGTGTACCCCAGGTCCCATTTAAAATTCCAGGGGCAATACAGAATACTTGAGAATTTCAAGTAAAACACAATATTGCCATAAGTAAAAAACCATCCCAACTACCAGACTGAAATAGTTATCAGTTTCAATATTAGATTGTGCAATGTTCCTTTCAATGGCTTCCTGTCTTTCTTAATCTGTTTTTTGTTTGTTTTATGGATGTAGCAATAAAAAGCAAACCCTGTGTGAAAATCAATAAGGAATGGGAAATGACAGTGGTAGTGTCCGATCAGATTCCAAGATCTAAGATGCTGTGCAGTGCTCAGCAGACATATACTTCCATCAGTAAGTAACTATAGTTATGTAAGAATGAAATAAAAATATTAGTTTTCTTTTCATTTATGTAAATTGGTTTTTCCTTAACTTTCTGTATAATTTTTCTTTCAAACAGCTATTAAGCTGTTAACATATGAATACCTATTAAATTATTTGGACCTAACTTCTTAATACATAGAACTGTTAGATTTTGTGTGTGTGTGTGTGTGTGTGTGTGTGTGTGTGTGTGTGTATGTTAGGCTTTCTGGGAAGCAATTACTCAGACACTAAGGGCATCATGAAAAAACAAAGATTAGAGATATCTGTATACCTGTATCATACTATCAACCTCATTTTTACTATTTTCTCCTCCCTTCGTCCCTTCGTCCCTCCCTCCCTTCCTTCCTTCCTTCCTTCCTTCCTTATTCCCTTCCTTCCTTCCTCCTCCCTCCCTCCCTCCTCCGCTTCCTTCCTTCCATATGAGTTTGTCTAGCTTTAGTCTCTTTCTCAGAGTTCTAGCAAGCCAACTATGCACAAGGGTAAGTTTCTGAAGTATGATAAGTCTGCTGGTGTTATTTGTGGTCCACACTGTCCAGCTGACCATGGTAACACTGCCTGGTAGCAGGTCCTGTTTCAGAAGAAACCTACTATGATCTACAGCACACAGCACAGCATGCATTCAGTAAGTACTTTTAGGTAGACATGTATTTGTTAAATGATTTTTAAATTAAATGTAAGGTATCCAGAAAAAAATCCAAGTCAGTACATTTTTCTTTACCATAATGCATCTTTGATCTTTCTAGTATTTTCTCCTTCTCACTCTACTGATTTGAAAGAGAAAGGGGTCAGTGTTCCCTCCCCCATTATTGTCCTTCCCTTTGTTTTGTTTCCTTTGAGATCAAGATGTGCCCATGCCTGTGGCTAATGCCTGCTTAGGTGCCAGAAGTGTTTAATTTACTATCATGTAATGTGGAATTGGATAGGATTTTAGAGACTGATTAAGTTCCTCCCTTTATTTATTTATTTACTTTTTTGCAGAAACCTTACAAGGTTGAGTGGTTTGCTCATGGTCACTTGGATTCCTACTTTCAGAGCTGGGACATACACACATAGTTCCAATTTCCAGGCTGATACTCACTCAATTACACTGCCATTGGTTTCGCAGCAAAATTTAAGTTCATTTCAGCCTTTTAAAAATTCTTGCAGTTGATCAGCCATAATTTCTTTCCTTCAATTTGAAGGAGCTTATTGCTTCATGTTTGAGAGGAAGCCACTATTTCATCCTGAAGATAGTTCTTTTGTAATGGCAGGCTAACTAACTTTTCTCTTTAGGTTTAGGAAGTACTTGGGAAAGAGGGGTGCTGTGCACTATAAATATAAATGGTTATATTCTACTGAAACAAGCTATAGCATATCACATCTGATATTTTCCGTGACTTTGCATATAGATAGTATGAATTAGGAAATGCACTTTTTTTGAACTCTACAGCTGTTCATAAAATTGTCACAGAAATTTGCATTTAAAATATACATATAGGGAATTTGCACACATTTATGGAGCTCTCTGGAATCCTTAAGAGGTAGAATTGAATACCTGCTGGCAAATACTTACCAGTTATATGCTAGGAAAAGAATGAATAACTGATATATGTGAGCCTTGTTTAATTTGGGCTTCACGAGTTCTAATAATGGAGTGGACAGGGCATTGAATTTGATGGACGGCATTTCTATTAAAAAAATGGGATAAAATTGTTTTTTTTTTTCTGACAATATAACAGTTATAGAGTTAATAAAGTGTCATTGGATCAAGGTTATTTTTATGATGCCAAACAGAAATATATAATAATCAAAATTTAAGTAAATGGTCAGCAAATTAAAAATGGAATTGTTTAAATAAAAGTTATTGTTTAAATAATATATTTACATTTAAATTGACTTTTGTAGGCTATGAACTTTTGCACAAGTAAAACTTACTGAAATAACAGCATTATTCCAAAGTGGGTTTAATTCTAAATAGTCAATTTTTGCCAAGAATTTCTTTTTTTTATGACTAAAGTAGTGCATATTTATTGTGGAGGATTTAGAAAATACAAAGAAATACTAAGGTAATAAATTAATGTTCTCATAATACCACCATTTGGAGATAATTTCCATTAACGTTTTGTGTATCTTTTTGGATAAGGGTTTCAGTGAGAACATGAACATCCACCACTTCATTGTTAAAGGTTATATTGTATTATATTAAATTGATAAGCAATGGTTAAATGTTTTTCTCTTTGGGGGCATTTAGGATGTCTCCGTGGTTTTGCTAGTATTAACAATATTTTGATAAACACTTTCACACTTGTTCATTTGCACACCTTTCTCATTATTTGCTTAGGATAAATTCCCAGAAGTGGATTTTCTAGATTAAAACATTTGTACGTCACTAAATCTTTGGAAAAACATTTCTGTATTAACCTCTAAGAAGGTTGCATCAAATGTACCAGAGATGTTGTTTTCCTCTACTTGGCCTGAAATTGTGAATACTTACTCACATCTTTACTGACATGAGGAAAAAAATGAATGGGAACCATAATATTTACTTTGTGTTTTAAATTACTTACGAGGCTTTACATTTTTGTGTGTGTTACAACAGTATTTTTAAAAGCCAAAATGCATACAAATTACTGACAACATCCTTGAAATAAGAATATACAAATGCTAATAATTTGATATTTTGTTTATAGTTATACAGTTATATCTATGAGTGTGTGGTGTATCTGTTTATGTATGAAATAAAATCTTATATAGTATGTTGAATTTTCTCTTCTTCTCTTCCTAAATCCTGTTTCTCTAGCTTCATCTGGAGAAGCAACCTTATATCACAAATTTGTTGTATATTATTCCAGTCCATGTTTGTAATTCCAGGTGTTTACAATTTTTTTCATTGGATTTTAAATATCAAAAATGTATTTAGACATAAGTCTAAGTTTCAATGACTTTTTTTTTTAATGTGCTAATGCTTCTTGCATCCATTATCCTAATTTTTCATTAAGTTAGAATTCATCCTTAGGTAATTCTTTCACAGAAGAGCTATGTTAGAAATGGAGGTTAGGCTCAATGCTGAATGAGAAGGATGACTTGGTGAGTTCAGGGTTGTTTTCACTTTGTTTTAGTCTGAAGCAGCCAACAGTCTGTGCAAGAATATAAATGGGAAAAGAATTTAAGTGGATGGATGCCGCACCCCATTTTCATCTCTATATCTCACATTGGCCCTCCCCAAATTCAGAGGTCCTGACAATCCATGTGGAGTGAAATGTGACCCAGGCAGAAAAAGCACAGAACTGTGGGGTTTTTTTTTTTCCTTGCTTTTTTTAAATCCTGAAAATCATTAGCACCCAAAACAACTTTATTACTATTTGAGGGCACCCAATATTCATCCTCTTATATTCCTAAGAGAGGTATATTAAGATTCCTCAGTATTGGATTGACAATGTTCCAAGATAAACATGCATACTTCCCAGTCTCCTTTGAGAGGAATAGAGCAATGAGAAAAAATAAAATTAAAAACAAAACAAAACTAAACTGAAAGTAATGGACATTGCTTGGAGGGCTTTGGGAAAACTCTTTGTAAGAGTTGGATTCAGCTGTTATGTTCCTTTTTGTCCTGGACTCTTGACAGGCATCTTGAAAGCATACGAAGGACAGGGGTCACAACCTGAGGACCAGAGGTTGAAAAGCTAGAGGTATTTCCAGATTCCTTTTGTGTAAGAGAAGATGCTTTAGGGGGATAAGAGGACAGGAAAGAAGAAAGAGATAGAGGGACAGAAGAGAGAGACAGAAATAGACACACACACACACACACACACACACACACACATACACACACTACTTTAAGGCATTATTTTGATTCAATTCAATTGCTCGTAAGCAATTGAATGTAACTTCTAATTGCCATAGGCATATAACATAATAATCCCACAATTTAGGGACTATCACCCAGAAGGAATGTCTACTTTTCCTGGGCCTTAGAGCTTTTCTTTTCCTAGGTCTGCTGAAGGCAGTATCTCCTTGCCTGCATTGGTGCTGTAGGCTCAGATGTGTTACCTGAGTATGTCACCAGGAGCTTCCTGCGAACAGCGGCAGCCCTAGTCCAGCACAGAATGTCTTGATGTTTGAGTGACTACAGGTCCAAACATATCTTTATTTTAGACTCATTACTTGAATAACTGCTTAAATATTTATAGAATAAATCTAGTTTCAAAATCATTTTCATGTATATTATTAAAGATATTACTTCATTTCTTGCACCCAACCTTATGATTGTGAAGTCTGATTCTAGTCTGACTTTGTAGGCTGTGAAAGCTTCTTAGCATTTTTTCAATACCTTATTATTTGAAAATTTTGCCATGATGTTTTTAGGTGAATATGTACTTTTTACACTAAGTAGCTCTTTATGTTAGGAAATATCATGCATTTCTTTACTTTTGAGAATTTTTTTTTCATAATTTCTTTCTGTATTTCCTTGCCTTTCATTTTCATTGTCTATTTCCTCTGTTGGAATTTATGACATTATCCTCAATGTCTCTTTTATATTTTCCATGTTTTTTTTTCCGATTTCACAGCATTCTAGGAGAATTCCTTGGCCCTAACTTCCAGTTCACCAATTTGTTCTCAAATGTACACATTTAATCATTTAGTCCAACTTTTGAGTTTATTTAAATAATATATCAATAATCATATATTCATTGCCAAGATCTCTAATTTATACTTTCTAAAATAATCTCTTCTTGTGTTGTGGATATGCTGTTCTCTCCTGTACTTCTGAGTATTTTTTAAATTATACTTATTTTCAAGTCTCCTTTTGCTTACTCTCCTAACTCAGCTATTTTCTCAGCTGCTATTATTATTACTGATATTCAATCTCAGTGTCATTCTTTCTTGATGACTTTCTAAAATATTTGGTATTTCTTGATTGTGTGCCCATCTTATATTTAGGATTCCCAGTAAGCATATCTGTGACTTCTGTTATTTGTTTATAGCCATTTGTCTACAATAAGGAGGGAAAGAATGTGCTGCTCAGCAGGTGTGGTTGGGTTTTCCCGTTGCACTACTTTCTAAATTACCACAACATAAGTGGCCTAAAATAACACTCATTTATTATCTCATATTCTGTAGGTCAGAAATTCAGGTGGACTTGTATAATATTGTGACTTAAAATAAGAAATATATATTTGAACTTTGTCCCTGGTTCTGAGAGCCAGGGTTCTCCTAAAACTCTTATTAGAGTGATGACAGTTACAAAGATGTCTTTTGTTAATAACATTACTTTTGGAAAGCACCTAAGGATTGGGGTTGGTTGCAAGGAGAACCAACCATGTGATTAGAAGGTTGGAACTTTCAGCATACCCTTGGCCTCTGCAGAGGTGAAGGGTCCCCACAGGTTGATCAGTTGCCAATGTCCAATGATTTAATCAACTGTGCTTATGTAATGAAGCCTCCATAAAAACCCATAAGGACAGCAGCCAGAGAGCTTCTGGGTTTGTGAACATGTGGTGATTTGGAGAGAATGGTTGCTGGAAGAGGACACAGAAGCTGTGCATCCTTTCCATACCCCTTGTCCTATGCATCTCTTCCCATGTGGCTATTCCTGAATTATGTCCTTTTATGATAAGTGATCTAGAAAGTAAAATGTTTCTCTGAGTTCTGTGAGCTGCTCTAGCAAATTTATCAAATCCAAGAGGGGAGGCGAATCTGGTCAGAAACACAGGTAACAACCCGGGCTTGCAATTAGCCACTAACATCTGATGCTGGAAGTGTGGGGGGGTCAGTTCTTATAAAACTGAACCTTGAACCTGTGGGCTCAGATGCTATCTCTGGGTGTAGATAGTGTTAGAATTGAGTTAAATTGTAGGACACCCAGCTGGTATCTAAGAATTGCTTGTTGCTGTGGGGAACCACCCCCCATGGCAGAACTGGGTATAAGAACCCAAAAGAGTTTGAGTGGGTTTTCTGCTTAGGGTCTCGCAAAGCTAAAATCAAAGTGTCATCTGAGTTCCCAGTAGGCTCAATTCACTTCAAGCTCATTCAGACTCCTGCAGAATCCATTTCTTCATGGGTAGAGGTCTGAGGTTTCTGTTCCTTTGCTAGCTATTAGTATGGGGCCTGGAAGCTGCTTACATTCCTTCTTAAGTGGCCCCTTCCATCCTCAAACCAGGAAGGGGAAGTGGAGTCCTTCTAATTTGTAGCATCTCTCTAGTTTGCCCTTATCCTAGAAGCCAGGGAATGGTCTCAGCTTCTTAAGGGTTTCTGTGACTATAATGAGTCTCCTCTGGTCAATCTAGGATAATTTCCCTATTTTAAAGTCAACTCTGCTAAGCCACATAATATAGTCACAGGAGTGATATCTCATAATACTCACAGGTTTTAGTGATGCCTCAGCTTCCTGCTTCTTGGAATAAGAAGGGGTGGGGGATGGGTGCTCACCCAGTGGTATGACTATGATAACAAAAATGAGAGCTGGATTTTAGATTGATCTAAGACTCACTTCTGCTTCCCATTACCTCTAAGCTTGGAGAACCTAAGAGGGAACCCCCCCCCAACATCATTTGTAATTATCTTTTTTCCATATAGTTTTGGACTTGGGTATTTCTTTCAACATAATCCCATATGTTTTCTCTCTTTAAAGACCTCATCATAATTTTTTGGCTCACTGAGGCCATCGTCATCCTCAGCATCCATCTGCAATACCTCTTTCAAGTCTTCCATGTGGCAAGTGAACACTTCTCTATTGTGGCTTTATTTGACTTCTCAGTAGCATTCTGTAGAGTTGACTATCTCCCCTCCCTAAAATACTCTTGCCTCTGAGCTCTCTTTTCAACTTCCTGGTCATCATTCTCAGTATCCCCTGCAAGCTCCGCCTTTACTTAAATTCTAAATATTAGAGCTTCTCCGTCTCTACTCTGGATTAGTTTCTTGCATTATTTTCATTCTTTCCTTAGTAATTAGTCTCCATGGTTTTAAATACCAAATATATCCTGATGACTTCGACATTTTTATCTCTACTCCATACCTCTCCCTTGTGTTTGACATCTGTATTTCAGTTCTCTATTTGTTAGGCATTACAAAATTAATACATTCAAAAGCGAATCCTTGATTCTCAAACTCCAACATGTCTCCATCCCAGTAGTTCCCATCTCACTAGTGGCATCACTGTTATCTCCCTGCTAAACAAGAATTCATGGTACATCTTTCCCCCTCTTCACTTGTTACATTTGAAATATCATAAGGTCCTATTAATTTCATATTAAATGATAAACTGTTCACATCTCTCACCTGGACTATTGAAAAAGTCTCATCTAATACCTATCCCCACCTTTGCTCCACTTTTGTCCATTCCCCTTGCAGCACCCAGTATGACACTAAAATATATAGTGTATAAACTCAACCATCTGCTCAACCATCTAATGGCTTCCTGCTGAACCAGGATTAAACTTTTAACTTCTTCCCAAAGCCTAATAAGGCACTCATGATCTGACTCCCATTTAACCTCCAGTCTCACTTTTCCACCCTCCACTGCACTCTAGCCACATGGCCTTTCCCAGCCTTGCTCATGCTATTTCTATTACTGAAAGGATCTTTTCTTGGCTTTCCCCCTGTACAATTCATAATTGCCTTCCAGGTCCCACTTAAATCTTATTTCCCCAGAGAGGACATTTCCATCTGCTTGTTTCATGCTCTCTCTCGTATCTTGTCCCTACTCATTTTCTTTATTTACCCTAATTTTTTGCTTTTTATTAATAGCTTAATCAGTCTATGACTCTACCACTGAACTCTTAACTTTATGGGGCAGGGGCATACTGTCTGGCTCATCACTGTATCTCCAAGCCTACACAATACCTGTATAGAGAGTTTTCAGGAGCTATTTCCTGAGTGACTAGATGATCTAACAATGACTAAGCGATGAATGTTGACAGTACCTTTTAAAATAGTACTGTTATCAGTTCCCATTGGCATTTCCATAAATTTTTCATCTATCTTAAAAATATACAATTCCATTCATGAATTTATTTTTTTTTTAAAGATTTTATTTATTTAGGGGCGCCTGGGTGGCACAGCGGTTAAGTGTCTGCCTTCGGCTCAGGGCGTGATCCCGGCGTTATGGGATCGAGCCCCACATCAGGCTCCTCCACTATGAGCCTGCTTCTTCCTCTCCCACTCCCCCTGCGTGTGTTCCCTCTCTCGCTGGCTGTCTCTATCTCTGTCAAATAACTTAACGACTGAGCCACCCAGGCGCCCCTCATGAATTTATATTTGTGCCATTCCCTTTGTTAATGTATTGATGATCCTCAATACTTTATCCTCATACTTTCTCAAATATGCATTTTGTTTAAACTCAACTTTATTTGAAATTATTATGTCTACCTTTGCTTTAATTAATATTTTGCTGCCATTCTTGTCTCTTACTTTTTTATTATTCTAAATGGATAGTATAAGGGTTAATTCCATATTTTCATCCAATTTGTAGTTACTGACATTTAGAAAAGGAGGTTAGCCTGTTTGTATTTGTTGTCATTAATGCTATATTTTGTTGCCTTAGTGTCTTATTTTCCATTTTTGCTCTTATGCCCCTAATCATTTGGAAGTGTAGGGCTCTGGGGGTGCTAAGGAAATCCTTTGGATTTCTTTATTTCTTATTCCAAGCTTGGCACCCTAAGGGTGAGCAATAGTGATAGTTTTGGTATAGTTAGGGGAAAGTGTTTGGAGCTTTCCACAGAGGAAAGAAAAGGTCAGTGCAGAGCAGCACCTGAAAGCAGAGACCATGTCTCCTTTGGTTCTCCATGTATCTCCAACACCTAAATCATTTGCTGAATACAGAGTGGGCCCTGGACTGAATGAATGGATAGAATCTATCTCTTTTCCTGTGCCAGAAAGTATGACCTAGAGCATCAGGTCTCAGCCATAAGCACTGAGGTTCAATATCTTCATTCCTGCCCTAGACTGAGGTCATCTTTTCTCTGGTAAGTTTCACAAGGGAGACAAATATGGGGAAAATAAAAACAAATTAATATTATATTATTAAGTAGAATTTTTGCCCCAAACCTCAGTACCTATCTCTACTGTGTACAACACAAGTGACTCTCCCCTTGCCTCCCTGCCCTCTTTCCCCCACCCTGGAAAATGGACTAAGTCATATCTCAGGCTTTCTCAAACTTTGATAAGAGATGATAGTAAATGCACATTCATTGAAGTAAGATAAAAATTCCAAGGTTCTTGGTTTCCTTCATTATAATTTTATGTCACTCTGAGCTGGTCCTAGTTTTTTTTGTTTGTTCGTTTGTTTTTCTTTAAAGATTTTATTTATTTATTTGACAGAGAGAAAGACAGCCAGCGAGAGAGGGAACACAAGCAGGGGGAGTGGGAGAGGAAGAAGCAGGCTCCCAGCGGAGGAGCCTGATGTGGGGCTCGATCCCAGGGATCCAGGATCACACCCTGAGCCGAAGGCAGACGCTTAATGACTGTGCCCCCCAGGGGCCCCAGCCCTAGTTTTTAACAAGAATATTTACATCCTACTTAAATTTTTGTGATTGTTTTCTTTGTCTTTGTTAATTTCTATCCCTATATATTTTTTTCGGCACTTTTTCATTTCCTATACTATATCTGCTGTATCTGGAGGATGAGAAATGAAGAGAAGAAAAGGAGGAGAAGAAACAAATGCCATTCTTCAAGCTGCCACCTTTGTCTGGAAGTGCTGCTGACTGTATTCTATCCCGACATCAACTTGATGCTCCCCTTATATATCTGCCTAAAGTGATTGATTTGTAGCCGCATGAACCAGACTGAGCTTGGTATTGAGGCTGACTCTTTCAGAATCTTTGAATTAAAAAGCAACACAACAATAACAGCAGCAGCAGCAGCAACAACAACAACAAGAGTAAGCAACCTATACCACTACAGCTCTTCTTTCAAATCTTCTCTTAGATTAAGCAATAATTTTCAGTTCCCTAGATGAAACAAATTTGCAATGTAGTCTGCATGAATGCCAAATAAGCCAATGCAAAATAAGCCACCTATAGCAAGTGATAAGAATACTGGGCAAAAGAGCATACCTTGTGGGAAAAAACACAACAAACCATTATCATAAAGAACTTTACCAAGAACTGCTATATTCCCTTCATCCCACTTTCTGGAAGTGAACAAAAGCATCTAGCTCTTTGTGTTCATGTTAAATGTCAGATCGAAGCATTCTAATGCAAGGTAACAAAAAAAAAAAAAAGAGAGAGAGAGAGAACAAGAAACAAAACAGAAAACCTCTAAGTTCCCACCCTTCCCAAACTGTAGAACGAAGAAGGAAAGATTCATTCCCAGAAGGATTTCCTAGTGATGCCATAAAGTGTAAATATACCTCCTCGAGGAACGTATTCAACCTCAGCTTGAACATCTATCTCCTTGAATCTTTCATTTGCATAATTGTGAAGCAGTAGTGCCTTTAATTTTAAATCTGTTTAACAAATCCCTACACAATTTCCTTCAGAACCGAAAGGATGTGGCTGAGATTAAAAAATACAAATTGTTGAAAATATAGCAATTCTTTAAATCCAAAATATCTCAGAATGTAAAATATATTTAACCAAATGTATAAAATATATTTAACATCTTTGTTTTCTGATGCCATCTAAATCATCTGGTGACCGAGAAATAATGAGACAAATGTGTGGAGGGACTTTAGGATTATTTATTTGAAGGACAGGAAGGTCTACAGTAATCTATTATGCAGGGATGATGGCTGCTGCACCATGGAGAGAGCCAGACTCCAGACATGGAAAGGTGCCTTTCTGAGCTTAGTGTGCAGATAACTCACCAAAAGAGATTTATCGAAAAAGTAATGAGCAAAGATCGATGCATTACCAGTTAATTTATAAATCAGTCCCTATAGACTCTGAGAGCACAAGAGGCCTAGCTTCATTCATAAGATTATAATGCTCATGGTTACTGGAAAGAGATTTGAAGCCATTTTTCATCCATTCATTTTTGTTTATCATGTAGAGAAAAGATTTAGATGTTGTATCGAGAAAAGAAGAAAAGTGCTTCGGGAAATTCAGTGACGTTCCGACAGTTTGATGACGTGTTTTCTGCCACTGAAGCAGTAGGATTAATGCTGCCTGGCACCAGTGGCGAAATTTAATCACCCTGCAGCACAGGAGTGTCTCGGTGGTTTATCACCCACATTTGTGCTTCACAGGAAAAGGGCTTTTCTTCATTACAACTGTGTAGTTAGCAGTCTGTTGACACGTTCTTCATATTAACTTTCATTATATGCTGTTAGGTATGGCCATTTTACCTTCACCTCCACTGCTATTATATGATTGTGACAAGGTGACTGGTGATAAAATGGAAGAACGTGAGATTGTGTTAATATTTTTGGATTTCCTTTTGGGGGTCACTGTCAATGACATACCCTTTGGCTCTGAAGAGAAATTAGGGTCCTGTGGTTCACCATGCTGTGAAGAAATGAATCTGAAGACACTAATGAAGCATGCCTTTGGAGTTCTTTTGCTATGTTCTTGGAGGAGGAAGCTTGAGGCCAAGGTGGCAGAAGCCTGAAGAGATCCAGTGCATGGGGTGAGCTTACCCTAGCTTCTCAGAGGCAAGTTTAGAGTGGTCAGTAGGACAAGCTTTTGCTGCTTCCTTAGTGTTACAGCTTTACCTGCAGCAGGCTAGCACTGTGCATGGCTTGTTGGGGACAACCATCATTAGTGGGAAGGACTTAGAGCCTTTAGTGGGTTTAAGAGCAATAAGGACACATGCTTTCAGCTCTGGCAGAGTTCCTGCCTTAAGGCCAGCAGGGGAATCAACGACAAGCTGAGGCTTTGGCTGGATCCACAGGAAGAGTGATCTGGAGATCAGCTGAAGAGAAGACAGCACTGTGGTAGCCAAATAAAAATGCTGGAGACCTTTTCACAGGAAGTACAGTTGTGTTTACCTATTTACTGAGATATATTTAAAGTTTAAGGATCTTAGGACTAACAACAGGAAGAGTCTGCATTGACAAGTATTCATTGAGCACATAATTTGGAGGTCTAAAGTCAGTAAGGTACAGCCTTTATCCTTGAATTTACTGTGGCACAGGGGAGATGGACACATAAACAGATCATTTTCACTTGAATAAATTCTATAATAGATAAAATGGAGATAAAAGCAAGGAATTAGACAATTAAGTCCTATGAGCATTTTCTCATCTGATCACAAGAGCTCCAAACTATCACTGTGATGATAAAATGAAGCAATAAATGAAAGTGCTGAGTACAGTGCTTGAAACCTAAGTTTTCTCATCTGTAAACTAATAGTTTTCTCATCTGTAAAATAATCTCTTTCATGAAGTTTGGGTGAAGACTAAGAGAGGCAATGTGTGTAAAGCACTTAGCACATTGCTTGGCATGTGTTAAGCTCTCAAAATTGTTAGCTATTGATCTTAATACTGCCATTGTTATTTCCATGGTGCAATCATAGGCCAGCAAGCTCAGTGTGTGGCACATTTGTGCGGTGCTGGGAGGCTGTCAAAGCAGTCTTCCCAGAAAATAGGATTCCCGAGGTGAGTCATGAAGAACAAAAAGTTCTGACAAATGAAAAAGAGGAGAGGGCATTCTAGTGTATTCAATTCTCCCATGAAACTTCTACTTGTAGGATTTATACCATTTCTTACTTCCAAACTGTTGAAAACCGTGGGTGAGTCACTAGGGCAGGCCTGAGAGCTATTCCTGTAGGTTTGCTGCTGTGAATGCTGTGTGTAATTGTGCACACACGACATGCTTAAAGCTAGGAAACTAGAATTTTTGTAATACCATTAAATGAGAGCTATTAAAAGCAGAAAAAGAAAAAAGAAACAAGAAGTTAGGGATTTGGTATAAGGTACAGAAACTCACTCAAGTTATTTCAAATAGAGGTTTTTACTGTAAGGATGAATATGTACCAACGATGAAGAATCTAAGAAGGATCCATAGTAAATTCAGAACCTAATAAAAGTCCTGCTTTTTTAAGTGGTTTGTGTTTCATGGAGTTTAGCCAGAACTAGATTGAAGATGGCATAGGTATTAACATTCCAGTTCTGTCTTGCCTTTCTTTTCTTTTTTTCTTTTCTCTTCCCTTCCCCTTCCTCTTTCTTTCTCTTTCTTTTCTTTTCTCCTCTTCTCTTTCTTTCTTTCTTTCTTTCTTTCTTTCTTTCTTTCTTTCTCTTTCTTTTTCCCTCCCTCCCTCTCTCTCTCTTTTCTTTTCTCTTTTCTTTCTTCTTTTTTGCTACCATGCAACAAAAACTTTATTAACATTTAGAACAGCTATTGAAAAAAACAGTGATTCAGCTATTACTGAAACTGGTAATTTCTAAACTGAAATTGGGGCACATGGCTACAGTGCAGTGTAATACCATCGTTGGGCATTATGAATTCAAGACTGAAGAATTAATAGCCACCCCTAAGATGGAGAACCAGGTGCAGACTCAACTCTTTCTGGATGTTGGAAATAGTGTGGCCATCTTCCAGCTGCTTGCCCGCAAGGATGAGCTTCTGTTGGTTCTACTGTTTTAGATGTTTCTTGCAATTACTCCAAGGTTCTGCCATGCTTTCTCTTGGTACTCTTTCATCTGTTGGTGGTGTTTTAGATTTTCTTCTTATTATGTGCTTTGGTGGTGTTTTTGTGAGATATTGGGAGAGGATGAATTTGGGGGCTGCTAGCCATTTGCCAAGTTTAAAACTATTTTTTTTTCCTTTTTAAACCTTTAATTAGTGCTTATTTTATTAGGTGTGTTATATGTGGGTTTATTTATGGTTTGCCTTACAACAGTATAACCATGGCACAGACAACCTTGATCATTTTTATCTGATTTGGTATAGGAGTGGAATGGTCTGCTTTCCTTTTTCAATAACTCAATCATGGAAGGGATAATGGCAGGAGTTTTCACTCTTACTTAAGGTTAGTTCAAAGTCTGGTCTAGACTTTATCATTAATAATTGCTACAAGGAAAAAAAAACTAATGCTGAATTGTAGGCTTTAATTCAGAAGATTTATAGCAATGTCTATATGCATACTATAGAGAATATGTCCATTTCCCCAGAATCTGATAAGGGACCCTCAGCTGCACAATACTGGCCTAGAAGAAAGAAAGGTGCATGGGTTTGTGTCATTAGTGATATGTTTCTTTGAGGAAATGGGAGATGACATCCTCTCTGATCTCAGAGTGAGTGGTCTTAGGAGGGATGCTCTGAGGACTCTTTGTTAATATTCCTATATCATGCAGAAAAAAATCATGGTAAGCCATTTTTTTTTAATCAGAAATTGAGATGTCCCCTCCCATCCCCAGATTTAGAAGCCATACTGCTTGACAAGTCACAGATCCAAGGCACAAAGTCATTTCACATTATTATATGTGATTACTGGAAATATTTGTCCCTACCTGAGGAAATACTAAGACCTCAACAGATATTTATTTTAAGATTTATTTATTTGAGAGAGAGAGGGAAGGGAGGGTCAGAGGGAAAAAGAGAATCTCAGGCAGACTTCCCACTGAGCACAGAGCCCAACACGGGGTCAATCTCACCACCCTGAGATCATGACCTGATTGGAAATCGAGAGTCAGATACTTAAATGACTAAGCTACCCAGGCACCCCAACAAATATTTATTGCATGAATGAATCACAGCAAAGTGTGGGCTCGATCACTCTAAATTTATCGTTCTCTCCTTTTTTCTTCATTCTGGATAGTATCATGAGGTAAACAAGGGGCCCCAAAATGTTCTAGATAAAAAAGACAGGCCAAATGGGTCTTCAACTAACTATGGGACCATGATTATGGTTCTGTCTGCAAGCAAATCAACTAAAGAACTCTTACAGAATGCTGCCTTGGCAATTTAGCTCCTCTATGATAGTTCCTCTTTCCTCATTTCCCTTATTCACAAGCGCCCGATGGCTGGATTCACTCCACTCCCTGTTCTTGTACTTACTTATCCAAAAGTTGCTGACGATTTTCCTGAACAGGAAGGTAGATCACGAAATGACTGTAAGCTACTTCTGAGAAAAGGGAACCTAAGCAGTAATTTTTGTATTATATTGCAATAATTTATTCCTTAGATTCTCAATGAAATTCATATAACTACTCAGGTTATTGAATTAATGATGTGAGTTTGAGCTAAATGTAACCATCTATGATAAGGGATCTTAAGCATACCTGGATAGGTGCAACATGAAACAACTGTCCAACTTTGGGTGCTCCATATCAGATTCTTTCTCAGCTGGGAAAAGCAACCACCAAGCAAATCTAAAATCATTTAAACGAAGCTAGTCTCAAATAATATTAAATTACTATACCATTAATTATATTTCAGGGTCCCAGAGCCAGACTAGTTGTGAAGCTCTGGCCAGCTCTTCAGGAGCTCTGCTGAACAGCGGTGATTACAAAGTCACATTATCTTTGTCTTATGGAAAGAGCCACTTCCAGCTTGAATTCAAAGTAGAAACTATACACAATGACACTTTATGTGGAATATCAACATATCTCCTGGTTTGTGGCCACATTTTAACCACTTCATGCCCAACATCTAATCATTAGGCCCAGAAAAGTCAGTGTGAAAAACTGGCTTTTCCTATTCCCTATCATATTCTGCCTAAATTATCTCTAGTTGCCACCCATCAGGGAGAGAACTAGTTTTGTGATGGGTTTTCTCCATAGTACGTATTTTTTTTGTTGTTGTTATTAGAGGTATTTTTAAATGACCAGTCAATAGATTACAGACTCCAACCTGGAATGCTTTAATTAGAAAGCACAGCACGGCAAAATATAACACAACCTAAAAATGTCAAACTAAACCTTTAAATTTTGACATTAAAGTCAACTTATATAATGACTTACAAAAAAGGACAAGGAACAGGGGTTACTATTTTGCTATAGATAAGAAGGCTTTGGATTCATAGGAGAGGACAAAAAAAAAATGGACTTAGTATTTGGAGTACAAACTATAAGTCAGGCATAATGCAGGGCATATGCACATATATGAACCTGTCTCCTATGGGCTAGTTATTAAAGTCTATGAAATAGGTATAGTTCTGTTCCAAAGATAAGAAAGTAGGCAAGCTGACAACATTCCTAAAGTAGAGTATGTTGAAAATATGGTTCTTCACTTATGTACAAAGAAGATTCAACTGCTCAGCCACCAGTAACTCTACATTCCTTCTTCCATAGCTAGCAAAAGTTTCCTTTAGTTTCACACATTATATAATATCAAACAGGAGTTTCACCAAAAAATAGTTATTGTAATATCTATAATGCCAAACTTCCTTTTACTTTTCTTGGAGGAGAGCTGAGTAGTTTTACAAATGGACTTGACTCCTGTTATACTGATCAAGTTGGAATAAAATAAAACTAGGTCAGAATTTGTGACACAGCATAGAAACAATCTTATAAATGCCAACTCTTAACCCATTCATGGATTTTGTGTTTAGGACCCCCAATCAGCCTGAACCACAAATTTCTAGGTGTCACTGTCAACAGCTCCTTTCTCTTCTAATAATTTTCCCTATTCCTTACTTTCCAATATCACAGCTTCACAACTGGTTCCCTTTCTTCAGAATTGCGGGAGACAAAAGTAAGCAAAACTAACAGCAAACCAAACCAGGTTTTTAGTTGTGTCTATTAGTGTTTAGAATTCTGTAGCAGGTACAGTTCTAAATATGCCCCCAAAGATGTCAAGGCTCCAGATCCACAAAACCTATGAGTATGAGATATCACTCTCATGATTATGCTACATGGCACAGCTGACCTTAAAAAACTGAAGTTATCTAGATGTACCTAATTCAATCACATGAGCTTATAAAAGCAGAGGGATTTTCTCTGAATAGTGGAGGAGGAAAGGCAGAAGAAATTAAAAAAAACATTTAAAACATTCATAGAATTCAAAGTACTCTTAATAAATTGAAGATGAAGGGGGTCACATCAGAAGAAATGCAGGTAGCTTCTGGAAGTTGAGTCGCTGAGATCTGTTCCAGCAAGGAACCAGAGACCTCAAGCCTACATCCCGAAGGAACTGGATTCTGCCAACAACCTGAATGAACTTGGATGCAGTTCTTCCTGCATGTCTCCAGATAAAAGCCCAGGCAGCCAACCCCTTAATTTAGAACTTGTGATACCTAAATGGAGAACCTAACTGAGCCTGCCAGATGTCCAACCAACAGAACTGTGAGCTAATACATGGGTATTTTTAAAGCCACTAAGTTTGTGCTAACATGTTAAGCAGCAATAGGAAACTAGTACAAATTCTTTTTTTCCAGCTCCTTGAATGGCTGCACTAGTTTTATCCTTCAAGTCCCTGACACTGCAGCTAAAGAATCGTCCATCAGCTGTTTCTGATTTTATAAACCTGTTCATTTTCAGCATAGTACTTAGCACAATTTGTCAATCTGCAATAACCTTATTTATTAGCTTGTTTGTTGGCTCTCTCTGTGAGCAAAGTATAAAATCAGTACAGGTAAGATTTGATTTTCTTGCTCTATCCCTGAGCATAGTATACAGTAGGACTAGCCTTTATTTGCTGAATTGAATGAATAAATATTGCTTCTAGTGACTTGACATTTACCTTAAAAACTACCTTATGAATAACTTAAAGTATTTTGAAGCAAAGATTACGCTACCACAAATCATGTTGAAGTGGTCACTTAGATATTTTAAATGCTTTGGCAATTAAGTAGATTTCTAAAACCAATTATTATCTCCTGTGTCCTTTTACTCATAAGATTATTAATTTCCTTTGGTTGCCTTCTAATGCTTTTTTCCAAAAATAATTTAGCTATAACCAAATATTTGTTTTTCTTTATGTATAAAGAGTGTTTTCTGGCTTTTCTTGTTGCCACTCCATTCTATAAGGTCCATAATATATACAAAAAAATACATGTTGCATTTTATGAAAAATGAAGAAACATATAAAGAGACGCTTATATCAAAAATGAAACATTGTGCTGCACTCAGGGGTGATGTTCAGAGAGAAAAAATCCTTGGGTAATTGACTTCAAAACATGTAAGATTATACAAATTTGTCTTTAAGAGAAACTAGAAAAATTCTAAGCCAAACAACAGAATGTGATGTTTTATTGCCTGACTGTATAAAGGCCATAGGAAAAAACACCCAGAAATGTAATTAATGGTGGGATTAAGTAAGCAGGTACTGAATGCTGAATGCCAGAGTAATATCTATGTCTAGAAATCAGGAATACCATAATGAAAAAAGAGTGAGGGGAAGGTTTCCATGAAGAGTCTGAAAACCGGGAATTGTGAACGAATATTTAGACTTGCTCTCCCCTTGATGTGTGTACTCTAGAGGAGTGAGATTGCCTGCTAAATAAACAAGAGGTCACTGGCCAAGGAACTGTCTGAAGAAGGCCCCTAATAGCACCCAGATCAGTGTTTTAAATGTGGCACCAAGAAAATGACTTTGAAAGTCTTCCTCAGAACATGAAGTAAATTGGGAAAATCACTGCCAGACACGCAGGAAATTGTGGACAATCCAACAGTGAGTATTGCATAAAAAAGTCACCTCAAGTAGAACTAGGGCTCTCTTCCCTTCTCCACTCACTTCCCCCAAACCCCTGGCCTTAATCTCTCTGTATATGGAATTATCCTCCAATTCCCCAAAACGCCTTGCTCTTCTTGTCTCCATATTTTTCACTGGCTGCTTTTACTACCTGGAATATTCTTTTCTCTAATCTAAAATTTGATATAACAGCGGGTTTAGCATTAGAAAGGCCTAGTTCTAATACCCACTTAATCACAAAATAATTGTATGACCATAAAATAATTTAAACTTTCTGGGGGTTTCCTCATCTACTAAATGGTAGTGATGGCAATACCTACTATATCAGTCTCTAGGGCTGCCATAACAAAGTATTACAAACTGGGTATTGTAAAAAACAGAAAGACATTGTTTCACAGTTTTGGAGGCTCGAAGTCCAAAGGCAAGATGTCA
This sequence comes from Ursus maritimus, assembly GCF_017311325.1. Classification (NCBI taxonomy): domain Eukaryota; kingdom Metazoa; phylum Chordata; class Mammalia; order Carnivora; family Ursidae; genus Ursus; species Ursus maritimus. The sequence continues at coordinate 43,834,731 of NW_024426774.1, forward strand.
GTAGGACTGGTTCCTTCTGAGAGCTTCAAGGGAAAACTTCTCCATAGCTCTATTCTAGCTTCTAATGGGTTTTCCAGCAATGTTTGGCATAACTTGGCTTATGACAGCACATCTCCAATCTTCACATGACATCCCCCCTGTTTCTCTATGTCTCCAAATCTTCTCTTTTTATAAGGCACAGTCACATTGAATGAGGGGCCCACCTGACTCCAGTAGGACCTCATCTTAACCAATATTAAGTCTTAACTAATCACATGTGCAATGACCTATTTCCAAATAAGATCACATTTTAATGTACTGTGGATTGGGACTTCTGTGTATGGATTTTGGCAGGGGACACAATATAACCAATAATAGCTACTTCATAGGGTTGTTGTGAAGACTCAATAAAATAATGTACAAAAAGTATTTAGCCCAATGTTTGACACATGGGCTGAAGAAACTACCTGTTACTAAGGGATATGAAACATTTCATTTATGCAAAATACTGCAAGTTTTTTTTTTTATTATTTGCATTTCTCTTTCTCTCACACACAATACACATTCATACACAACACACACACGCGTGCACACACACACAAATTTTATGCAGCTAAAATATATCCATGTTTTCTTTTGTGTGATTTCTAACTTTTGCATCTTCATACAGTATTTCTCTACATAAAGAGCATAATGCATGCCTCTTTTACCAGTTTTATTTTATTTCCGATAACAAAAAATTTTGTGAGAAAGAAATCATTTGCACAGGTTATGTGTTACAAGTGATAGAATTCTGTTTGTCTTTTCTACAACATTTTTGCTGTCTCAACCTCAAAAAGATATTTTGAAAACTAAACCTACCATCCTGAAAACCAGCTGGCTTTATAAAATGGGTCATTTGCTAGACAACAGCCTTGGTCAATAATGCAGTGCTATTCCATACAGAGAAGGCAAGCTCACACATCAAAAGGTCCCCAAACTTTACACTTTGTAAGGACTTGTTCATAATATTCTCACAAGAAATTGCTTTTGGTAGAGAATTCACTGTAGGCTGTCAAAACAAATGTGAAACTTTCTGGCTTGAAAGTCATGGTTAATACACATCTTGTTGCTACGGTGACCGCTGAAGCAAGCAGAGTTGTCCATTATAAAAGTATCAACATTAGATGGATTTTAATAAAAAAAAAAAAAAGCCCTTAGAGAATCATGAGGTCTCAAAGATGCCTAAAAAATTATAATAGCAACAAAAAATGGACATAAATGATAAACATTTCAGAAGGTGTCAACCGTATAATTTCGTACCTTTTGTTTCTTTACCATAGACCTGGCTTTCATGTAAATGTATAGGAACTGTAGCAAAATTAAATAATTTAAATGTTTTATTCCTGAACAACACCAGAGGCTCTAGTAACCAACTTCCAAAACAGGACATGGCAGATTGTCACGGGAATTAAGTGACACATTCCATGTGAGGATCTTAGTGCAGTGCCCAGATATGAGACTTGTCTTATTCCTCACTGTCATCATTACTATTATATTAGAAATAATACTTTATAAAACATCTAAAGTCAATTGTGTGTTTTTACTTATTATCTAGAAGACTACAAGTAAGAGAGAAATTTATATAATAATTTTTATTTTTCAGAAACTGAAATTGTTTGCACTTCTTTTTCTCATCACTGCTCTCTCAATTGGCCAGTGTCTTACAACAAGTAATCTCTTTTGTTTGTGTGTCACCTCAAATCATATAAAATACAGCAATGTTGGGTTTGCAATTATTTGCATGTCACAGATGAACTACCTGGGGCTCCACAACACTTCTCAAGGACATCACTGACCATACAGCNNNAATAATTTAAAAATATAAATACTTCAGAATCTAATGGAACAAATGATGAAACTTCTTATATCATAACCAAATACAGCACAGAAGTAATGGTCAGATTAATATATTGCTTTTTACAGAGCCTTTTACTTCAAATGGTCTCAACGTAGCATCATTAATTTAGGAGCTGGTGGAACAGACAGATAGGGGTAAGTTAAAGATGAGTTCTTAGCCTTAAAAACAATGTTTAGTCAAGATCTTTGGCTCTATTTACTTGAGCACGGGCCAGACCAGAAATAAATATACTCAGAACCTACCAAGTTTTGAGGAAATAGTATTTCTAACGAACCTCCACGCCAGGTTTATAATAGCCTCTTGCTGTCAAATTACCAAAACAATCTCACGCCTTCAAATCTCCAACAACAGGAACAAAGCTAAAGCTTTGTGGCCTCCAGGAAGGACAGCTTTGCCAATGCCACCTTGTTGTGACCATGAGAGAAAATGGACAGATGTACCTCTCAGACGGAAGAGCCAAAGGCCATGGAGGGAAAGAGAAGGCAGACCCAGAGGTCGCCAGATGGGTTAATCACAGAAAGCACACCACTGCCAGGGAAATTCATTCTCAGTATTCTTTCCAAACAGGATAGGCTAATTGTTCTGGCTCACACCAGATGATGGCTATATGGTTCCCATTTTTTCTCTTTTCTAAATGGAAGTTTTTATTATAGCTACTTATTTTCTTCTTATACTATTTTCCCTCTTATATTAGGTATCCCAGGGTTGGGGAGCAGATAAATGTCTTTAACTTATAATTGGTCAGACCACACAAGCTTCATGTAGACCTGATGTAAAGAGCTGCTGGTCATTGAGTTAGATGCAGTTACCAGATGCAGAAAGCAGTTCTTACCTTTTTTGCAGGGAAATAAGTAGATGTATGAATGGAGGAAGGACATGTAAAGATGTAAACAGTTAAACAGGAGCTACCACAGAGACTGTATTGGTTATCAGATATCTCCTTTGACCTTATTCCTTAAGACAGAACTCTTATTTTACTCTGGGCTGACTTTATTCATAGCTAAAATTATACATTTCCCAATTTCTTTTGCAGCTTGAAATGGACAAGGAAATGTAAACAGAAATTGCTGTGTAGGGTTCTATTAATTCACTTTAAGACTAACTCAAACATGAGGGTCAACATTTTGCTTTTTCACCCTTTTCTTTCCAACTGGATTGCCAGCATTGTGACTGGAATCCTGCAGCCTTTGTGTGACCGTGAAATTGGAAACAACACACTAAAGACAGGTTGGCAAACAGAAAAATGGATCATGACCAAGATGGCCTTAATGTTGTGCTTAAATTGACTAAACTCAGGCAGGATTTTTCCTGACTGTAAGTCTATTTCTTAACATATTTAGTTTAGAAAACTTGTCATTGCAAATCCTTTCTTTACCCCTTTGAAATGTATCTGAATTTCCTTAAAGCCTAAGACTCAAAGAGGTCTTTCTCAAGGGCCTGGAAACCATCTCTATGAAATGTTAACACCAAAGGAAGAAAAAGCCTATCTCCCAGTCTCTATGGAAGGACAGAAGCTTAACTTAGGTGGGCACCTTGCTCCAACTTGTAAAACTACCTCCTGCCAGGAAAAGTACAAAAAGTTTATTTTTCCTTTGGGTAAAGCTAATAAGTAAACACAGATGGCCTATGTCCCCCTCCCCTGCCATAACAGCTCTTAAAACACTCTCCTGCTCTTTGTTTTAGTGGGCTGAGTACTGGGACCTAGTCTGTGTTCTTTCCTCTACTGCTGACAACAGTATCAGAATTAATCAATTTCTGTCTGCTCATCTTGTCCAGTGAGGCTTTTTTTTTTTTTTTTTAACAAACCCTAATGACTTTGTGGAACCACAAGTATATCTCTTACCTCCAAGCTTCTTTGACATGGTAAAATTAACTCCTGATTTGTTTAAGTCACTGTAGTCAGGGTCAATTTTACCAGGAGCCAAAGGCAATTCCTAACTGACAAAGTTTTCAAATATAAGAGTGAGTAAGGAAACTGGTAAACCTATGGAAAAATTTACTGGGGCCTAGAGAGTATATTCTGGGAGTGAACTAATCAGAATTAAAATATTCCAATCTCCTTTTATTTTCTGAGAAGGATACAAAGTATTAATTTAATTGGAACCTTATAAATTTAATTATGCCTGGTAAAATTTCGAAATAACCATTAAAAGACGAAAGACTAAGTATGTGATTTTCAAAACTACAGAAGTAAAACTTTGACTAAGAAAATAAGGACTTAATTAATCCAAAAGAAGATCAGAAAATTAAAAATAAAATAAAGTATATTATGAAGTATATTATAAAGTATATTATAAAATGAAGTATATTAAAAAGCCAGAGAGATAGAATGTACAAAAGGAAGTATTTCCCCATCAGATGCTAATTAATGTGAGGTGATAGAAGCGTTAACTTGATTGTAATCATTTCACAAATGGATACATATATAAAATCATCACATTGTATACCTTAAAAAATTCCCATTGTACAACCCAGCCATATACAATTTTAATTGGTCAATTATATTTAATTGGCCAAAGCAACTTCAAAATATATAATGTAATGATTTATAGAACTACAGATCAGTCATACTCTTTAAGTAACCAAGAAGTTAGGCAGGAGAAAACACATACACACACAAACACGCACACAATTTATATAGCACAATTAGGCTAAACTTAATAGACATGTTTAAAAATCCTTACCTAACAACAATCACAGAATATACACTTTTCTCAACCACACATGGAACACTTGCAAGTAAGATGCACATTGTAGGTTCCAAAACAAATCTTAAATATCAAAGAATCAGTATCATGTATACCACAGTGTGTCCTTACAACATAATTAAAGGAGAATAGCAGCAGAAACTATTACCTGTTTGAAGAACATTTTAAAACAGTCTTCTGAATTGACCAAAGGAGATGCCCTAAAGGGAAAGAGAAAATACTTAGAACTAAATGATAATGAAAGTAACATATACTGAAACTCATGGTATGTAACTTAAATGGTACTTAAGGAAAAAGATACATAAAAGTCTCAATAAATACTTTTAAATACAATAATAAGAAGAATTGAAAGATCAAATTTAATGAAGTGTTAGAGTTAAGAGGTTGAAAAAGAGTAACTGATGTAAAAGTATACTTAAGGTAATAAAGATAAGAGCAAAAAGGTAAAAAGCAGAAAAATACATAATCAGGAGGATTAAAATAGCCAATGGCCATTTTTTTTAAAATAGTAATAAAAGAAACAAACCTCCAATTAGAATGAATCAAGAAAATGATAAAACATCCAAAAGTATTTAAGGAATTGAAAAGAAATATATTATAGATGCAGTAGAAATTATAAAGATAATATAGATGACTTCATTCTTATAATTGAAAACTTCCTAGAAGCACCTAGAAAATATCCCTTCACATTGACTCTAGGATAAACAGAAAACCCAAATAATACTAGAACATTAAAAAATGAATCATTTAATCCTTCCCACAAAGAAAACTCTAGACCCAGGTGGTTTTATAGGTAAGTGTCATACAATATGAGATTAAGAGATTATTTCAGTCTCTCTCATAGGTGTCTAAATAATAGACAATGAAGAACACTCTTCGGTTCATTTTATAACACTAAGATAATTATAACATAAAAATTTTAGATAAGAATTATAAAATAAAATTACAGGCCAACCTATGCAATGACCTAGATTAAAAAAAAAAACAAAACAAAACAAAACAAAAAAAACCCTCCTAAACAAAATATTGCATGAATCCAAGCAAAATATATGAAAATATAATAAATCATGCCAAAATGTTTATATTTCAGGAATTCTATGAGTGTCTGCCTTTTGCTCAGGTCACAATCTCAGGGTCCTGCAATTGAGCCCCGCATCAGTCTCTCTGCTCAGCAGGGAGGCTACTTCTCCCTCTCACTCTTCCTCTATACTCCCCCTCTCTCAAATAAATAAAAAAAAAAATCTTAAAAAAGAATACACCTCATTACAGGTACCACAGAGTAAGCACACTCCAGCCTATCTCCTCCACTAAATGCAACTATAAAATCTAAAAAGAATGCAGGAAGCAGCTATTTGAGGACTCTGAAAAGTGAGTAGGATCAGGCAGATCAGGGGGAAAGACCAAAATTCAAAGTGTTACCAAACCAGTGGTGTTTACCATTGTTTCTTCTCCGATATCCCTCAGTCTTGACATATACCAGGTTTAGACATATTTTTAGCCACTATTCTTATAAAGATATTACTTAGAAAGGTCTTTTGGCAAGATTAGAACGCACGGTTAAATATTCTTCCATTAGGAAATCTTTACCTGCATTAGTAAAACAGGAACTTGGCGAAGTTTTCAAAAGCAAAACATATTTGGGAACAGGAGTATTAGAGGTGTATAAAATCTCTGATTCTCTTACCATGAAGCTCAGAAAGCAGCTATGCTTCTCTTTTATACCATTTGTAAAATTTGCAGGCAAGTATTAAAGCCAAATCTGGGATGTCCTCTATTTAGGTCAAAGTAGCTACCATTTACCTTTATTTTATTGGATAGAAGAATCACCTTTCATCATTATTCTAGTCATAATATTCTCCTATAATATTTCCTATATTTCCAGATAAAAGTTTTAAAGTTTTGCTTTACACATTTAAAGCAAACATGGAACTGAAACTTTTTTCTTTCTTTTATGGATAAAGAGCTATCCTAGAACCATGATGTATCAGTAAATAACACCATTCTCACTTATCATAAGTGTGCTTTGGCACTACAGTCTGTTATATTGGTGTATTTATCTCTTCCTCTGCTTTAATTATTATAGTTTATTATAGTGTTGTTGTATGTCATCGTGTTTGGCAGGGCAAGTCTCAGTTTTTGTTCTTCAGGATATCATAGTTATTCTTGGCCATTTGAATTTCCATATTTATTTACAAATCATATTATTAAGTCCCATGAAAAATCATTTCATATTTTTATATAATTGTGTTGATTCTATAGAATCTGTGTAGAGATAATTTACATGTATAACAGCATATCTTTCTATAGTCGAAAATCTAGTCTTCTTCAGCTTATTAATAAAGATTTACTCTTTTTCCATAAAGTGCTTGTCCAAATTTTCTTTCAGGATAACAAACATACTTACACTATTCACAAATATGACTTTGAATTTGTTTTTAAAGGCTGGGGCACAATGACATTTTAAAAAATATTTATTTTTCTATTTGAGAGAGAGAGAAAACTCGAGCAGGGCAAAGTCAGAGAGTGAGAGAGAGAATCCTCAAGCAGATTCTGCACTGAGCGTGGAGCCCAATGTGGGCCTTGATCCCAGGGCCCTCAGATCAGGACCCAACCCAAAATCAAGAGTCAGATACAACCAACGGAGCCACATAGGCACCCCAAGGCATCATGATTTTATACTATATGTTTGTTAACATTGTTGTTATCTATCTAATGGACCTATGTTTGTCAAGCCACTCTTGGAATTACATTTACACCTAAAGACTCTGAAATGTTTATTTGTTTCTACAAATTATGATCACAATTATTATTTTTACCTTAATTTTGAAAAACATACACAGGAAGTGATCTTAGTAAAACATGGATTTTATGCCATGGTAGCTTACATGAGAATCATCAAATTCAATATTAAATTCAGCTTTAACTTACTCATGTTAATTGGCTCTTTGAACTAAATTGGAGATTTTCAAGTCAAGATTTAAAAGAATCCAGCCATATGTTATTTACAAGGGCTGTCCCATATCTCCTATCTCATGCTCATCTATTACATTCCAATAGATTCCAATAGATCCAATTGCAGCATTCTCAACAGGACTTGCAAGCTTTGCAAGCTTCAGGCTGTACATTTCTAAGATGGCTGTTTCTGCTGATTTCCATTATAACTACTCTTGCCTCGAAGGCATAAGGCAGAACCAAATTAAGTCAGTCCATAGGGCTAAAACTTGGATAGAAAAAACCAACTATACATACCTAAAGATTTAGTCCAGCCTGGTCTAGCATTAGCTGGAAAAAAAATTACATATATATTAAAATAGGACAAGACCCCCTTGCTCTGATCCCCAAAGTCTTAACTGCTAGTAATAATTGGTCCAAAATCTAAACCTACAAAGAAAAACAGAATCTGTTCCTGATGTTAGGGGCCCTCTGGTCTATCCCAAATTCGTAAGGAATATTCAGGTCTAGAATAGGGAAAAGACATTCCCACTGTCCTCTCCAGTTTTTGTACAGATGTTAAAAAACTTTCAATAAATGGAATCATTAAAAAGCAGAACATCACTTGGATCTCTGCTTCTTCAAGTAAGCTGTAGAAGTTAACAGAACATTTGAGGATAGAACTGATCAAAGAAAGGGAAAACTCCAGGTAAAACTAATGGTTCTGTAAATTAAACAATTACATAACTCATGAAATAAAAGTTATCCCATATGTAACCGAAAAATAGATAAGGGCATTTGACAATATTGTAAGGAAAAGGATTCTTGGAAAACTAATTGCCCAGCATTTGCTCAATCACATGGAAAAAGTAAACAGGATGATGCCTTTTTCCTAAATGAGGGTCATCCAATGAAATACTATATCCTCTGTGTCCACAGTTACCACTATCTTCTAAAGGGAAAATATCTGTACTATTAAAGGTACAAAGGATCCCTTTCCTAGTGGACAAATGAGTAATAATTCAATCACTAATCCTACCACTATTCTGTCACCTCTTCCTTGAGGTAATTATCCTGTCTTAGCAGAAGCAATTTCAATCACTCTTCAAACTCCTTTATCACATCGTTTTCTGTTTCCTTAAGCCACTCAAGTAGTCAGAATGGTGGGAGATTTGTTATCTACATGAGGTGCCCGTAAATGTGAACATATGGTTTCTTTCTGGAAATCCCAGAAGAACCCCCAGCCATTTGATGACACAGATTGATTACCCACTTTCTGATACTGCTTCTGCTGGTATGTTAGACCTTAAGTCTGTCCCACACAGTCTCTGAGGCAAAGATGGCACACAAGTGGGGCATATACACAAACTTTTGAAAGTCTCAAATGAACTGGCTATGCTTTTCTGAAAAAGTGAGTCCCATACTCACTGCCTTTATACCTCCAAAAAGGACTCACTATCCTCTGTGTTATCTCTAAAAATGTTACTTCTGTCTATCAAATAGGCAAATGGGTGAGGTTATTGCTTTGTATAAGATTTAAGAGATATTGATAGGTTTGTACTTCTTTACTTTCCCGTAGTGCCAACCCTAATATCATTGTATTGTCAATCCCTGAGGCAAATGCTTATTTTACAGTAGAGGATCTATGTTTAGTAGTAGGGACAGCTTCACGAGCATGAAGCCTGTGCAGTGGCACAAGTCCTTGTGCTCAGAAGTGCCTGGAGCTTGGTTTCCAGCTGCTGTCATTATCTTGAATTTTTTAGTACTTTTGGAATAAGGAGCCCCGCATCTTCACTTGCACTGGGCCCAGCAAATTAAGTTGCCAGAACTAGCCAGCAATCTTTAGCATACCCATGCACCTAGACTCACAATATCTATTTACATGCATAGTGGGAATTCAACATGATATACAGACAGTATTTTCATAAGGGTCTAAGAAGTGCTCTCTTACTTTTTTGGCATAATCTTAGAGACAAACTCCAGTTTCGTCACACTCAAGTGTCTTACCTAGATCATGACCGTATGCAAAGGAAAATGGAAAAGCTGATCATTGGATACACCACAGATGTTGGAATCTTATCTTCCGTTCATAACTTGGCTGAGATGGCTAAATAATGTAAAGGATTAATTCATCATGCTCAAGTTTATAATTAACAAGTGCAGGCAACTTTTCTCAAGGATAAGCCACAGAAACCACTACATGCTCTTCAGCTTAGAGATTTGGTTTACTAAAAATGACACCAACATGCGAATACTCTCAAAACTGGAGAAGCCTGATAAACATAAATACTGCAGGAAATCTCCAAGAAACAGAATCTTGTCACATTTCTCAGTTAAAAAGACATTGTAGACCTCATCAAAATTAAAAATGTTTGTTCTGTGAAAGATCCTATGAAGAGAAAGAACTGACAAGCTACAGAGCGGATGACAGTATCTGCAAACCACATGTTCAACAAAACTTGCATCTAAAATGTGTAAAGAACTCTCAAAACTCAATAGTAAAATAAACAAACAAAAAACAATCCAATAAGAAAATGGGTAAAGATGCTATAGCTTGGATGAATCTGTAAGCAATTATGCCATGTGAACAAAAGCCAATCTAAAGGTTATATACTGTATTTATTATATGTGTGTGTGTATATGTAAATAAACATGTTACATATACATATGTATATATGTAAGTATGTACTGTATAATTTCACTTATATAACATTCTTGAAATGAGAAAAATACAAAAAGGACTACACAGAAAAATAGAAAATGTATTAATGACTGTACAGCTTCAGAGTGGGTGAGTGTGTATGGAAGGTAGAGAACTGTCACTATAAAAAGGCAATACCAGAGATCCTAGTGGTAACAGAATCTTGACTATATTAATATCAATATCCTGGTTGTGACTTTGTACTAGAGTTCTGCAATACGTTACCACTGGGAGAAACTGAGTAGAGTACACAGAATCTCTCTGTAGTATTTCCTACAACTGCATGTGAATAAACAATTATCTCAAAAAAATTAAAAAATATTCTTTCACATATTGCCTTGAAACTGTTAGCATGCTACATCTTAGAAATTTTTTAATCTAACTTTTGATTTTGCCCATATTCCAATCAAGAAAGTCTCAAGTCAGTAATTTAGGAGTCTTGAAATAAGATGAGGCAAAGTTGTCTATGGAGATTCATACTTAGGCTGTAATTTCAGCTATGCTTATGGTCTGATAATTAATGGGGGCTGTTAAATTAAGCAATTAATTATGCCTTTAGAGACTTATTATTAATAATCTCTGTTCAGTTCCAGTTCTTTACCATGGGCAACAGAGTTATATTTAAATGTTTTGGCTGACCTTCCTTTTTATTTAGCAGATATAAGGTTATTAAAGTAGTTATGAAGAAATATGACATCTTTAGTTGATCTGATAATTGGTATCTTTGATTCTCTAAAGGAATAATTGTGCTAGCTGACATTCAGACCAGTGTGCAAAGGAAGAGGAAACCAGTACCCTTACAAAAGGGTAATGCAGTGCTATAGAAACAAATTGTCTTGTTTAGGGGGGGCTATAACAAGATTGGATGGCTAAGGATGTAGCGACATTTGTGGTGTAATAGAAAGAACGTGCTTACTTCTACCACTTAAAATATAGGTTCAGCTAAATATCAAACTCTGAAGGAATTCCTTGCATAGAGAAGTGCAAAGGCCAAGAATAGCTAAAGCAGTCCTGAGCAATACAAATATGGTGAGAGCTTATTCTACCTGTTAGCAAAACTTACTACAAAGCTACCACAATTTAGACAGTTTAAGATTTGTACATAACTATACAAAAAGTGAAGACATTTATGTTGAGTATATATCTCCTGTATTCTCTTTTTTCCTCACCGGCTTCTTGCTTTCTGCTTTCTTTACTTCCTTATCTTCCTGATCTGTGAATATTGGAGCACCCTGTAATTCAGACTTTAGGCATTTTTTTCTACACTAATTTTTAGATAATTTCAGTTTTCTGGCCCTGAAAAATACACCCCCAATATTAACAGTGGTATTCCTTACTTATAGGTTTAAGGTAGATTACCGTTTTTCATTTTTATAATTTACATTAGTGTAATACAAAAAGTTATTTAACCACCAAAAAAGGAATATCATTAATAACAACAACAGAAAAAAATACTTCTATAGAAGGAAATGAAAAGGTATTTTGCTTTGATAATTCCAACATAAATGGAATACAAATGGTTAATAAATATATGAAAAATACCCAGTTTTCCTTTTTTCCTCTTTTTGTTTTAGTCCTAAATTGTTATTTACTTTTTGTTCCTATATCACTGAGGGCATGTGTTCTTGCATTCTGCTGACAATACTAAACTGTTCTCTAAAATACTCTGTAATCATATTTACAGCTACTCCTTCTCTTAATCTTTAGAATTATTCTCCTTCCCTTATAATGTAGTTTTTCTGCACGCTGACTTTTCCTGTTTACTCATCTTCCAGCAGAGAGAGAGAGAAAATGAGAGCGAAATCTATCCAGACCCTAGAGTGGCCAAAAGAAATTGTGTGGCTTGCCCTTGGCTTCTCTCACTGTGCATTTGGCATTATTCTAATCCTCTTCTCAGAATTACAGCCAGAAAACAGCTAGATATAGGCACATCCCTTTGCCAGTCTCCAATTTCTAGGCAAAAGCAGAGAATCTGCCAGACTTTCATCTAGCATAGTCTTAGTGACCCAAGACAGATCTTCTCTTCCTCACTCTCTAGTTGTAGGGCACCGTTAGCAGTTAAAATACATTAATAAAAGCAAATAATCCCCCCAAATTTAGCTTCACTTACGCAGTATTAGCAGGACTCATTTTTTGTTCTTTACTACCTTCAGATTTATTAACTTGTAATTTAACTTGTAAATAACTTCTTATCTGAGGTAGATGTATCAGTGGTAACATTTTTCAATACACAACACTCAAATTTAAGGGCATTTTTTTCTCCACTACATTTGTGTTCATAGAATGGTGATATTGTTAGACTTACTTATGGAAGTGTTTCTGTAGAAGTATCAGATTAAGTTCATTTTATAATCAGTGAATACCACTATTCACTTCATTTCGCCCCCAATTCTTTTCTGACTTCGTTACAGAGCTATGGGAGAAGAGAATGGCACAGTAGTTCTAGGACCAAAGTTCTGTACTTGTCTCTCTCAACTGCATGAGAACACTCTTCTTCTCCTTGCTAGCCTCTTGATTTGGAACCATTAGAGTACAGCAAAAAGAAAATGACTGTTGAAAAAATTTTAGCTCTGCTACTTGATCAGCCTTCCATGGGCAGGCTATCTACTTTTCTGAGTCTGTTTACTCAACTGTAAAATAGAGATAATCCCTTTGGGGACTGATGAAAGGATTACTTGAGATGGCAGCAAGTAAGGATCCAATGAATATAATTTTCATTTTTTGATTCCCTGAACATCCAAAATAGCTCATTGTCTTAAAATGTGAAAGTGATTAGAACTGGAAAAGGATAAGCATTAGTGTTCCTTTGTTCTTCAACCTTAGTATGTTTGCTTTCCAAAGAGACTGGCAGAGGAAATGTGATAAATAGGAGCAAGAACTCACACATGTACTATTCTCTTTTCCTTTCCAAATTCCCCTCTTAGAACTGGCAAACATGTCCTTTCCTCTGAAAACTGCTTAACGCTTCATACTCCAGGAATGAAATCTTTACTGAGTACCTAACGTGCATGGCTCTATAATAGTTATAGGGGATTTTGAATAATGAGTACCCAATGTTCAGCACCAATAGTCATAATCTCTTCCTTCTTGAAGATAAGTATATTAATCCAGAAATCATACACATAAATATAAAATTATCATTTTGACAAGAGCTAAAGGGAGGTTCATGACATATTAAAGACAATAGTTTTGGGATATGACCTCATGAGAGAGGTATGGTAAAGTTTTTATAGGGAAGTGCTTTTTGACTTGAGATTTGAGTGTTCTGAAGACAGAGACATGAATACAAAGAGGAAAAAGAGGTAGCAACATGTTCAATGGCTCCATGGCGCAAAGGAGCATTCCAAATTAAAGAGCCAGAAGGATTGCCTTTATGTCTAGAGAGGAGAGAATGAAGAGAAACATGATACTGGATGAGGCAGGAAACTTGAGAAGAGCATGTCTTACAGGGACTTTCAGGATGTTTCAGTTACCTATTACAATGTAACAAACCACCCCTTAACTTAGTGGCCTAAGTCAATAAACATTTTATTTTGTTTTAAGATATTGTGTATCAGTGTTTCAGAAAGGGCACAATGAGAATGGCCCTCCTCTGCTATATTATACCTGGGATCACCTGAATGGATTAAGGCTGAAATGGCTAGGCCTGAAGGATCCACTCTGAAGACAGTTTCTTTATTCCCATATCTAGATCTGAACTTGTACGGCTGAAGAATGGCTGAGCTGGGGCTGTCAAATGGTGTCTAAATGTGGGCTCTCTAGTATAGTAGTTGTAGAATTGTCCAATTTCTTACTTGTCACTCCAGTACTCTAGAAGCAATTGTTCTACAAACAAGAAAGCTGCATAAGGTTATATGACCTAGTCTTGAAAGTCACAGAGTGACACTTGTAGTGCATTCTATTAGATGAAGCAATCACAAGCTCACCCAGATTCAAGGGCAGGGAATATAGACTCCAGCTTTTGATGGGAGGATGTCAAAGTACTTGTGGCCATGTTTAAAAATCACCACACAGGACATGTTAAGAACTTGTTGCTTTTATCCCACAAACAATGGAAAGGGTTTTAAGGATGGGATACTAATGGTCAGGTGGGTGTTTTTATAACACTGACTACAGAGCAAGAGACAGATAAGAGAGCTGAAGTGAAGGCAAGTGCACAAGATGGATGTTCAAGGAAGCAGTTCCGACAAGGAATGGAACTGGCCTGGACTACAGTGGTATTGGTGAAGATGGAGAGAAGAGCAGGACTCTGAGAGATATTTCAGAGGGTAAAGCAGAGAACTTGATGGTGAATTAGGTAAGGGAGGTGAGAAGGGAAGTGACAAGGAAAACTCCTAGGTTTTTTGAGATTTGCACAACTGGATAAATGACAGATTCCCTTTTTGAGATTAGGAACAAGACTAGAGCCAGAGAGGAAGACAATGAGTACTATTTTGTAAATAATGAATCTGAGATAACTGTGAGATATCCAGAAAAAGATGTCAAGTGACTAACTGATTCTATGGTTCTGGAAAATAAGAATGAAAATAAGATAAATTCATCATAGCAATTGCATAATATTACTTGGCTTGGTTATCATGTTGGTGGAAGTACATGATTCAGATGTTGTTCAAAGACCCACTGAATATTTTTTGAGAATCTACTATGTGAATACCAGTGTAGTAGGAAAGGAATTATAGATAAATTTCTTATTTAAAAAAATAACATGTAGTTAAGATGAGGACATGAAATGTTAAGAAACAGCAAGTCAAAATAATTCAATAAACATGGTAATGTCATGTTTTTATAATAGATTGGAGTGGTAGAAAGATCTACTGCAGCCTACCAGGAGTAGATATGTCCAGTTCCAACTGGTCATAGCTATGGGACAGTTTAGGTGCATAGATGTTCAGTGATAAACATATTATGTAATAAAAATGTAGAAAATCTGCTGAGTGAATTATTATTACATATATCCTCATAATTACAAGGCATTATTTTCAATAGTGTGCTTCTGCTAGCTATCAATAAAACCCAGTGCTGCTTCTAGGTTATCACAGTTCTCTCCATTATAACCTTTCCTTATGATCCTTACGTCACTTTAGTTTATGGCTGACATTATAAGAGAAGCTCTTCAATGGGGATTCCAGTATCCAGGATTCTGATCCTTTCCAATCTTGACCTTTCCTGTAAAATGAATCACACTTTCTAGAGATTTCTGGAACTGTATAAATGACCCTGTGACAGGAAAATGCTGTATTAAATGCTCTTACTAAATGGAAGATGCAGATAATAAGTTCTAGAGCAGTGCATGTTGTGAGACGTTATTGGGTCATTAAGTCAACGTAGTATGCCATGGACAAAATTTAACAGTGAAATAGAATATGATAGAATAAGACATAATAACAAAAAATGGGTGCAAAATAATAGAATGTATTGAAATATGTTGCTATTATTACTATTCACACAAAATATTTTCAAAAGCTAAAGTTGATATGTAAACCTTGACCCCATTAAAAATAAAGGAAAGAAACACACTCAACAATGCACCAAATTTGCATGAAGCAGTGACCTCATGTGTCCCAAGCTGGATTAATTTAAAATTCAGCTAGCCCCACCAGATGTATTAAACATCTTTCCTAATATTTGATTTTATGTTATTCATATGGGAAATTCTCTCTAAACTTTACATTTAATATCAATAAATTCAAATTTTCTATTAATGTTGATATGTTTTAATTTTTTCATACATTATAAGGGAAAGTGGGAAAGTATTTTTGTATAGCATATCAATATCCTCAGAAAAATGGTGTTATTTCAGGGTGGGGAATTTATTTAGCCTTATTTGTATACTTAATACCCAGCTGAGTGCGTGATGAATTGTGGTTGTTTAAAACATGTTTGTTAAGGCCATTGAATAAGTGGATTGATTCATTAATAACATACTAGGACAACTATCATTTTGTATAATCTTTCAGCTTCAACATAACAGAAAGAAGCTGGTGCTTAAGGGGCCTGGCATGCTCTTGTAGAAGCTCTTCCCCTCTGTGATGACAAATAGGTTAAGTCTGTCTGCATGGCAACACATTATTCTCCTACTTCAAATCACCTGCCCCAGGCTTCACACTGTTCCTTTGAGAATATTATTCCAGTCCTCTGGCTCACCAATTTAGAATGATGTCACTATTTTCCATGTGGATAATAATGATACATATTAACCAATGGACCTGATGGTATCTGGTCTGAAACTCTCTAGTAATCAAGCTTTGTTCAGAAACCCATACTTCTACCTAGTGAGTCAACCTTTGTTCACCTCCACTGCTCTTTGGGGATGGGGCAGCAAGAGTGAGTCCCCAGGCAGACTGTTACACTGAGTTGATGTGGCCATTGGTATTGGTCTTCAAACTGGCCCTATATTTAAGAGAAGTATACAGCACTGATCGCAGTGTGATATGCAGGCTCCTAAGGAATTCTATCTACCCTGACTGAACTCTGAACCCTGGTATTCCATGGCAGTTTCTCACCTACACCAGCCCAATAATCCTACTTGAAATCTTATCATCACAGTGACTTCCCATATGTAAGTATTAAATTCAGGAAATTTTTCTAAAATGTTACCTTTATAATGAATGCACCTACCATTTAAGAAAGATCTAAACCTCACTGTCTGGTTTACCTGTTTAAAGACTTTATCAAATTAACCACTTTTCATTTTGGAAAACAAAGATGAGAGATTGGCTAGGTGAGAGTCAGTGGAGAGAAACTCTTGCTTATATTCACATAAAGGAAACCATATCCTCCATATTTAAATATCTCAGAAATACTCCTCCTGCTCCTTCTGGCTTTATTCTGAACTTAAATACTGGGTTTTTATTTTTTATATTAAAGCTGTTTCTTAATTTTCTTTCACTAAGGGATCAGTTGCTCAGAGACATCATTAAATACTTATCTATAAATAATGCTGCTGAGACCTTATGTCTCTTTTAGAAGACTGGATTCCCACAATATCAAAGAAAATGATTTTATTTGGGGAGGTGGACATACAGGGGAGTTGATTTATCTAAAAAAATTATCAGATCACACATTGAAACTATACGTTGTGAGATTAGAAATAAGGATTTGACATTTTAATTGATATTCCTAGTGTTCACTGGGTTAACATTTCTCAAGATATCAATCTGTTTTAGTGACAGAAAATTCAACTAGATCAAAATGACAGAGTTTTCAGCAGAACTATAAATCTGGCAGTAGTTACGTTCAGGTTCTTTCCTACAGTGGTAGTAATTTGCTTTTATGTCAGACAATCTCAAGGATATGGTCATAATGGGGTTCTAGTGAGCTGTTGGGATTCTGTAGGGCAAAATGGGACATGAATTAGCTGATATTTTCCATGCTGAAGTATCGTTCTTATTTGATCAAATGTTGATAGATTGGCAAGGAGGGCACAGCTGGGCTTTTGGAACTGAATACATGATACTCTGCCAGGCTTATTCCTTTTCTATCTCTTTGGCAATGTCTTGAAGGAGTGTTGGCTTCTAACGATTAAATTATTTAGGACAATGCTTAATTGGATTGAAGTCTTAGGGATGAGTGAACTTAGAGAGGGTACATCAGTGAACCTTGAGCAGTAGGACAGATTTCTTCCATTTATTGAATGCTGAAATTGTGTTTGGGAGACATTATTTTTGTTGAGTTTTAGAACTTCCAGTAAAAAAATAAAAATCAGAAACTTTATTAGATACATTAGCATTGTCAAAATTTAGACTCAATCAGAAAAAGTAGAATGAGTTGGATGTTCTTTAAAGAATTGCATATAATTTTTAGATGTTTTCATTTCTGTCTAGATTTTATACCAATTTTTTTAATAAAGGATTATTTCTTAGGTCTACTACATACTGGAAAAGATAAAGGGTCTTGAGATTATGAAAATAATCTATTTCTGCATGTATTCCCACCAGTAATGTTAGGCCAAGAGTAGAGAGGAGAATGAGTAACTTACAAATCTCTAAAGGTTTGTTCAGTATTCTACTTTGTAAGGTAGTTATTAATGTATATTTTATGTATCATGATAGAGTTATCTAATGGAATTTTCTTAATTATACGATTTTCATCCATCATCATTCTTAGAGAAGTCTCAACTATAGTGAAAAGTCAGCATTCGGTGGGGCAAAGATTAATACATGATTCTGTACATTTTTAAAGGAGAGATGTTGCTACAGCACTTGTTTCTGCAGCATATAAAGATGAGAGTAAACCTGTTGACAGATAATAAGCTAGAAAAAGAGTTTAGGAGACACAAATTTTTAAAAATGGTTGAAAGGGAATTGAAATTCTAGTTAAATATGGGAGACTGCACAAGAATGTTTAACGTTTCTCTTTCTAAATGACAAGGGATTTTTTAAGTTATATATTCTCAAAGGACTAAAAAAGATGACTAAAGACAATCCAACAACAAAATGTCAGAAGCTAGAAAATAGATGCATAGTGGCAATGACTTAGTAGACCTGGAAAACTGAATCCCACGCTTGAAGTAGGGAAATCTATTAAGTAATATATATTTACAATGGGATTAAACCCCCAAAGTGTGATAAACTGGAAGGACCAGTTACCTTTGGAAGGCGTGATAAAAATGGGGTTAAAAACAGGAAGACTGGTTCAAACTCTGTTTTAAGAAACAGATCCCATGTCCCCTTTCAAATTCCACACTGCCCAGACATTCCCTCCTAGTCTCTAATTCTCTGAGAAGAATAAAACAAGCTGCATGACAGATTGGAATAGGTATTTGCATTGCCTACAACCAACCAACAACCTTGGGGAAACAAACAATAAAAATACAAAATATCTAAATTAAAATTGCAAATAACAGCGAATAATTTGTCATAAAGGAAATACCAGAAGGTCTAAAATCGAAGAGATGCTCTACTTTATTGGTTATTGGAGAAATACAAATTAAACTAACACTGAGACAGCACTTAGTTTTATATGGGGGGAAAATATGATGGTTAACTTCTGGGGCAATAGTAGAGAAACAAATACTCTTCAAATGCTGGTGGGATTGTTAGTGAGTGTGGTCAATTTGTAAAAGAAACTTCCTTCCTAGACTACAAAATACAGTATTTTCAATTCATCCCTATCTGTTTAGCCCAAAGAGACTATAACATTGACACACAGAGGCATTCACCAGGTATTTGCCTCGGATTTGTTCTAAGTAGAGATGAAGTCAACCTTGGAGTCCACCACATGAAAAATGGAGTGTGTATTTTGACTAGTTTAGACTTATGATATAAGTGGGGTCATATAGTCTTTGTTCTTCTGTGTCTGGCTTCTTTCACTTAGCATAATGTCCTCCAAGTTCATCCACGCTGTAGCAAAGAACAGGATTCCTTCTTTTTTAAGGCTGAATAATATTCTATTGTGTGTGTGTGTGTGTGTGTGTGTGTGTGTGTGTGTGTAGCTCACATCTTTTTTTATTCATTCATCTGTTGATGGAAATTTAAGTTGCTTCCATGTCTTTGCTATTGTAAATTATGCTGCGATGAATACGGGAGTATTAAATATGTGCAGCTCTTTTTAGTTAATCATACCTTAATAAAAATAAAAGTGGAATATGCCTGTCTTTGAATATCACAGAGCTGTCAGAAGCAACTAAATAAATCCACATTAAACATTATGTAGAGTGAAAAATGGGAAACAGAATGAGACACATAGCACAATACCAATTACTACACTAAAGCATATGCATACCTAAAATAATACGAAGTATAGCATTTCCATGGATTAAAAATACACACATATAAACAGAGAGAATGTGTCTGTATAAGAAAAATGGTGAAGTTAGAAATAGGACTGCAGGTTCAGGATGAATGAGAAAAACTAATAATGATATTGTGTCATTCAGTAAGGATGATGACCAGCACAATTCTCAGTCCCTGGAATCCTTTAGACAAATAGTAAAAAGCAAAACACTAAAGGTCATCAGAAGCAAGGGGAAAATGCTCAACACAGTACTTGACACATCTTTGTTGCCCAATAACTGCTTCTTCAATTGAATAAGTGAATTTGTGAGTGAATAAAAAATGAATAATATGTGGTTTATGTGCTATGCAGCTTATTATATTGGATAGAAAGTAGGTATAAAAATAGAATGCAACCAAAGAACACTTTTTTTCCGCCTACATAATCCAAATAGATGTGTGCTACAATGATTGATAATTGGTTTGGACTAGGGCTTAGTTATGATTATTTATGAAACTGAAGGAAACATGCAGAATTGATTCAGATGATGCCGATTGTGCTGAAAAAGCATGACGCTAGTTAGAATTAAATTAATTACATGAGTTCCTGACCATCCTAGGGGCCCTTAGGTCGAATCATAAGAAAAGGAGACTATGATCAATTTAGAAATCTCTCTAAGGCAAACATATTTCAATGGGAAATACATTTTCCTATCCACAATGTTTAGTTCAGCATAATTAACATGAATAATTCAGGACAATTTCCTGATACTTATTATATTTGAGAGCTTAGCTGGATTCTAACTGCCCTCAAAATGTAGTCAGAATGTAAATTTCTCAGGAAAGAGTGGGAAGTAGGTAGTTTGATTAAAATGTAATATGTATTTAGAATTAACAATATTCAGGGGCTCAACAAAATGACCTTAACAGTATTATTTTACAGAAATACATTTGCATAATTGTTGCAATGACATCTCCCTCTCTTTCCAGCTCTTCTCCCACATGTCCTTACATATTAAATTTCTCCCCTGATCAATAGGCTTTCATGGAAAGGAACATAGCTTATTTTATAGTTCATTTTAAGTTGAATGCCAGCTAAATAAGGGAGTATGATTTTAGCTCTGCTTTTCTAAAAATGAGAACACTGAATCAATTATCTGTACCAGGTCATGTTTGCCATATTTATTTCATTGTACCAGACACCTCTGCGAACATCCAAGTTAGTTCCCTCTAACTGTATGTAAGACCCAAAAAGAGGCATTAGGTCATAAGGTGGGTTATAAAAGAATGGAATTTATATGTTAACGTGAGATTTTTTTTTTATTTCAAGCTCTCTGAATCAACTTGAAATCTTTTCAGTATGAAACAAAATATCTGAATAGAAATTCTTGACAGCTGATAAACTGGAGCAGAGCTACCACTAAGTGCTTTCCCTGATTTAAGGGATGAAGAGATTTTCTTTCACTGGCCTCTTACATTTTGTATGGGAACAATAATCATCGCCCTGGCCTCAGAGAATTTGTTTTGATCCGGTCTTGGAGAGCCAGAGAGAAGAGTCTGGGGCTGTTTGAAGGTGGACATTTCAGATAGCAACCATTGGGTAAAAAGAAAGGGAGATGAGCAAGAGGCAAGAGTATCAGTTGCCAGTCCATTCATGATCAGCTAAGGAAAGGATACTTTTTTTTTTTTTTAAAGATTTTATTTATTTATTCGACAGAGATAGAGACAGCCAGCGAGAGAGGGAACACAAGCAGGGGGAGTGGGAGAGGAAGAAGCAGGCTCATAGCGGAAGAGCCTGATGTGGGGCTCGATCCCAGAACGCCGGGATCACGCCCTGAGCCGAAGGCAGACACTTAACCGCTGTGCCACCCAGGCGCCCCAAAAGGATACTTTCTAATCTCACTAATACTGTAGTTAAAAGTTATTCTCAACTACTATATATGCACTCCCCTAATATACTAGGAATTATTATACTCTTGGGTATAAAATTAGCTAGTTACATATTTCCCCTAGAACAATTATTGTTTATATTTGGTCTTCTTTCTCCATCTGGAGCTCATCTTTTCCCTATCAGTTTAGGAGAATTATTTGTATGTAATATTATCATTAATTATTCCCATATATATTGAAAATGTTTCTCAGTTTATATTTATCTTTTTCTTTTTTTTTTTGAATTCAAGCTTTTTTTATTGAAGTTTAGTTGACATATAGAGAACTAAAGTTTTTATTTGTTTTTATTATGTTATGTTAGTCACCATACAGTACTTCATTAGTTTTTGATGTAGTGTTCCACGATTCATTGCTTGCGTATAACATCCAAGTGCCCATTGCAACAGCGTGGCAGGCCCCTCTCCCAGAAGACCGGCTGGAAGAACAAGAGGATGACAACCCTAAGGTCCCCATCTTTTTCTTTATAGTGTTTTCTAAAAAGATTGTATGTATTTAAAGGGTTATATAGAGATGTTAATGGTTCTCTTTATGGCATTAGTCCATACTTACTCCTGGAACTTCTGTGCTTTCATTTTCATCAATAAATATCTCACTTGTCTATAGTAAGTTATTAGTTAGGGATTTAACAGACTTGAAATATAATTTTATCATACAATGTCTTAAAAAATATCTGGAATAATTTTAGATTTATAGGAAAAAAATGCAAAGGTGGTGCAGAGAGTTCTCATTATATCCTTTGTCCAGTTTTTCTTAGTGTTGACATTTTTTTATATAACCATTATACTTGACAAAATTCAGAAATTAACATTGGTACAATATTATTAACTAAATTATAGACTGTTGAGACTTCTTTGGCTCCATTTTTATACTTTCTGTTCTCTTTTATATGTCTGTCTATTTCTATGTCAACACAAGTGTTTTCATTATTGTTAATTTATAAATCGTTTTATTATCCTATGGAGCAAAGCCAAATTATTCTTCTTGACAAATTTTGCTTACTTATTCTGCATAATGGGTTTTTTCTTCCAAGTGGACTTTAAAAATACAGAGCAAGATTTAAGAAAATGTAATACTGAACTTTAATTTTTTTCCCTAAAGATTAATTTTGGGAGGATTAATATCTTCAAACTGTTTTCTTAATGTATATACTATGAGTCTCTTGGTACAGCAATCCCCCACTTCCCTTCATAGGTGAAGGAGTCTCTTTTCTTTGTTTGCTGGAGTCTAGTCCTTCTTACTCTACTGTTTTATGGAAGAAATGTCTCCTTGTAGTCTGGGAAGAGATGACTCGACTCTATATCCACCAGGAGGTTTCTTAAATCTCTGCTGCTCCTCCCACTCTTTCACCTTATCCTAATGTGATGGTTTTTAGTGACTGTCTCTGATGTTACCTCTGGACCTTTCTATATTAAGTAGGATACAAACAGGTTCAAGAAACAGAACTATGGAAAACAATCTCTCTTGTTTACTTTATAAGAAGTCTCAAAATAGATGGTTCCACAATATCATCAAACACCCAAACTCCTAATTTACATCTTACTACTGTCTTCAGGGTCTTTGTACATATACATATCCCTTCACGGTCCAAGATGGATGCTGCAGTTCTAGTATGTTCTCACATCAGTATCCCAAGCAGGAAGAAAGGGAATATTTAGAGAGAAGGCTCTCATTTTTTTCTCATTGGTCAGAACTTGGTCACACAGTCATTCCTAACTAACTAGGAAAGATTGGGAAAAACCTTCCTGGAATAGGGACTGTATCCACCATGATTAGCTCAGATCAATGGGGGATCTAGGAATAATAAGAGTTCTATTAACAAGTAGCAACAGGAAGCAAGAGATGTTGGGTAAATAATCACTGATGCTATTAGTGTCTCTAAGCTGGAATATATATGTACATATTTTTAAAATATTTTACTTATTTATTTATTGTAGAGAGAGAGAAAAAGGGAGAGATGTGAACAGGGGAGGGGCAAAGAGAAAGGGAGAGGGAGAGAATCTCAAGCAGACTCCGTGCTGAGTGCAGAGCCTGACTTGGGGCTCAATCTCATGACCCTGAGATCATGAACTGAGCCAAAACCAAGAGTCAGATGCTTAATCAACTGAGCCACCCAGGTGCCTATATATATATTTTAATGCCCACTCTATACAACAGAATGAGAAACTGCCTTATGGTATAGAGTCTCTATTCCATTTCTCTTTTTGCTCCTAGTTCATTCTCACAACATCTCACTATGGGACTCTGTTTTAAGCTAGGTGTAATTTTTTCAGCTTCAGCATGAAATATCTTCTTTTGATACTAACTTAAGTTCTTTGGGCATCCAAATTGTGACTAATTATAATTTTTATGGGCTCACTTTTCCACAGTTACAGAGGATTAAAAGGATATTAAGATTTTTTTCACAATACCAGTGCTATAGCCACAACTTTTACAATAATTAAAGCTTTAGAATCAACTATGAGTTTACATTCTAAGTATTTCTAATTGATATTAGGAAAGTATACTTAGACTAAATCCCTTTGCATTTGGGAGGTGCCACCAGTCCCACTGTGAGAAGCAGAGAGGAGAGCACAGGAGCACGGCTTGCTTCCTTATGTCCCTTCTGTCTGAGAAGTTACTCATTTATTACTGATGAAGGTTAATTTTGAGGAAATGGCTTCACATGCGATTCAACTGCACATCTTCTAAATATATTCCCAAATTAAGCAGAATTACTGATCCAATCACAGGCAATGTTTGGCCAGAGCAGGATGACTCACATGAGCAGTAGAGCCTACTGATGGAAAAGTAAATTAGAAAATGGTCTTCAGGAGGCACCTTTATCCCAAGAGGAAGGAGGCAAAAGCTGACCCAAGTATCTTCAATTATTAGTATCAAATATGCCAAAGAAACCACCTCATTTCCCAGGAGTAGAAAGAGTAAGGGCACAGTAAGGGCAGGAAATAAACTGAGTCTGGCTACAAAAAAGGGGAACATTAGAGTATGGGGAAAGGACTTTCCCTGCAGAATTTTATATTTCAGAGGCCAGGCTCCTCCCTTTTAGTGGTGTATTTCCATTAACTTGCTATTTCAAAAGTAAGGAATATTATATACATATTACACATACATACACAGTTGGTCTGGCTGTTAATTGAATGAAGGCATCACAGTATCACTAGTATGGCTTTTAAGATTATCTACTCCAAACTCTGAAGTTTACATAACTTAAGGTCCACAAGCTTACCTGACTATCTGTATCCCTGACCCTCAAACTGATTTGCCAATTAGTGCAAAACTTAGACCAGGACCTGTGATCATTCCCAGGGTAGTGCTGTCCTCACTACAAAAACTGTTTCTTTCTTTTTTCTTTTCTTTTTTCTTTTCTTTTCTTTTCTTTTCTTTTCTTTCTTTCTTTTTCTTTTTTTAGAGGTGGAGGTAGGGGCAAGACGGGCAGAGGGAGAGAGAGAATCTTAAGCAGGTTCCATGTCCACCACAGAGTATGATGTGGGGATCGATCTCCCAAGCCTGAGATCATGACCTGAGCTGAAATCAAGAGTCAGATGCTTAAACTGATGGAGTCACCCAGGTACCCTTATAACTATTAATAACTAATTGTCTTTAAGACAAAAATGTGAATCATTATTCCAAAAATTTTAGTGCTACTATTTTCAAGTTTTATTCCTTTTTTGTTAGTTTCATGAATATGGCCATATATTTATCTGTACTTTGCTTTGTATTGTCTTATGAGAAAGACCTGGTATGTATAAGATGGCCGGTACTGCTCTCCAGGACTGTGAAACCTATGTGCAGAAGGCTTGTCATCACAGTTCTGCTTAATATTGTCTAATCCTAGGAAATAAGAAAATAAACTCACTATTAGATAAGACTGTTTACTACAAAAGCAGTTTGGACTAAAGTAACCTCACACTTTAAAGAAACATCTGGAACTGAAATAGTAGTATATCTAATATTGGTATAATTTGCTGAACTAAGATTGATTAAAGCAGTTGGGGCAATGATATGTAAGTCCACAATTCTAATATAGCAATCTTGGAAATCACTAAGACAATAGGAAACCATTCCTTGTTTCGTTAAGTAAGCCGGGACAGAACGGGCCAGTGGTAAGCAGGCCCCAGCTTCTGAAGACATCAGGGCTGCTGTGGTCTTCATTCTACTAATTCCAAGGATTCTTTAGGAATTTATAATAAAAACATAAGTGAAGTGAGAGCCTCGAAGTAGGAAGTCTCTCTCTTAAAGGAATCACAAGATATATTCCATCCTGAGCTTATGTTGATGCTACTTCTTGCTCCTTTGTCTACTGCACTTCCAATAAAATAGGGTTTACCTAAAAAAGCCTTCCTGACAGAATGACTAACTGTGCCTATTCTTCTCCATTCCTATCCCCTATACTCACTTCCCTTACCATACTGCCTTATTCCAAGGAGCATTTGATCTTCACCAACATTCTGGACTGAATGCCTATCTCTTGCCTTTTTAATATTAATACTCAGAGATCCCTAGAGTTAACATAAATTTTACCAAACCTTCACTCAGAGGATATATGCTCCAGTTAGCATGTTTGTGAAGGCTCGTAACAGAAACAGAAACATAAAACAGAGTGTCCTTAGCTCACATAAACACATGTGGAGAGATGAGGGAGATTTCAGAACTAGGTGATTCATGGACTAAAGGACATCCTTAAGGACTCAGGTCTTTGGTATCTCTTGACACTCTGCTATTCTGATTCTTGTGGTTCTTGCTTAGGAGTGAGGAAGAACTGCCCCTAAAGATTACACTCAACTTCTCCTCTTAAGTTATTGGCCAGAATTTAGTCATATGCTCATTCCTAAACCAACAGCTGGTAAAAAAGATTGGAATTCTCTGTAGACTAAGATTTCTCAACCATGACATTATTGACATTTGAGCCCAGATAATTCCTTTTTATAGGGAGCCGCCCTACATGTGGTATGAGGATTAACAGCATCCCTGAATGCTACCCACTAAATGCCATACCTATGTCCCCAGTGTGAAACACAAAATATCTATAGACTTGCCAAATGTCCCAGCAGGACAAAACTGTCCCTGGTTGGGAACTA
The DNA here is from genome assembly GCF_017311325.1 of Ursus maritimus. Lineage (NCBI taxonomy): Eukaryota > Metazoa > Chordata > Mammalia > Carnivora > Ursidae > Ursus > Ursus maritimus. The sequence goes on from NW_024426774.1 coordinate 43,861,688, forward strand.
CAGCTTTTGACTAATAAAACTCATTCCAAAAAATGAAGATGAGCTGAATTTCCATTGTGGCACCCAGCTCTATGAGAAGGAGATGGCTACTCTATCCAAAGCAAGATTCTTTTAGAATAAAACAGAAGAGAATGCTGACATGTTGATAATCCACAATGTAATAAGCTACACGTTTAAATTAAGTCTTGCTTTAATAACACCGATGATCAACCTAGGTTCATCTTGATACTGCCCAGTCAGGTTGCTATCCATTGTCTTACTGGCTATCAAGAAGAAAGGTCTGTAATGAACAAGAACGAGATGGAAAGAAGGAAGCCTTAATATAGAAGAAAGGTTCGCTCCTTTGAAAGATCTCATTTCTGCCATTGGCCGTAACTGCTCAGTGGGACTACAGCCTACAGCTCCTCCTGCCTGAACAAAATAAGCGGCTGTCAGTTATCCACATTAACACATCACTGTTAGCATCTGAGATCTGTCAACAGCTGCAGGTTTTTCAGAACACTGGGGTGAGTTTGGAATAAACAATGTTTGGATAAACATTGTACCTTTTGAACAAACTAGATCACTTGGCACTTGAACTGATCTGTCCTTTTGTGTTTCTATCTGACCAAATATCCACTAGCAGGATCTGTCTTGAAGTCACTGTGGATCTTTTGCTGTGCCCCTCATTTGGGTGTGAGGGTGTCCCCTTCTCCTCAGCAACCCATGAACAATACATAAGATGTCCTCTAAGTTGCTTTACTGTAAAGGTGACAAGTTGACAATTCATGCTAGGGGCGCCTGGGTAGCTCAGTCAGTTAAGCATCTGCCTCTTGATTTTAGCTCAGGTCATGATCTCATGGGTCCTGAGATTAAGCCCCACCTCGGGTTCTGCACTCAACACAGAGTCTGTTTGTCCCTCTCCCTCTGCTCCTCCCCCTGTGCTCTCTCTCTCATGAATAAATATTTTCCAAAAAATGAAGATTCATGCTAATCATTTTGGTGTTTACTGGAACATAACTCAGGATAAACCCCACTCACAACCTGTGGAGTATTATATCTGGCATTAATCGCTTTCTTTTGTGAGCCTTTCCCAGGTACTGGACTGAATGCCTGGGGCACAGATTTCTCTTTTAATGTTAGCAAATGCAGATATACTGCTTTCCTCTGGACTTATTATCACTTGAATCACACGGTGATGATCCTATTATTTTAAAACAAGCAATAGTCTCAGATAAATAATGCTTTTGACATGGTTTAAATTTTTAGCTGAAATGGACACCATTAGAGTAACAAATGGAGTTGCAAATTTGTGCATTCATTCATTCACTTGTTCATCAAACATGTATTTTGTAGGCACTGCATAAGTTCGTAAGGGTATATTGATGATAAAACCACGATCTCTGCCATCAAGGAACTCAGGGTTTAATGTGGTAAAAAGGGGTACAAATATATGATTAAAAAGTGTCATAAGAGGAATGAACAAAATGTTGTCAGAGGACAGATGCAGTAAACTACTAAAAGATATGTGTAATTCAAATTCCTAGCAGGAAACAGGGCACATTCAAAGAACTAACTGAAAAGAACATAAGCAATGTGACTATTTACAGAGACTTGGACTGGATTTGGACAAACAGAATACAATGGTTGAGGCATCCAGGGACTAGCAGCAGTGGAAGCCAAAGGGCCCAAGAGTCAGGAGGAGAATGTCACTGGAACCCACAAACACTGCAAACACAGGAAAGTGACTTCCCACAGCACCTGAGGCCTTGAGTAGAAGAACAAGAGGAAGGCAGCACTATCCAGACTGTGGTCCAGGAGGGGCAGAAATGGGTGAGCGGGACAGTGTGCTGAATAAATAGCCTGACCTTTTACACTTCCTAAATTGATTTTATGTTGCTACCTCTCATTGGCTATATCCTACTAGAAAAATGAAGTATCATGATGTTCTCTATAGAAATCAGCTTCTTAGCAGACACGGAAAGAAAAAAAGGGCAAAAATGATTAATCTGCTGCATGTCAGCAGGATGGGATGCATGGAGATGATGCCACTGGTTGGGCACAGGCAGCTGAAGCCAGGTTGAGAAGGGCTTTGGGCTCTCATTTCACCTCATTTACTAGAGATGAGAAGACACTGAAAGAGTGAAGAAAATTTGGTTTCTTCCTTCAACTTTTCCCCTCGTTACATAACTAACCTCAGCAAAAGACTATATGTATATACATATATATGTGTGCATTTTACTTCCTCATTTGCATAAAGAAATATTTTTCAGAAGTTAAGGTGATTTTTAAAAAGGGCTTTTTGAGAAGACTTGCAATATTACTTCATAAAGCAACTACTATAACTGCAAAGAAAATATTTTTAATAAGATAAAATGTAACTGACCAAGATAAAGAAGTTTATAACCATACAAAAATTGCTTTATTGACTTTCAGGTTCCTAGAAAACTCATAAGAGATTAGTAAGTCTAATATGAATGCAGATCCTGGTTTTCAGTTCCTTGTATCACATATTAGGTTGATCAGAGATGCCCAGATGTTTCAGGTCCTTATTAAATTTAAGGTGGCTTAGTGTGCTTTGAAACATGCTATTTTGCCTCCACTCCCATTTCATCTGGGTTCCAGACAACTGAGGTTTTTTTAAAAAATGCTTAGAATAATTGGCCAAATACTTATGTATTTCCATCAGTTTTTATAATTAGGTTGGCTTTTTTCCCCTCCAAGCTTAGTTGGAAAAATAACAAAGGATGAGCTGTTTGTATATCATTAATCTGTATCCTCATTAACTAAAGTAAGATCTTTAGTCAACAGGAAGAGATTGGGCTAATGATGGTTTCTGGCTGTTTGATTGTTTATCACTCTTTCTGTCATTTTTCACCCTCTACATCCCTTTGATTGAGCCAGTTGTGAATATAAGCAATCAATAAAACTCCAGGTGCTGTGATTTGGCACTTCTCTTGCATATATTATGTGAAATGGGGGAAATGAAACTGTAATATAATCAATAAAGAGTTTAAGAAAAAAGAAACACGACAAAACCTCTGAAATTTTCCAAGCCAACATAATACAGCTATATTTCGTGGGTTATGTATCTGTATAGAATTATGCCTGGAACATTATTTTGGTAGAATAAATATGTAATATGAATTCAGAAGAAGTATATTTTAGCCATATACAGATTATATATACCAATATATATTCCATTAGCATCAATTTCACCTATAAATCATGCGCACATAACATTTTTAACAATTGACAAGTTCTGAATAGTTGCAGTAGATCTAATTCTTTTTCACGTACTAATGAGGAAAAAATATTAACACTTGTTTTGGTGCCTAGGATAGCAATCAGCCAGTAAATATTTGCTAGGCATGCTATCCACTAACCTATATGCAACAGAAAAATAACTTTCTGTCATGATTCCTCTCCAAATAAAAAAAAATGGATTACAGAGGTAATCTGAACCACTAAACCTGTGCAAATGTTAGAAAATATACTAAATTATTAAACATCTTGAAAATTCATTTTTAAATTTTATTCTTAATAAAAATTGTATAAATTTAAATTGTATACCATGGTATATATACTCATAGTCTAATAATTATTACTGTCAGGCTAATTAACATATCCATCTCCTCAGATAGTTACCTTTTCTCAGTGAGAGCACCTGAAATCTACTCTTTTAGCCAATTTCTATATTCAATAATTATTCACTTTAGTCATTGTGCTGTACATTGTATCTCTAGACCTATTCATCCTATATAACTACAACTTTCTGTCTTTTGACCAACATCTCCCCATTTTCCCTACCTTCCCACTCCTGTTAACCACCATTCTATGCTCTGCCTCCATCCTTCAACTTTTTAGATTCCATATACAGTAGTCCCCCCTCTTTATCTGCAGCTTCACTCCAAAGTTCTAGTTACTCCAATCAACCACAGTTCAGAAGCAAATGATTCTCCTTCTGACTTATTGTCAGAAGGTCAACAGTAGCCTAATCATACGTCACGATGCCTGGTCATTCACCTCACTTCAACTCATCATGTAATAATTTATCATCTCACATCATCACAAGAAGAAGAGTACAGTACAATAAGAAATTCTGAGAAAGAGAGAGAACCCACATTCACATACTTTTACTATAGTTTGTTATTAATATTTATCCTATTTTGTTATTAGTTGTTAATTTCTTACTGTACCTAATTTATGAATTAAACTTTATCATAAGTATGTATGTAGAGAAAAAAACATAGTATGTATAGAGTTCGGTACTACCCATGGTTTCAGGCATCCACTGGGGTCTTGGAACATACCCCTGTGGATATGGGAACTACTAAGGGAACTACTGTAACAGTCAGTTCCCAACTTACGATGGGTCAGCTTAACATTTTTTTGACTTTACGATGGTGTCAAAGTGACACACACTCAGTAGAAACTATACTTTGAGTTTTGAATTTTCATCTTTTCCCAGGTTAGGGATCTATAGTACAATACTCTCCTGATACTAGGCAGCTACAATGAGCTGCAGGTCCCAGTCAGCCACACAGTTATGAGGGTCAACAACCAATATACTTACAACCTATACGACCATTCTGTTTTTCACAAGCAGCACAGTATTCAATAAATTACATGAGCTATTCAACACTTTATAAAATAGGCTTTGTGTTAGATGATTTTGCCTAACTGCAGGCTAATGTAAATGCCCTGAGCACATTTAAGGAAGGCTAGGCTGAACCATGATGCTTGGTAGGTGAGGTGTATTAAATACATTTTTGAGCTACAATAATTTTTACTTATGATGGGTTTATTGGGATGTAAACCCATTGTAAACTGAGGAAAATCTATATAAATGGGATAATGCAGTGTTGTGTTTTTTTGGTTTTTTTTTTTTTCTTTTTTTTTCTGTCTGGCTTATTTCACTTAGCATAGTATTTTTCAGGTTCATCCAGGTTGCAAATGGTAAATATATACAATGGAATATTATTCAACCTTAAAAAATAAAATGAATTTGCTTAATTTCAGGTATAACACGTTATAAAGGTAGTTTTAAATGAATGCTAATAAATAAATAATAAGACAATGAAAATTACCAAGCTCATTTAGTGTAAGGTGAACATAAACATCTCTTAACCTACAGTGATTAAATTTTGGAGCTCAACGACTGAAAGATGTCAACAGGAATATCAGGGATGCATCCTTGGTTTTAATGACCTGAGCTTTAAAAACTTACCAATTTTGTGATCAGAACCCTTTCATTTATAAATAAACCCTTCAGATTCAGAAAGGAAGAAAATATTTTGGTCTCTGAAGTCATTTAAAAGCCTGCAATCTCTAACTACGTTATGACACCATCTGGAATACAGAATTTAGAGTCAGGGTTGAGTGTCAAAGTGTCTGCTAATCTGGACACTCTACATCATCACTGGAACTTCTGTGGCTCCTTGTCCCTCTTAACCCTACAGAGCAGAGAGCTCGGTTTGAGAAATGGTGTCACTGATATGGATTTTTTACACCCGGCCCTATTAAACTTGAAGAGCCCACTTGAGACCTGCTCCTGAGTAGTGACTCTGTCACCATGGTTGTGTGAATGACAAGGATAATAGAAAGACACTGAGAAAGCAGATGTTGTTACACTGTCCTTGCTGCGTGACTTGGAAGCAGGGAAGAAAACAACCGAATAGCAGTATCCACTGAGTAGCTGGGGTTAATCTTGATTGTGCCCAAGAATCATCTCTTTGCTGCAGTATAACTGTGACAGAACAAGTCCAAGCAGCCTGCTTCCCAGTCAGTTCTGTTAAAGGGTTCAGTGGACTGTGGACAGGAATTCTGTTTCCTATTTCTTACTGAACCCCAAATGTAGACTTGTAAAGGTTATATAAGAATTTTTTAATCATGTGCCTTCTCCTTCCTTCCTTGCTTCCTCCCTTCTTCCCTTTTCCCCCCTCTTCTTTCCTTTGTTTGTTCTGCATTCAAATTATGAATGATTGCTATGGATTAGACACTGTAGAAACACTAGGGATTCAGAGGTGAATAAAATAAACAAAGCCTCCATCCCCTTGGAGCTAGTGAGAGGAAATAAAGCATGTAACAAACAAATAAATGTAATATAGTGATATGCACTAAAGAGAAAAATAAAGGACATGAGGTAATAGAACGTGCTATTTTAGATGAGGTTGTTGTATGGGCTTCCTAGGGCTGCTATAACAAATTACCACAAACTTGGTGGCTTAAAATTACATAAATGTATTTTTTCACAGCTTTGGAGGTCAGAAATCCTAAATCACACTGTTGTCAGGGCTGTGCTTCCTATAAAAGCTCTAGGGGAGAATCTTTCCTTGCCTCTTACAGTTTCTGGTGACTCCACATGTTCCATGCTTGTTTTTGCATAACTCCCATCTCTGTCTCCATCTTCCCATGGCCTTCTCTTCATCCTCCTATATTCTCCCCTTCTCTCTCTCATAAGGACACATGTCATTGGGCTCAGCTGGGTAATCCAGAATGATCTCACCTCCAAATCCTTATCTTAACTACATCTACAAAGACACGTTTTCCAAATAAGTTCACATTCACAGTTTCTAGGGATTAAGATGTTGACATATCTTTTAGTGGTGCCAACATTCAACCCATGTTAGTGGTCAAGAAAGGCCCATCTGATAAGTTGGTCAAGGAAGGACTTTCAGAAGAGACCAGGATAAAGTAAAGAAACGAGCCAAAATGAAAATATTATGAAACTGAAAATACATAAATCTCACTGTTCATTCAAGTAGGAATTTATATCTTCACAAATGTTTGAAAACATCTTTGAAATACTCTAAAAGGAGTTCTACACTCTCTTTTCACTCTCACTTTGTAAACATAAGAGATTACTGTGCAACATTCATCTACAAACACTTTTATGCTAGTTTCTGGTATTTCTCTTGGGTTACCACCACTGTATTAATTCCAATAATATAAGGGGCCCTGTCTGAAGTGTTAACAATTCCAGCTACAGGGCCCAGGAGTAAATGAAAGTACTGGAAGCTTCTTGAATTTTAATTACAAATTCTCACTGTGATACTCACAGTTTTATGCACAGTTTTCTACCCCAATAGGACTTCCCTCAAGCTACTTCCAATTCTATGCTTAAAATATTTTTTGCACATTAATAACATCATCATTCTTCAAAAAAACGCATGTTTTCCTGGAAAAATCCATAAGTGATATAAATGTAATGTGGCGGTACCAACAGAGAAAAATTAAGAAAAGGTGGAAATGTTCAGGGGGTTAGCAGGGATGAGAATAAGATGAATGAGCAAAAGGACTGATTACTTTCTAAAATAAAATTAACCAACTTTAAAATGTGGCTAAGAACTGGCCACAATAACCAGTGGATTTTTAATTCTGGGGAAAGTGTCTTGCTTAATGCAGGGACAAACATACATATATTTTTTTCTATAAAAAAGGATTCTCATTTTTGCTTTCTAACAATAATTGTCATGCTAGAATCCGAACAATTTCATTACATGGCAGAAAACAACATGAGGCAGATCTATTTTAGATTCAAGAAAGTTTTTTTACTCATTGAAATATTTTACCTCTGACCCAGCTGTAACGAATAGACAAGGAAATTAGTTAACTGCTGTCTTTCTCTCTTCACGGATTCTGCAAGTCAATGTCCCATGTACCTATTGCTCCAGGTGGCCCAAATGCAATAAACAGTATTCCCAAAGTAAACAGGGGTATAGGTTTTTTTTCCCTTAATTATGGTAATTTAGGTACCTGATAACACAAAAGGTTAAACATAGAAGGTACCTTCTATAATGTATATTGAAGAAAAATAGGCTTTATATTCAAAAGTCAGAAACTCTAACTCCTAAATTTCCTCAATTTCCTCAACTGAAATGTGGCAAATAACTATCTTCACAGATTATAATAATATCAATATTAAGGATAAAGATAAGCATTTCAATGCATTTTAGTGCTGAGAGCTCACTAAATGTTGAAAGGTCTCTCAACCTTTCCATTTCTTTTTCATTGTATCTTTCTTTCTCAATGATTCTTGGATGCCCCATTCATAACCCATGCTCATTTTTATTTTTTCCAACTAAGTTAATGTCCTTAACATTGATTAGAATATGTGATTCCTAAGTTCAACTAGGTGTATTTTGGATATAATGGTTAGCATTAAGGATTGAGTTCTATAGGTCTTTAATGCAGTTTCAGTAGCCAAAATACCCTGGAGAACAAGAGCAAAGGACCAGGCACCTTGGAAGACCATTATAAAGAATCAAATCAAGTACACTACATATTAATAACTATAGTCAACATGCTATACATTAGCTCTCCATAATTTATTCATCTTAAAACTGGTATCCTTTGACCAATATTTGCCCATTTCCCCCAACCCTCAGCCAATGGCAACCACAGTTCTATTCTAATCTGTTTCTGTACATTCCATTTTCTTTAAATTCCACATATAAGTAATACTATACAATATTTGTCCTTCTCTGATATCTCATTTAGCACAATGCCCTCAAGTTTCATTCATGTTGCCTCAAATGGCTGGATTTCCTTTATTGTGGATGAATAATATTCCATTACATATATGCACATACACACATGTACACACTATATATAATATATATATATATATATTATATATAATTACATATATATATAAACACATTTTCCTTATCCACTGACAAACACTCAGGTTGTTTTTATGTCTTGGCTATTGTAAATAATGCTACAATGAACATGGGAGTACAGTTATCTCTTTAATATATTGATTTCATTTCCCTAGGATATATACCCATAAATGGGATTGCTAGATCATATGGTAGTTCTATTTTTAATTTTTGAGAAACCTCCACACTGTTTTCCATAATTTTAAATTCAAAGTAATTCCACAAATTGTTACTAATTTACATTTCCACCTTTTCTCTACATCCTTCTCCAGCACGTGTTACCTCTTATCTTTTTGATAATAACCACCATAACAGGTGTGAAATGGTATCTCATTATGGTTTTGACTTGAATTTCCCTGATGATGAGTGATTTTGAGCACCTTTTCATGTACCTGTTGGCCATTAGGGTATCTTCTTTGGAAAAGCATCTATTCAGAGCCTTTGCCCTTTTTTAATGGATATATAAGAAATATATATGTATTTATATATGGCTATTGAGTTGTAGGAGTTCCTTATATATTTTGGATATTAAGCCCTCATCAGATACATGGTTTCCAAATATTTTCTCCCATTCTGCTGATTGCCCTTTCATTTTGATTATATCCTTTGCTGCCCAGAAGCTTTTTAATTTGATTTAATTCCACTTAATTATTTTTGTTGTTGTGGCCTGTCCTTTTGGTATCATATCCAAAAATTATTGCCTAGATGAATGTCAAGGAAATTTCTCCCTATGCTTTCTTCTAGGAGTTTTACAGGTTTTTTCAATCTTTTATTTCAGTTTTAAGCCATTTCAAGTTAATTTTGGTGAGTAGTGTAAGACAGCAGTCCAATTTCATTCTTTTGCCTATGAATACCTGGCTTTCCCAACATCATTTATTGAAGGGACTATCCTTTCCCCATTTTGTATTCTTGGCACTGAGTCAAATATTATTTGATCATACATGTGTGGTATTTTTTTTTTAGACTCTTGACTCTGTCCATTGATTAGTAGGTGTTTATGTTTATGCTAGTTGTATACTGTTTTGATTACTATAGGTTTGTAATAGTTTGAAATCAGGAATATGTGATGACTCTAGCTTTGTTCTTTTCAAAAACTTTTGGCTATTCAGGACTTTTTTGTGGTCCATTACAAATTTTAGATAGATTTTTTATAATTCTGTGAAAAATGCCATTGGAATTTTGATAGGGATTGCATTAAATCTATTAATTGCCTTAAGAAGTACAGACATTTTAATGATATTAATTCTTCTGATCCATGAACATGGCATACTTTTCCAATTATTTGTGTCTTCTTTACTTTCTTTCATCAATGTCTTACAGTTTTCAGTGTATTTTGCTAGAAGAGTAGATCTTAAATGTTTTCACTACATAAGGTATCTAGGTGAGGTGATAGGTATGTTAACTAACTTTCTTGGGGTAATCATTTCATATATATATATATATATATAATCATCATATTGTACACTTAAACTTATACAATTTTACTTGTCAATAATACCTCAATAAAGGGGGAGTGAAGCATGAGAGACTACGGACTCTGAGAAACAAACTATGGGCTTCTGAGGGGAGGGGGGTGGGGGAATGGGATAGGCTGGTGATGGGTAGTAAGGAGGGCACGTATTGCATGGTGCACTGGGTGTTATATGCAACTAATGAACCATCGAACTTTACATCAAAAACCAGGGATGTACTGTATGGTAACTAACATAATATAATAAAAAAATATTTTTAAAAAATAAAAAATATTAAAAAAAATAATACCTCAATAAAGCTGGAAGAAAGAGGCAAATGCATAATCACTGGGAAATTACTTTAGCCACTGAGATGAAAGGAGCAGATGAAAAATAAATGCTGTGAGACTATTTTAAAACAAGAATGGGCAAGAAGACAGAAACAAAGAAAATCACCTGAAACAGTATTATCCTCAATGCAGCACTGGGGTGGCACTCCATCTTGGTGGGAATTCTGGCTGAGGTTATCAACTTATAAAGGAAAAAAAAAAAAAAAAGATTTCCTTCCAGATAGCTGCTTCTCTTGCTTTTTTTGATTTACCCTAATCAACCATACTGATCCCCCAATTAGTTAGCTTTTGTCAGACATCAGATACTCTACCATTAAAAGCCCTGATAAAAATTTTAAAAAGGAATCTATGAAGAAAGTGGTAAAGAGCCTACAATTGTCTATAAAAATAATTATAATTTTTGATCAGAAGATTGTTCATAGAAATCATATTTATTTAGTCCATTGCAAAATCACTTGGACTGAATTAGGCTTAAAATTGCAGGCCCTTGTCTTTTTTTTTTTTCAAGTATTTCTTTAAGAAATAATTTTAAGTATTTATTACTACATTTAATATAAAAATGTTATTGAGACTTCCTACTAAAAAAAGGGCTTGATGATACATCTTACTGTCACCTCAGCTCCCGTGCCATTTTACGAAATGTGGAGATATGAGAAAAGTTTGTGGTGGAAGCCAGATGAGAGTCATCCAAATGGCAGTGACTTGAGAAATTTTTTATTCCTGACAGAAACAGATTACAGAAGATCCGTCATGGCTGAAATGTAATTAATCATCTTGAAAAGAAGTGTGACTTTAAACAAAGTAAATGGAAGAAATCTTAACCATGTGAACTGATCTTCACCCCAACTTCACCCAATGTAATCCCAAGAGCTTCAGGAGAGGTAAGGCTCGAAGCAAGAACTAAAATCATACCTTTATTTTCAAATATTAGGGACGAAAAAAGCAATGGAGCATCAGCAAAATTTCGAAAAGAATTTGTGACCCCAGAATTCCATACCTAGCCAAGTTATCATTTATGTGTGAAGACAGCCAAATGAAATTCTCAGAAATTCAAGACTCAAAACATAAATAGCTGACCTATCTTCTCTGAAAAACAAGGCACCCTCTGAAGTACTACAGCTAACTGAGAAACCAATAAAAATAAACAAGAATACAAAAGTCATGTTATAAATAGGCCAAGTCTTGAGAAATGAACATTTAAACATAAAATAGGTGCAGGCTTTAAATGAGAGAAAATAAAAAGTATTGTTTTCCTCAAGTTACATGTAAAGAAATTAATAAAGTTCATAGCATTCTGATTGATTTGCCAAAAATATATCATAATTTGAACATCTGAATAAAAATAGAATATAAAAAAGTAGAATTCATGGCAAACATAGTGAGAAAAAGAGTAACAGAATTTACTGATATTAGGTACAAACTATAATGAACTTTGAAATCATCTGAGTATATTTAAGGAAAATGTGATATGAGTACAATTTCCAAGTAGAAATACTTGGAAAATATGGGTGATTTAAATGAAAATGCTCACGTTTTATGAAAGAACCATCCTTGTAGAAGTATTATTTCCCCCCATAATCTTTACCTACAATATAAAAATGTTAGAATATACAAAGCGAGAACTAAGGTAAGAGAAAATGATAAAAGCACAAGAAGAAATTGGGTGCCATTCATGACGTGGCTGGAAATAAATGCTTTTTTTTTCTCTGAGAAGTGACTGAAAAACAATGCTGACCTGGATGCCATCGTAAGTATCTTACTCCATGAGGGCAACCAACCTGTGGGCAGAACTGAAAGACCTAAAGGGGTGGTGTGGGAGCAGAAGGAGGGGAGATGGGAGTTCTCAAAAAAATAAATAAGTAAAAATAAGGAACAGACTCTATCCCATAAGCCTGAAAGACAGATAATAGCCTATAAGTCAATTATTATTTAAGGCAGTTTGGGTTTTTATGTGAAATGTTCTATCAGATACACCAGTTTTACTGAAGAGAGTTATTATTTTTAATATGATCTGCAGGTTTTATGAGATCTGCTTCATGCTAATTCTTCTAGGTCACCTCACCCAACTTGGAAGTCGCCCCGCCTTCTTTCACATATTCACAAGTATCGCACCCCTTTCTACCATACAACCTTTTTAATTTTTTTAAAGACCTATTTATTTATTTGAGAAAGAAAGCACAAGCAAGGGGGAGGGGCAGAGAGAGAGGGAGAAGCCAACTCCCCACTGAGCAGGGAGCCCGACACGGGACTCAATCCCAGGATCCCTGGATCATGACCCACAGCAGGATGCTTAATCAACTGAGCCTCCCAGGCGGTCCTACCACATACAACCTTTGATCATACTATTCCCTCTAGGTAAAACCATGTCTCATCCTGCTGACCTCCTACTACCCCAGCTGGACCTCTTTAGCTAACCCCTACTCATTCACCATTCAAAAATAAACGCTATTACTTCTCAAATGAAGACTTCTTTCACCCCCAGAGGAGACTAGGGCTCACGCCTCACTTATATACTCCTTATCACCTTGTACTTAGGATACCTTTATGGGTATCATTACTTTCCTTACCTTTATAGGGTTCACTACTTTCAAAATCTCCTTCTCATCAAATTATTCATGGGACCATATACACTGGATGCAATTTAATCTCTAGAGCCTAGAAGAGTGCTGGTACTTATTAGTTACCCTGTAAATACTTGTTGGATGATAAAGAACAAATAAAAATGAGGCCACAGATAATACACCTAATGTAATTACTAATGTCAAGTGAATAGGTTCAATTTAAACCTTATTGACAGAAAAATATGCATTTGTTCCCCCAGTGATCATGTAATATTTTAAAGTTTTATCAAATTAAAGCCAAGGAGAAAGCCTCAATAGATTCTGAAAAGCAGGAATGACATAGTCCACATTTCCCTACCACATGGTAACAAAGTTTTATCACAGATTTCTTGGGATTTCTTCAATGAAGTAGTGACTGGGAAGGATTTAAGTAATATGATCATACTTAGATATCTTTCATACACCACAGAAAATATCAGTAAATATTTCTCTGTAGAAAATTGCTATTCTATATTCTCTAACCACAGAGTGACACAACTAAGAAAAAGTTGTAAAATAAGAATAAACACATAAATATTTAAAAAGGAAAAAAAAAAAAGACATGGTAAGACAATAAAACTTCCAGAAGATAACTTTGGAAAGTATTTTCATGATTTGAGGTGATACTGATTTTTAAATAAGATACAAAAAACACTGATCATAAATGGACAGACTGATAAATCATATTATATTAAGATTAAGGACTTTTATTCATCATAAAACCAGAAGAATAAAAAGACAAGTCACAGAGAGAGAGAAGGTATTTTCAACATAAACAATTGACAAGAGCTTATACCTAGAAAATATTGAGGACTTCTACAAGTAAATTAGAGAAAGAACCAAGCTTTTTACAAAAGAAGATATACAAATAGCTAATAAACGTAAGAACAAAAAAAAGTTGATCTCCAGGGTAATGCAAATTAATACCACAATGAGGTAGACCTGAATGCCCTCCAAAACGGCTAAAATTAAGAAAACCAGTAACATCAACTTTTCGTGAAGATGTGGAGAAATTAGAGCTCTTATACACCACTGGTAGAAATGAAATTTGGCATGTTCCCCACTCCCTCTCACTGTAAAAAAAAAAAAAAAAAAAGAATGTTCATAGTCAAACTATGTGTAAATGTGTAATAGCCTACATTAGAAACAACTCAGATGTCTGACAACAGGATATAAAAACTATGGTACATTCATACAATTTAAAACTATGTAGCAATGAAACAGTGTTACCTGAAATAATGCAAATGAATTCCATCAATATGGCATTGAGCAAAAGATCATGCATACACTATAGATCATATGATTCCATTTAACAGATCATATGATTCCATTTAACAATGGATCATATGATTCCATTTAACAGAACACACATGAACATGTGTGTTCATTCTGTTATGTCATTTATACATACACATAAGAATTTCATTATTCTTAGTATGTGCTGTATTTTTAAAAAAGTTAACAAGAAACATAACATACTTTTGCACACACACCATATGCAAATACAGAACTCCTTGGAATTTGTAGTAGAGGTTGCAAACCTTTTAAAAATTATGAACAAAGAAAACATTAAGTACCAAAACCTATTGGATAAAGCTAAAACTGCCTTCAGAAGAAAATTTATATTCTACCAAATAAGATATTTTAAAGATAAACTTGGCATTAAATTCACACTAAAAACATGAGAAATTAAAATTTTTTAAATAATTGATAAGATGTCCAAAAGGTGGTTCTATCAAAAGACTACTAAAATAGATAAAACTTAAGAAAATCAGAGAAAGGATATAGGAAGGAAAGCGAATTTGAGAAAGAGGTGATATTAAAAATAAGGCAAACTTATAGAAAATAGAAAATTAATATTTAGTAAAATACAATGTATAACTAATGGAATTGAAAATATTATTCTAATTGATTTCTTAATATTATCTCTGGTATGTTGCATTTCCAATATAAATTTTACTTTTTCCATATGGTCTTTATAAATTATTTTCTCCAGATTTGCATACCAAATATTGAGTATGAACACATGCTTCTATATTCAGAATTATATGTGTTATACAATGTATCCTATGTTTTGTGATTGTTAGGTTTTGATTTTAGGTATATGCTGGATTTATAAAATATAGTGGGAAATTTTATTTTGATTCATAGAGATTTTAAATTAAATAAGATAATTTACATGTAAGTAGAGATTTAAATTTAAATAAAAGGTTCAAATTAAATAATAGCTTCTACTTGAATAGGATTGTAAGAAATACTTAGTAAATGCATATTAAAATAACTCAAAAAATACATATAAGTGCAGTCACACAAAAATATCACTAACATTCCTACTACTTGGAAGAATAAAGAAACCCATTTTCATCATTAGGTGATTATTTTTCTAGATATTTCTTTTTGCAGATATACATTTAGTGTAGATATATGAATAGAGAAAGAAATCGCCTAAACAATACAGGAAAATTTCTATGTCTTTGCACAGACATATTTGTACCATAGGTAAAACATGCTTTCATACATTTTCATAAAGTACTTTAAATTTCCTGTTGCTTAAATTCCAAGAAATAAAACACGGCAAAGTTAAATTTAAAAAAGAACTGCTAAAATTTATATGTACAGGGGCGCCTGGGTGGCACAGCGGTTAAGCGTCTGCCTTCGGCTCAGGGCGTGATCCCGGCGTTATGGGATCGAGCCCCACATCAGGCTCCTCCGCTATGAGCCTGCTTCTTCCTCTCCCACTCCCCCTGCTTGTGTTCCCTCTCTCGATGGCTGTCTCTATCTCTGTTGAATAAATAAATAAAATCTTAAAAAAAAATTATATGTACATATATACGTATATATATATATTTGTAAATATGTATATTTCTTAGTTACAAGAGATAATACTACAATTCATATAAAATTTTAAAAAAGAATATGAAACTATTTAAAACATATGAATCATGGTTTTAGCTGTTCAACTTCATATTTTAAAATTACTATATAACTTAATGAAAAAAATTAAATTAGCATTCTTACACTCTTCACAGCATTTTTGCCATCTACAGGTTTTGACTTTTCCTCATTGTTTTTGTTTTGTTTAGGTTCGTACTATTTTACATCCCACTCTGTAACCATACTTACCATAGATAATAAGGCAATCCTATATGCAGTTGTATCTAATTACACCCAGTTTACACAATCCTTTTACCCGGCTCTTCTATTTTCAAATTTGTTATACCAAGTTTTGACTCAATATCTGTATTTTGTTGTTAATATTTTTAAAAGGGTTTACAACTGTTATGCTCTTTTATATACCACATGCTAAAGAATTCTCATATACATGAAGAATAACCTCTTCATTTCTCTATTTGAACGTTACAGGGATGGCTCCACTATCTTCTGTTATTAATCTTTGACCCCAGCTTCTCAGTTCATATTCCCTTGTTAGGTGTGGTTGATGACTAATTTTATTAAGATGGACACTGTATCCCCTGAATTTAATTTGCTCCTATTTTTATTTAACTTAAGAAAAGTAACTTGGTTAGTATAATATTTTGACCATATTTTCTTTCCATCAGCACTTGTACATACTACTCCATCTACAGCTGGCTTAGAAGTTGCTCTGGAGATGTCTATGCTTGGGAGACGTCTGTGTACTAATTATTTTCCCTGGGTAAAGACTTAATTTTCTCCCTTGATGCCTGATTTTCTTCTTCTTTTCCTCTCTGGATTTTAATAATTTTACCGGGTATTTATCAGTGCAAACTGGTTTGTATCAAGTTTCCTGTAATTCCTATTGATGGGACTCTAGTTTTTTTTGTTTTGGTTTTGGTTTTGGTTTTTTTGCTACTATATATTGGTATATTTTAGGTGCCACTTGTTGGGTTACTGATTTAAGAATATCTTTTTTTTGTGGCTGGATCATGTCTATTAATGTAATCTCTAAATTTTTATAGTAATTTCATGTCTATTATTATAATCTCACTGTAGCTATGACAAGCATTCTTTCTATGTAATTCAATATTCAGTCTTAAGCAGACAAGAGTAGGCAGTTAGTCAGACAGGAGCTGGAGGCAAGGACAGTGATTAAGAGGTTACACATTAGAAGGCCGGGGGCACAACATCACACATTAGAAGACTAGGAGCACAACATCCTGACTTTGTGGCTTCCAAGACTCCTCAAAGTTCTGGCCTTGTGGCTTCCAAGACCGTGGGGCTAACAGACTGAGAGCCGCAGGTGTAGAACATGCCCTTCCTCTTCCACCTCTGCCCCAGGATAACCCCTAGACTCATTATAATGCATTTGCATTGCTGTGTAGCCTAGCCCACGCCACTATGGGGGAAGGCTGCAATCATGGTTCTAGTACAAACTTTGTAGGGTCAAAAACTCCCCCTTCCTATGAGAAGACCTATGGGAAGACACCCCCAAATGACTGGAAGCAGCCTCCATTAGAGACCACCCTGTCCACAACCCAGGACTCCACTCAGATAAAAGGAAAGGACCCCTGTAGTCTGAGGGCAGCTGCCACCTCTGGGCCTGCCTGCTCTCCCACTTTGAAAGTATACCATCCTTAGTAAATCCCCGTAAGAGATGTGCTAAAAGTCCATCTGTTTTATTGGTTTGATCAAAATACTAGATCTTGGGTCTACTCATCTTTTCATTTCTCACTCCCACCCCCACCCATGGTCATCTCTTCTATTTGATCTTGCATAATTTGAAAAATTTTACACTTCTCTATTGCCTTCATATTGCCTATTTCACCTCCTTCCTTTCCATGAACAGTTTCCTGGTCTCAATGGAGGTGAAATAAATACTTGAAGAGATATATGTGCTATGTTCATTGCAACATTATTCACAATAGCCAATGAAAACAACCTATATGTCATTTGACAGATGAATGGATAAATAAATTTCCTTAATGGAATACTATTAAGGTTTAAAAAGGAGATCCTGCCATTTGCAACAACATGGGTGAACCTGGAAGATATCACGCTAAGTAAAAAAAGCCAGACACAAAGAAAAATACCTTACAATCTCAATTATATGTGGAATGTAAAAAAGTTGATTCATGGAAGCAGAGAGTAGAACAGTGGTTACTAGGGGTGGAGAACTTTTGGTCAAAGTATACAAAATTACGAGTATACAAAAGTTAAGTAGGACGAGTAAGTTCTAGGAATTTAATGTACAGCATGAAGACTATAGTTAATATTGTATTATATACTAGAAATTTACTAAGAAAGTAGATTTCAGGTGCTCTTACCATACAAGCACACAAAATGGTAATTATGTAATTATGTAAGGAGATGGATATTTCATTTCTATGACTATAGTAACCATTTTACTATGTATATCGAAACATCATGTTGTACACTTTAGATATATACAATTTTTATAAACAAACAAAATAAATATTTTTTTAAAAGTTTCCTTGATCTCTCACTCTACCTGTCACGCAGAAGCTATGAAATGGAGACTATCTCTTTCCACTGGGAAACAAACTTACTCACATTTCTGTTACAATGGAAGAGGTGAGCCTTCTAAGATGCTCCTCTCTATTGTACCTCCTTATCAACTCAACTATTGTGCTTATGTGACCTTGCTCTTAGCTGTACAGCAAACCACATTCCCTCTCCTAAGTTTTTTGCATCATCCTTGAAATATTTTCTACGGTTTTCTACCTTAAAAAAAGAAAACAGAAGTATTCATTGCATCACATCACATTCTTCCTTACATTATCATTCAGCCCTGACCTTTCCTTCTAGTTTGTCTTACCTACTTTTAAAGTTGAATTTCTTGAAAGAAAAAAGTCTATATGAATTTTATGTGTCTCTCTACTTTCTACTCATTATCAAATGTCACTAATCTGGCTTCTGTCTTCATTGATCCTCTAGAAACTTCTATTTTTAATGTCACCAGGAACTTCCATGTTTTAAAATTCAAAAGCAACTTAAAAAAAAAAAAAAGATTTATTTATTTATTTGTGAGAAAGACAGAGAGAGAGCATGTGAGTAGGGGGATAGGCAGAGGGAGGGAGAGAAATCCTCAAGCAGACTCCCCTCTGAGCACAGAGCCCAATATCCAGCTCAATCCCAGGACCCTGAGATCATGACCTGAGCCGAAACCAAGAGTCAGACACTCAACCAGCTGAGCCACCCAGGTGCCCAGAAAAACAACTTTTTAAACAGTTGCTCTGCCTATTGTCCCTTTCTTAATGTACTCCCTTTGTATGATTTCTCTGATATCATACCAATTTCCTTCCTAACCTTTTTGTTCCACTTCCTTTAAATTACTGCTTTTTACATTCTCCATGTAGTCCTTAAATATTAGAGTTCATCATTGTTTTGCCTTAAGTTTTCTTCTCTTCTAACTTTACACATTTTTCCTAAATCATTGTTTTAATCCCAATATTGGTAGTTATTGTGGCTATGCTTACAACTCTAAAATGTGTATTAATTCACTTCTTTCCAACCTGAAGATCCAATATCCAATTTCTATGGATGTCCCCAGTTTATGAAACCACATGTTTCAGGTGCTACATAACTAAAATTACATATCATCTCAAAACCAAATTTTTCTCCAGTCATGTTAGTCACTAGTATGCTCTCATCATCCATTTAATTTCTTGTATTCAATACAGTGCTGGCTATCCTCTGCCTATGTAATCAATAAAAAAGTCCTCTGGATTCTACCTGGAATAACACGAGACTTTATGTATTTCTCTGCACATGCACACTGTCAAAACTCTAGTTTAAGTCCACATAGGCTTTCACCTGAAATATTGCAACAGCCTCCGAATTTGTTGTTTGTTTGTTTGTTTTTTCAGACACAATGTCTCTGCAAAGTTCATGCTCCTTACTGAAGCAAGAGAGATGTTCCAAAAAGGGAAACTATATCATGCTATGCTTGGCTTTTCCTTTTGCCTTTATGTAAAAAAAAAAAAAAAAAAAAAAAAAAGCAAGCCATTCACATGCCCACAAGATGTTTGCTGCCTGACTACCATGGACTGGCCTCCCAAGTCTCAGGGTAGCTCCTTCCTTGCTGTCTTTTCCAGCTACCTTTCTTTTCATCTATTACAACATGCTCTTTCCCCTCTTGAGATCTTTACATACACTCTTCTTTTGGCTTACAGTTCTCTTAAACCATCCATACTTAACACACACCAAAATCAAACTCCTTTGTACTCCCATTCAGCAAGCTGAAGTCAATGCACTTGTCAAATCTTAACTTAAACCTCACATATTCAGAGAGCATTTGTCTGCCCATCCTGATTAGATGAGCCCTCCTCGGTATACTCTTCCACAGCACACTGAAACTTCCCTAAGTTAGCACAGATCTAGTTAAATGTAATATAAAAATGTTAGTTTAGTTTCTGCTTCTCAATTTAGACTATGAGTTACTTAAGAGCAGGAACAATGTCATCCTCCTGGATATATTCTCAGTACAAAGAATAGCATCTGGAAGGCAGACATGCAATATGAATTTGTAGAATGAAGAAAAAATAACTTAAGTGTTTGATAGTCATCCTTTCTTGCTTTTAGAAAGCAAGAATACCAGCAGTCTCTCTCTTCCTTCTGGGAACTACCTTCTACTCTTACCCTAGACAAAGGTCTAGCTTTTCCATCGCTGTAAAGGCCAATAGTTAAGGCATCATTCTAGTGTTATGTGTCATAGCATTTTACTGTTATTTCAACAAATCAATACATTCTGGTATAATAAAGAATGCTGAATTAATTAATTTTCTATATAGACTTTAAGCAGTGGAAAAAGTCAATTTCTTGTTAAAAAAGTGGGGGAGGGGTATTATGGACATGGAGAGCTATAAATATATGTCACTTCAATAGCTGAATAGTTATTTAGTTTTAAGTAAATGAAAATACATAACCCAATGGCTTAATTACTTAAAATGCTTCAGGCGATTTCATTACTTTTCCTAATTTATTTATAATCAAGTTATTTGCAATCCAATTTTATTTAAAAGAAACACAGCTAGGATTTTTCCTCAATCCAATACTAAGCGTTATAAGATTTCATCTGGAGAAGGAAGATTCAATGTTAGCAGATATATAACATTTATATATTAAGACAAAATGATGTCTACTCTCTCTCATTCTACTCATTTTCAGTTAAAAGCCATTTTTTTGTTTTAATTTGATCAAATTGTTAACATTGGTTTCACCTTCTCCAAATAGATTAACCTGGCACAAATAATATGTCTTTTAAATTGATGTTGCTTCAGTTAATGATAGAGACTATTAACAACTCCAGTTTCAAGAAGTGCCATTAGATAATGAATTGATCCTTTTCTTGATTTTAGAAATGGCCTCGGGAAGGCTTATCATGATGAAGTCAATGATTTCTTCTTAGAATAAGGATTGAAGAATAATGACAATTTTTGACAATAATAAATTAAAGACCCAGAAAAGAATGAAATATTAGGAATATAAAGAACAACAGAAGCTCCAAATAGTGTAACAAGAAACCAGAACAACGGGTAAATTAAGAGGAGGAAAAAAAATCTATGGGTTTCCCATAACTGTATAGTAAATCACTCATTGAGCAGAATTTATGACACACTGGACTCCATTATTAACTCTTTGAAAAAGCAAAATAGTTTTCTTCTTAAATTTGGGGAAAATTTACATTTTTAAAGTTTAAATGTAAGTGTGTTTTCTCCTCTGACTTTGGTTTCATTAATAAAAGTAGTGATAATTAAGTTGTCAATTTGTCTAGTTTGGGTGACATATACATATAAATTCTTAACGATGTGATTATATTGCATATTGTATTTCTATCAAGAAATGGTATTATTTCTTTATATAGGCCCTAATCAAAGTATATAAGATGGTAGTGATATTAGGATGATAATAATGATAAGAGGTTAACAACCATAAAACAAATACTGTTGTTAAAAGTTGTTCTAATAGAGATACTAAATCATTTGATTCTTACAATAAGCCTCATGGTGAAGGTACCATTACCATCTTCATTCTTTTAGATAAACACCTAACTTCAAAGATTTGCCCCAGTCAAGCAGCTGTTAAGTATACATACAAATACATTCATGTTCAATGAATATTTTTAAGTACCTATGCTGTGTCAGGCAATATGCTATATAAGTTCACACTTTGCCTCTTTTTATCCTCACAATACACCAGAGAGGGAGATAACATTTAATCCTGACTCTTCTAAAGAAGAAATTGGGTTATAGAAACATTTAAGCAGCTTTCCCAAAAAAGACTAGAGGGACATGAACCCAGCATCCAGACTCCAAAACTGAGCTCCTATTACTATGCAACCTTGTCTACAGGTAGATCTTAAATAGTATTGGGTTCTCCAAAGTGATAAAACCCTAATTTTCACATTTTTGTTATACTGAGGTCATATTCAACAGTATTTAATGATCTACACAATGATCTTCTGCCCACCACATGGTAAAAGAAAGCAAAGGTTTTAGATCTGTTCATTGGGTAGGATCATTGCTATAGAATCTAAAGGTTTGAAAAGAGAAGAAAATCTCTAGTCATGATCTTGCATTTTATTTTTCAATATGCCACAAAAGTTGGCATTAAGAAATCTGTTTTAAAGCAAAGAATCAAAAAGTTGTCTTTCAGTGTTTTGTTAGTTTGTTCTCTAGGCTTCAGATGGCTTTTGCAGTATAGCTGAAAAAGAGAATCATAATATTTTGGATTAAAGTTGCTGAAGTGTCCAAACTACAACCCTGTGTTATTAATGAGCTGGCACTGAATTTAATTATTTGAGAAGTGCTTCTACCTGGGAAGGATTGCTGAGGCCAACTTTATCAGTCACTATACAGTCCCACATGTGCCTTGTATTGATTGGAATTGAAGAGGAAAGTTAAAGGGATTGTGGCACGGAACAGTAGAATCCTGGAGTAAACACAGCATTTGACTGAGAATTCCAATTCTGGTTCTACCTCTAACATGGTCTTGTAAACTTTCCAGTCTAAATTTCCTCAAAGGCTAAAATACATGAATCAGAGTAGACTGTATTTAAGGTCACATCCTGCTTAACAGATTATGTTTCAATAGCAATGCCTATATTATTGGAGATGAGATGGCTAATTTCCATCCCTCCAGCTTTTAATGAAAATGGACAAGTAATCTGACACATCTACGCTTCAGTTTTCTGAAGCTTCATTTACATGAGAAGTAAATACAATCTTTTGTATGCTTCTCGATCAGTTCTGTCCAGTAGAAATATAACATCAGCCATCACATGATTTTTAAATTTTTAGTAGCTACATTTAAAAAGTAAAAGGAAACAGGTGAAATTTATTTTTATAAGATATTTAATTCAATATTATCATTTTAGCAGATAATCAATATAAAAATACTGATGATACATTTTATATTCCTTTTATGACACTAAGTCTTTGAGATCTGATATATATTTTACATTATATCTCATCACAATTCAGACTAGCCACATTTGAAATGCTCATTAGCCACACGTGGCTAGTGGCCACTAGTGGCTAGAATTACATAATCTATCACAGGATGTGACAGAGATAATGATGCAATTAGTATTATAATTGTTTTTATGATCTGCCTTATCTTATTTATACCATTTACTACTGTGGCATTTATAAAAAGAAAACACAAAAATAGAAATTATAACTACAACTTGGAGTTTAATATTTTAAACTAGATGTGTATAATACCACTCCCTGAAAGTGAGGGGCAATACAGTAGAGAAGATGGAGGTTGGGCTTTAAAATCTGAAAAACCTGAATCAAGGCCAACTTTCTTCACATAGAAGGTGCATACCTGTACGCATATATCTGTGTGCATTCCTTTCATACAGTAGTCCCTCTCTGAACTGTATTTCTTTCATCTGTAAAGTGAGAATAACAACACTTTACATGCAGGAATGCTAAAATGATTGCCTGGCATACAAAAAATTCTCCTCAAATACGATTCTCTTCCCTCAGCATACTCTCCCATCTCTTGCATTTGATTCAATCTTTGTCACTCTCCAGGATCTTACAGCTGCCTACAGAGATACCAAGCATAGTTAAACAAGTATTATATCACAAAATTTAAGTACATTGGAACATTGTTTCCTAGAATTTAAGAGCTGATGGGTGTCCTTTATAAATAAAAATCCATGTAACTCCATCAGCCAGCTAATGTTATGAACTGCCAGAGAAGTTAGCAGTAATAACATTGATACTAAGGCCAATCCTTACCTATCATTGAAGGTGTACATATCTATATCTATCTATTTCTCTACCTGTCTACCTACATACCCACCTACGACTCCATATTGGAAATTTTGCAGACATTTCATTTGATTCATAAAAATCATATGGTGATATGACTATGGTTTTTTCATTTTATTAACTTAGAAACTGAGTTTTACACTTTGTCAATTTGCTAAATAACACGTCTGCCTCTAAGCCTGTGAAGTTTAAATTTTGTCATGCTGCCTCTCAACATCCAGACAAGAATTGCACCAAAGTATCTTACTTCTTCCTAGAATCATAAAATGCTGGCGGGAAAGCAGCCTAAAAGTTCATTTTACTGCAATTACTAATTCAATAGTAGAACCTACCCTTCAACATTCTGGACATTTGGTGATCTAAGAAGAGACTAAAATTATTTTGAAATCAAATGAGGAAGGTCTTATACTAATAGGTATACAAATATTTTATAATGGTTACAGTCCTTTGAACAGTATGCCTGATACTGGTACAAAGATATAAAATTGAGAAAATATAATGAATAGTCAAGAAACAAACCCAAGGAATATATGAACTTAATAGATGCTGAAGTTAGCATTTTGAGTCTGTGAGGTTAAAATGGGTTTTTGATACATGGCATCACTTGCTGGAATAGTGAGCATTATTTGAACACTTCTGCTCAGTGCCTGGCATTTTCTATGCATTGTCTCATTTGATCTTAACAATGACCATAAGGTTTCAAAATTGAATATTATTTAAACCTTACAGGTCAGACGAACAGCTTGGAAAGGTTTAGTGACTTTCTTGTTCTCATGCAGAGAGAAAATTGCAGAGCCCAGGTTCATACCCAGATCTCTTTGATAATAATTTTTGTTTTTTGAAAATCAGTAAGATTTCTCCCTAATGTCTTGAAGAGAAGTCTGATTGCCCCTTGATATGTAACCTTTTATAGGACACTTAATTTTCTGCTTCTTTTTTAAAATATAGTGTTGTTTCTCTTTCTCTCATCTCTTCCTCTTCATGTTTTTTTTCTTCTTGTATTTCTTCTCCTCCTTCTTTTTGTCCTTCCACTCAATCTTCTCCCCGAACATGACTGACCTCACTGACCCCATCATTTCCTGTATCTCCTACATAAATGAAGGGTTTTGGTGGTGCTGGTGGTTGGTGTTAGCTGGGGATCCCTCCCTGACATCTTAGCTGTGGTTTTTTCTTTCTATGCGGTAAATCACTGGTGGCAGTTTCCCTCCTCCAACCAGTCTTGCCTGTATTTGCCTGAGATATAAATACGAAGTTTCTGGCATGAAGATGGTATGGTAGATTGTATTTACCAAAATGGCCACACATTTTTTTCCAGTTCATATGCAAATCCAGAGTCTGGGGGATTCCCCTAAAGAGGGGGTGTTCATTGCCCTCCCAGTGAACCTGGATGGCTTTTTCTCATTGTTCTGCGAATACAATGTGGCATAAGTGACTGTGTGTGACATCTGAGAACTGGTCTTAAAAGTGATACAGTTTCTGCCAGTCTCTCTATTGAGATATTAGCCTTTGAAGCCTTGAGCCACCAAATAAAAGTCCAGCTACCCTAAAGCTGCTGTCCTGGAGAGAACGTGTGGAAAGAACACCCAGCTAGAAAGGGGTTTCCTAGAGGGACCTCAGCTTTTCCAGTTTAACTGGCTGATTTAATATTCCCATCCCAAGTGTCTCCCAAGTATGAGAGCCTTCAGATGAGCCCAGCCCTGCACTGTCTGACTGCAAACACATGAAACCCTGAGTGATGACTACCTAGCTGAGCTCAGTCAACTTGAGAACTATGAGACATAAAAAAAATAAAATGGTTGGGGTGCCTGGGTGGCTCAGTCATTAAGTGTCTGCCTTCGGCTCAGGGCGTGATCCCGGCGTTATGGGATGGAGCCCCACATCAGGCTCCACTGCTGGAAGTCTGCTTCTTCCTCTCCCACTCCCCCTGCTTGTGTTCCCTCTCTCGCTGGCTGTCTCTATCTCTGTCAAATAAATAAAATAAATCTTTAAAAATAAAATAAAATAAAATAAAATAGTTGGTATTTGTTTTAAAGCACTAAGTTTGGAGTTGATTTTTTATGAACCAATAGATAACTGGAACATACAATAACTTCCTAACATTAATGGTGGGATATAATTTTCAAAATAAATATAAAATTCCTATTTTCATTTCCATGGAAATTTAGGAGAAGTGGAATTCTTTCATTTAAGGTCCACATTTTGTACTATAAATCTCTCTGGTTTATTTTGTTAATTAGGTAAAAAAGCTACTGATGCATTTTTCATCTGGCCGTCATTGAATGGTACTTTGCAGACTTTGCACAGCGCTCATATGGTTTCATAATTAAGCTTTTTAAATTAATTAGGCCAATAAAAACAATTAAATCACAGAAAGACTTCCTGGGTCACTTGGTCCAAGTTCCTTCCCACATTAATAAAGTTTTCAGAGAGAAGGCAATGACCACCAAGTGTCAGTATATTCAGGAGATTTCAAGGTCTGGGAAAGAGAAGGAGGATCCTAAATTACGCCACTTAAACTTATGAATTCTTCACAGTTTTGGGGACCTGCCATGTATACTGCTTCACTAAAAAATAACAGCATAAAATATTGAAGACAAAAGGTGATTTTTATAAGCATATGTTGTGTTCATGAAATCTAATGGAACCATAAATTTATCTTTAAGTCAAAGAGACTAAGAGAACAAACCTAACATTTCTATTCTGCTTGGTGAAAAAGAGTAACTGTAAATGTTTTCTAACCCTGGCTAATGAAGGGCAGGACTTCAACCTTCCACACAATGAGTGTTAAGTATCCCTTTTCCCCTTGATCTGCAGCTCCAACTCTGTGCTTCCCACTGGACATTCACAAATAGAAGCCCTTGCATTTTCACTTACACTTTGTCTGCTTAGGTTGCTTTTTTCATACAAGTGTAGCACAAGGCCTGTTAAGTAATACTCAGGGAATGTTAGATGATGGTGATAGTTACCATAACAGCTATGATGATAATAGAGTGTTTTTCTTAAGTCTTTAGAGTTTTAAGAGTATAGTGTATCGGTTCCTTTTTTTAATTTTTAAGATAGATGTTCAGAATTTATGGAAATTTCTCGAGCTGAAAGAGCCTCTGATGTTCAATCTACTTGATGCATATTGTATAGAAGTACAAGTTTATACATTAAAATATAATAAATTATGTAATATATAAAGTACATCTAATAATAATTACACAATGAAATATCATTTTTTCTTATATAATTTCACTCATCATTCCAACTACTAAGGACATGCTTCTATTCAACTATCCTGAGATTTTAAAACTCCAACTAAAAAGACATATGCATTAAACTGTCCAAGAATTATCCATTAATGGATTGAAAGAGACCACAGTTCTATGGGTCCCAGCAGTTTCTGAAGTGTGCATAATGGATGCCAAGACTAAGAGACTATCCTCTGACCTAAATAAACCTGAAGCATTAATTTTAGTGGAAGTTCCACTAAAAATAAACAACAATGAAGAAAGAATGTGGCCTTCTTTAACTATAAATAAATTATAACTGAATAATGCAGTCCAAATTAGACAAAAATACTTTTTCCCAAGAAGAAAAAATATCTTTGAATACTGAAGTAAGTACAGATATAGTTCCCAGGAGTGTTAGGACATTCACAAAATTCACGTTCATAATTGCGACCCTGATGATTGATAAGTGTCCTTTCTTTATCGATCATTTTTTTATATCCATCAACTGAGATAATTAAAAGATCAGTTTACTTTCCATTTCTAGCACATTTCATTTATAGCAATATTCAAACACCACACAGTACTAAAGCCATACAAACTTATTTTAAAAGCCAACTATAGTCTGCCTTCAGCTCAGGTCATGATCTCAGGGTCCTGGGATTGAGCCCCTGGTCATTGGGTTCCCTGTTCAGGGGAGAGTCTGTTTCTCCCTCTCTGTCTTCCCCTCCCCCACCTCATTTGTTTGTGCATGTGCACTCTCTCTCAAATAAATAAAGAAAAGAAAAAGAAAAGATGAAGCTCATTATAGATCAAGAAAACTACAAAAAAAAGATAAGTGGTAGCAAATTATGAATGTGATTAGCTGAATCCTTTGGTTTGACTCAAATCTTACCCCATACAATATATTTTATAGATCCTGAAAAAGGAATGCCCAATTCTTTTCTCTTATTCCTCATTCCCACAATTTTCAACTAGAAAATGCCTCTTTTAAAAGTTATTTTAAAATTCTAAAATTATTTTTTCATAAGATTTAAATCATCTATTTGAACCCTGAACATTTCTAATATTCTTTAACCATAGTATTTAACAATAGCTTAACTTCACTAAGTTATCTTAAAAATTAATGTTATTCTTAAGATTAATTTATGGATAGAATATTCAAATACTCAAGTGGTTCATTCCAAATAACTTAGTCTAAAGGGGCCAAAATAAAGAATTATTGAATTTCTGATGTTTTCTAATTATTATTTGCTAAAGAGTAGAAGATATAAAAAATAGTTTTATCAAATGGTTGGGAATAATTCACAAGGTTAAAGAAAAACAGGGAAAAATAATGTAAGTACAATGACCTAGTTTCATCATTAGGAACAATACACTTATTAGACTATATAGAGGGTAGTACAATCCTAGAAGCTTTTCAGCCTCATGAATGAGAAAAAATGGTACCTGCTAATGTTTATATACAATAGACCCTTGTGCCACCAGGGTCTGTCGCTTACCAGGAAAACTGTGAAAATCAGTATAGTTGATTCTAAAATTTATAAAATCTAAATTTTAACATCTATATTACCCAATGTTTCTTTCTGATGGGAATGTGTATATAGTAAAGAGGGAAAATGAAATTAGAGATATTTGATATGGAGAATGTGTAACTTATAGATATAAAAACCATTCACTAATTTAATAAATGTTATTGAGAAAATATTGCATGCAAAAACTGCATTAAAATCTACTGGAGATATCTCTCTCCCAAACATCCAAAATTCATGACATTTTTTCCTGAAAACATATAATAGATTAAGATCATTCTTTCATTTCCTGCCTTCATGCATTAGGATGAAGACAGAGTTTGCTTTTTATCTGAATTCAGAACACTAACCTATGACTACTGCTCAACATTCTTTCCTCTCTTCAAACCCAGACCAACTTTTATTTATTCTAACTGGTGATCTTAATGATTTAGTCAATAACCACAATAACCTTCCTGTTTTCCTCTCCATTCTATTCATAATTTCCTCAGCAACACATTAGTAACTCAATCTTTTTGACCTCATCATTATCCAAGTGTAAAATTCAGTAACACTGCAATGTTCTTTTCCATCACGTCATTTCTCCTTCAGCTCAGTAAAACTTGAATCTACTCAGCATGACTAGTTCTTATAAAACATACTCCTTTTCTTTTCCTCACCTCCACACTTACTGAAATTAGTTTTAACCTCATTAACCTCATTCTAAATCATCAGTTACAATGCAACCACAAATCCTTAAATCTCAGCAAGTTCTTGAACTCTTATTTTAATTCTTCCCTCCTAGGTATTCAGAATGTACTAAATCGTAGATTTTCACAATGCTTGTTTTGATAATCTTCAGGTCTACTGAAAGCTCAATTCTCATTTCAATGCCAAGTAGTAATGTTCATGGCCATGAACCTTCTGACTATTTCATTTAACTTTATCTTTGCCCTTCCTAGTGCTCAGCCATATTTTACTTCCTCCATCGCAGATAAAACAATAAATACAACTAATCAAAATGAAGAGATTGAATTAGCTCAATTAAATATTGGTCTAGATGTTCACCAAATTGGGCTAAAGTTTGGGCAAGTGCAATGAGACAACTGATAATATAGACAAAAATATTTACTTTAACTGTCACAATCTCCCTGCCACCTCATACAATCTCCAACTGAAATTAAGCTTTCTAACTGAATATATTATACTATTACTTACTGTTAGAAAAATGCAAGCAGAATTAGATAGATAAATTCTATCTGGAGCTATCAGATGCTAGCCCACAAAGGCTATGTTCAAAGAATAAGGATCTTAAGGCAGGAGAGTTGGAGGATCTATTCAGCCTTCGAGTGAAAGACACTGATCAGTGGGCAAGACAAAGACAGCTGTCTGCCAGGTAAAACAGGAAAGACAGAGCCAGTTAGAAAACTCACAAAAATACATACAGAAGTGATGATTAACCTCTCTTATATAGATGACAAATTATGAAATTAAATATTATTAACTAAATATATCTGAATAAATACCCTCATAACTACTATATACAAGAATATCCAGTATCTTGATGAAGAAAATTCAAAACTTTAAATAGGATTAATTAATAAGCAAAAACATGTGAACTCCTCCAAATGACACCACTTGTCTCATAGGTTAGTTTACCAAATTTTCATGAAGTTGATAATCTTTTTATGCAAATTTTTTTAGGGAACAGAAAACAAGGAAAGCTTCACAACTACTGCATTTCAAATATCCTAAGATTCATTTTTGTTTATATGAAAATATTTTTGAAATTGTGATGCACCTTACAACTGATGTGATAAAAAAAATTCAAAGTTTAAATGACATTTCATTTTTAATTGTAATAAAATAATGGTACATCTTACAATTAAATGACATCTTAGGTTCAATGAAATAATCATAGTGCTGTAAAAGCTAATATAATAATTACAACTGTATTTTCCTAATGTTATTGCTATACCTATTAGTTTGAAATTCCTACACACTTAATGACTTCAAACAACACGAATTTGGTATGTTACAGTTCTGGAGGTCAGAATTCTTAAATGGGTTTCACTGACCTAAAATCAAGATTTTAGCACTTCTTCATTCCTTTATTAGAGGTTTTAGGAGAGAATCCATCTCCTTGCCTTTGTTTTTAAGACTTTATTTTTTAAGACTTTATTATTGAGAGAGAGAGAGCACATGCATGCAAGTGCATGCATGAGTTGGGGGAAGGGGCAGAGGGCCAAGCCACCTCCCCGCTAAGAGGGGAGCCCAATGCTTGGCTCGATCCCAGACCCTGAGATCACGACCTGAGCCGATGTCAGATGCTTAACTAACTGAGCCACCCAGGTGCCCCCATTTCCTTGCCTTCTACAGCTTCTATAGACTGTCCACACTCCTTGGCTCCTGGTCCCCTTCCAACTTCAAAGCCTGCAATGCCTGGTTGAGTCTTTCTCACATAACATCACTCTAACACTGACTCTTCCACCTTTCTTTTCCATGTTTTAAATACTCTATGATTACATTAGGCCCACCTGGATCACTCAGGATAATTTTCTTGTCTTAAAGTCAGCTGATTAGCGACCTTAATTCCATCTGCAACCTTAACTCTCTCTTTCCCTGTGACACAATATAGGTACATGTTCTAGGTATTAAAACACGGGCATCTTTGGGAGAGTAATTATTTTGCTTACCACAATACCCAAATTAGATAACACTGGAATAAGAAAGTGTTGACTTGCACTGTATGAACACAGGTGCAAAATAGCAAATATAATATTATAAATCAATTATAGAACTCTATAATATATATAATATCTACATATAATTCACACATATATGTAATCATGAATGTGTGTGTGAATGTTATGTGTATATCATGACTAGTAAAGTTTATTCTGGAAATGCAAGGATAGGTCAGATAATAACATCTATCGGTATAACTTCCCATCATTAAAAGGCTCTCAAAACACATGGAAATTTAAATTGATTCAATCCATTTATTCAGTAAAACATAATACAAATTCATAATTTTAAAAATTACACTGCTAATTAAAGGAGGACACAGTTACTTCTTATCAGAACTACTATATCATGCAGCCTAATTTTAAAAGTGGTACAATGTGAAGAAACAAGAAGTGTTCATCTTAGAAGTGACAGAGTGCATTATGTGGGTAGATGTTCTTTTTTCTTTTACTCTCTAAATTACACTAAGAGCTGGCAACAAGAAATTTTTTAATGCAGTAAAATGAATCTGGCATCGACCTAATAGCAAATATTCCACTTACGATGAAAACTTTAGTACAGAGAATCGGCA
Organism: Ursus maritimus; assembly: GCF_017311325.1. Lineage (NCBI taxonomy): Eukaryota > Metazoa > Chordata > Mammalia > Carnivora > Ursidae > Ursus > Ursus maritimus. Next base: position 43,894,001 of record NW_024426774.1, read on the forward strand.
ACAAGATGAGATAGATGTCTGCTCTCAAATCAGTTACTCAGGTTTAGTAATGCGATTCCAAGAGTAAAATAAATAAGATATAAGAAATGATAACTTTCAAAAATTACTGAAACCCACAAAATATATGCAAATAACTGGAATGTTGTGTTAGAATAATAGATAGGAAATATTATTATTTTAATGATGTCTGTTATTTGTAATGTTTTATGCAAATTCAATATATTTTTTAAAAAATTATCAAAACAAAAAAAAAAACAAAAAAGTTATCAAAACAAGGAATTTCATGAAAACTGAAAAGTGATCTTGAAATTCAAATGAAAGAGGCAAGTTCCCAGATATGCTAAGATAATTTTGAAGAATACACTGAGAATGTATACCTTATCAATAGCAAGACTAATGATAGACATAATTGCAGTTTGGTATTGTCACAGTGATAGACAAATAGATCAGTGGAACAGAATTGTGAAATAAGAAACAGACTCATGTATGGAAATAACATATGACAGGGCTGACATTGAAAATCATTGGAGAAGGAAAGTGTAAATATCAAATTCTCCAGAAAGCACCATACTTAGGAGTGAAATCTTCAAATATTTCTAAAATAAAAAAATGAGATGGAATGCCTGCTAAAACTGATTTTATTCAACACAGTACTGCAGGATTTAGAGCCTTAAGAAACTAGAAGATAAAGACAAGATAAAAGAATTAAAGAGAAAGAATAAAATTTAATAAGCAAATGATAGGATTTGCTGAATAAACAGTTTAAAAGTATGTATATTTTGGGGCACCTGGGTGGCTCAGTTGGTTAAGCGGCTGCCTTCTGCTTAGGTCATGATTCCAGGGTCCTGGGATTGAGCCTTGCTTTGGGCTCCCTCCCCTTCCTGCTTGTGCTCTCTCTTGCTACCTCTGTCTCTCTCTCTCAAATAAATAAATAAAATCTTTTTAAAAAGTATGCATATTTGTAGAATGAATAATAAAATTCAGCAAATTTTCTATCAATATACAACAAAATTTTAATAGTTATAAAAGTTACAAGGCATCTTGCAATAAACATGATCAAATATGTGCAAAATTTACATGGCAAAGTTATTAGACTTTACTGAAAGATTTTAAAACATAAAACCAATGGACAGATTCACCGTATCTGTGTTCAGGAAGAGTCAGTGTAATAAAGGTATTTATTCTCTCCAAGTTTAATGTGATTTCAATCACAACCCATCAGAAGTTTTCATGTAAATTGGTAAGCTAATTCTACAATGCGTGCAAAGTGCCAAAACCCCTGGAGACAAAACTGAGTTAAGGACATTCACCATTTCAGATCTCGCAGACTCTACAGAAGTACAGTAATAAAAACTATAGTACTGATTTAAGTGATTACTTTAGAAATATATCGGAAAATAGTAAGAAATGTAGATAAATATATATTTGTACATACACCCATATATGGATATCAGTTACTGTTTCACTTAAAGTAACAAGAAATAGAAAATGTGTAACAGCAAACGTTTGGTTTAATAAACTATAATTACATGATATACAGAGATGCCCTTTAAAATCAAGAGGCAGAAGGAAAGTTTTAAATCATAAGATATTGGCCATAATTATTGTTTAATGAAAATATGATAAATATTATTGCATCTCATTTTTGAAATATGAAATGTGTACATATCTATATGTCCATATATCTCTATAGCTATGCATAGAAATGACCAAAGATACACAAACTCAGACATGTACCCATTTTCATGTCTGTGTGGTGGGACTGAGGTGCTATGTGGGCTTTTAATCTACATTACTTTGCAAGTGTTCTCTTTACATGCATTACTCTTTAAATTAAGAAAAATTCTATTATTTTGATAAAACAGTGTCATGGAAAAAATGCTGAGACTTTAAATTAAAGCCTTCAAGATATATGTAGAACAAGACAGAGCTTATTATTCAAATTTTAATATAAGCAAAATTAAAATATGTGTATGTATGTTAGAGTTCAATGTTCTTTTTATAGTTATTTTCTCTGCGATAATTTTAACTTACACATTTTTTTTCCTCATTTTCATTGTTACCATAAATGACTATTACAGCAACTTTGGTCAGGAATACCTGCTGACTGCCTGACAAAACGGGTTGGGCGCATTTATCATCAGTGGGGTCTTTGTTCAGATGATATCTACAATGACTAGGTTCTGAGAGAAGAGGCAAAATGCACAAAGAGGGAGCAAAGGCAAGGAGGATGACCAAATTAGAAATGCCCACTAAAGGCTACCACATAATTATGAAGTTTTCATTTTATAACAAAAAAGAAGAAAACCAATTATATATAAATCTGCTTGACCTCAAGAACTTTTCTTTATACTTGTGGCCATGTATAGCTTAAACCTTAATCACATTCATAAAGCAGCTTCTTAGGCTGCTTTTAACACTTTAGTGCTGTTACGTTTCCCTTTGTGTAAAAGAAATTAAAAGCAATGTAAAATGCTCGCAGTTCTTTTGGGCATAATAAAGTGAACTCATGAAGCTGAGTCTATTTCTCTGTTTTGTGAACTCTGACCGTTTTATCTAATGATAGCTCAACCCTACCCAGAAGGCTTTAACAGGATTTCCAGAGAACCTCTCCTTTCCCACTTTGTGGTGGAATATCATGTGGCTTGGACTCAGACAAGTAATTAAACTCCAGCAGAAACCTTGGTAACATTTCAAGCTGTTTTGTATCATATGCCATGAACCTTTTCTCACTATTGGAAGGAAAATATTACCCAGATCAAATTTTGCTACTTGGAATCACCGTACCTAAGTTTAGAGAAAGAGGTTTAACTGACTGAAAAAACAAAAACAAACAAAAAAATTCTAAGAAATGTGAAGTCTTCAGTTTGCAATAAAAACCCTAAAGAATCCAAATCCTTGAAAATATGCAGACACACTGCTTATCACTGCAGTACAGACACAGGTCTTTTATCTCAGTCTCTAAGACTATTGCTCTATTTTTTGCCATCAGCTTTAGGAGATCCGTACATCATACTCTTCAGCTTCTGCCAGGTTTTCTGCTGAGCATAACAGTCCCCCTAAAACCACAGCTTGGTTATCTCACTTGTACTGTAGCCTCAGTAGTTCAAAGTCCTCTAATGTTACAGATCAGTTTGCTTTGTACATCTCTGAGGTTAGGGAAATATTCACAGTTCCATGTCATTACATTATTTTTAAATTCTTTCCCTGGTTCTTCTTTGAAGACAAAACAAAACACAGAAATATCCTCTTCCTGATCCACCCCAAATTTCTATACTATGATTAAATTCCCTTTGCCACACTTTATCATAAAGCTTTACCGGCACTCTTTACCATTAAAAGACAATTGCACAAGTACATTATACCTCTGGGAGAAGGGGGACATAAGTAAGAGATAAAATAAAGATAAAATAAATTTAATACTTATTTCAATACTAATCAATCTAATACTAATCTAATATAATCAAACCAATGCTATGCCACATGTAGCAATATTCCTATTTCATAGGTAAGAAAACTGAGACTTAGATTTCATAAATTACTAAAGGTGATAAATGGCACAGATGGAACTTGAATCATTTTCTTAATTATGAATTGGTTATTATAATCATTAAATGAAATGATGGACATTTGGTGTCAGAGATTCTCTCAAGATTGTACCAGCCAGCTGAGACTTGTGACTCACTGTCTCCTCAACAGGGAGGGTAGCTCACCATCTTCTCTTTGTACAGGGCTACTAAGTGCCACACTATTATAAGGCTTCTTGTTTGCTCATGCTCTAAAAGGGTTGAGAAGCAAGACTGTAGGGACCTCTTCCTGGAGTATAACCCAGAGTACACTATACCCTGCCCTCAGAGCACCTCTCTGGAAGATGATACCAGCTCAGAGGACTGACTCCATGTTCTACCCTGCTAACCCACCGTTTTTGAGTTTCTTCAATAGAGTCCATTTCTTTCATCTTTTCTTTCTGTGAGGTATTGTTTCTGCCTTTAATCCCCAGTACATAGCATGTGAAGAATTTGGTAAGTGCTTGGTGAATACTGGCAGTGAATGCTATTATTATTTGTTATCATTATCAGAATGAACTATCAAGTGGAATTTTTTTAAGACTTTATGTATTCATTTGAGAGAGAGAGAGGAGAGAGCATGAGTGAGATGAGGGGCAAAGGTTATAAGATAGGAACAAGCAGACTCTGCACTGAGCATGGAGCCCGATGCAGGGCTCCATCCCACCACCCTGAGATCATGACCTGAGCCGAAATCAAGAGTTGGATGCTCAACCAACTGAGCCACCCACATGCCCCATTTTCCTATGTTCTTTGACTGAGAAACTCCTCCTTTCTCTCTCCAGAAAACTCCTATATCACCTTTAAAGTAGTTGAAATTTCACTTCCTCTCTGACTTCCCCAGGTGGATTTAGACACCTAATTTACATATGGCTATAGTGTGTCCTAAATATACTGCAGTGTTATGTGTAAACACACGACTCCTCCACTAGGCTGTGAGCACCTTCAGGTAAAGGTCAAGGTCTTTCCATGTGGATTAAAAATAGAAAGGTTGTCTTTAATCAATACAATGTAAACATTTTTTTTCTTTTAGTCCATTAGTAACTTAAATTTAACTATTTATTTATCTGGAATTTTTTTTTTTCTGTATGTTACACAGTAGAAGCATCTATTTATTGATGTCAGTGTGAATCTTCTCTTGTTTTTGAATTGTCCTAACAAAGATATAATGTCATAAAACAGGGCTCTGCAGTTACTTTAAGGATGCCTCATGAAATTCTTTCTAGTGATCTTTCAGAATAAATATCTTTTCCCCCAAAATACAAAAGCCAAGTCACTTTCTCTAAACTGGCAGCATCCTAGTGAAAAAATAATCATGTTTGGAATAATAAATATGGAATGTTTAGATCTGGGCATATGCTTTGTTCTTTGCCAAGGCTCTGGCATAGCATTTGTTATCATATTGATTTTCCTCAAATCCACTCACACCCCCAGTACTATCTGAAATATATTCCACCTCTTTGACAGAACAAAGAATTATTTCTAACTGATAGAAATCAGGTGGGAAAGCATTTGTCTTTTTATTATTCTGAATAAACACTTAGGGTTCTAAAGGAAGAAATTTAAAAAATAAAACGTATTGGGTAAACTGCTGAGTATCAGAAATCATCTTCAATTAGATGTTCAAGACAGATAAATGATAAATAATATGTAAATAGTAGAGAGACAGACAGACAAGACTGACTGACAATCATATAGAGGTTTAAGTATTTCAAATACCATGATCAGGACTGCCATTGGAATATGATTTTTTTTTTTAAATGGTGAAAAAAATCATGTTAGATTTTTCTGAAAGCAAAGTTTAACATTCCTTAGTTTAAAATGGTAGTTGCCTTTCTGAAAATCCAATGTATATTAAAACAATGCAAAAAATATTAGCCGTATTTATGTAACGGACTTAAATTCCGTGTGCACCTTTGAGTGAATTTTTTAAAGCAATCCCTTCCTTCTGAATACAGCCCTCAGTCAGGGAACATGCCTTGGCTGGACTTTGGCCTTACTTGGCCCCTTGGCCAGGCATCCTTGTGCTGTAGACAAACATTTACAGAGGTCCTTGTTTTGGCTTCTGATAATAGTAAAAGTTTTTCATTTACTTCAAGACATTATAGGCTAAAGAATATTTCATTATTTCCTACCATAAGCTAGAAAATTCTTCATTACGTAGGACTTTCCTGTTCACCGTAAAGCAACTAGCATCACTAACCAGTGCAGATTTAATTTCAGTAGCTCCTATATTTGCCAACTAAAATTGATACATGAGTCTCTAAAACATACTATAGGGTGGTAACACACCCACTGAGAACCCCTGCTTTAATCTTCACTTCACTGGCCTTCAAATAGGAGAAACCATGCTCTCGTATACTTTGGCACACCTTGGATTTTATTAAGAATTCTCTGTTTTGCTTTCACTTGAGCCTCACAATATTGCAGGCAACTGGCAGAAGAGATGTTCTTATTCTCAATTTAAAGACAAGAATGATAAAGTGACTTTGTGTAACTAGAGAGTTTCAAAACCACGATAAAATCCCTGTTGTCCTGAAGGGGTATTTTCTTACACAGTACTTCCTCTTCAGCATATATTCAGATCTAATCACCTTGGTCAGAGATTTGAGTTCTTGGCTGACCAGAGTCATTCTAAAGAATATTTTGAATTCAACTGTTCTCTTGTTTGAAGTCTTATTCCTAAGTGTTTTAATCCGATCAACCTAGCTTGCTCCTTTAGAAGCTGATATTCTCAATTACTAATACTTGCTGATGAAGTGAAATAATGCAGTGAAAACTGTTCTTATTTTTGGATTTCAAGGAAAAGACAGCTGTAGCTGCTGCTTTGCATTTTGGCTGATGGAAAATGAGAATGCTTGTCTGATCTAGTTAGAGTAAGATTTATGATCCCATCCTTGTTTTAATTTCACAGTCCTCTTATGCCAAATTTTGCTTTAAAAATGTTTTCTCTCCCATATTTGGATTGGTTCATTGCTTACTCACTCCCCAGCAGGAATTAATTAATGTAATTATTTTTTCATTCACTCGACAGCTTTTTTTTTTTTTTTTTTCAATTGCACTCCTCCTATGTAGAAGGCATTGTGCTGGAAAATAAGGATATACAATGACCAAGATACAGTCCCAGACCCCAAAGAAAGTGCAGTCTTTAGGAAAAGACAGAGGAGTAAACAGTAATAAGCACAGAATGGGCACCCAACCTGGTTTGGAGAAGTTAAGAAAGACTTCTCAGAAGAAATGGCATCTACCCTGAGACCATAACAATGAATCAGCTTTATCCTGATTAAGATGATGAAGGATATTTTTAATAAGATGAATTATTTGCAGGGGCGCCTGGGTGGCACAGCGGTTAAGCGTCTGCCTTCGGCTCAGGGTGTGATCCCAGCGTTATGGGATTGAGCCCCACAGCAGGCTCCTCCACTATGAGCCTGCTTCTTCCTCTCCCACTCCCCCTGCTTGTGTTCCCTCTCTCGCTGGCTGTCTCTATCTCTGTCAAATAAATAAATAAAATCTTTAAAAAAAAATAAGATAAAGTATTTGCAAAGGTGTAGTTTGTGCACCTGATGGATTCCAATTAGTTTAGTAAAACTGAAAAGGAAGAATGAGAGGTGAAGCTTAGACACTAAACTGGACCAATATCATGACTGGTTTCATATGGTATGTCAAGGAATTTGGGCTTCATCCTTAAGCCATGGTGACATGGATGTGAAATGGTCAGATTTTTGTTTCATAAAAATCTGGCTGGCTGCATTGTGTAACGCAGAAGTTTCAGTTGGAGGAACAAGCCTAAAGACCAATAAAATAATACAAATAAGAAATGATAGTAGACTGAGAGTGAGAGCCTTAGCAGATAATAGGAAAAAAGAAGCAACAGCATCTTGTGTTTGATGAGATGAAGACTGGGCTGTGGATATGGGAGAAAGAAGAAAGAATAAAAGAAAAACAGATTTTTGGAGTGACTAACAGGATTGAGAGGGACACCTTTCTCTGACATAAGAAACCCAAGCAAAACTGGTAAGATAAGTATTGAGTTCAGTTTCAATTATGTAAACTGAGTTTGAAGAACCTGGGGAACATTTAATTAGGGATATCCAACGAACATTTAGATGTAGGGACAGAGTCCCTTGGAGTCCAAGACAGAGGCCCTGGCTAGAGATGTAGTTTTGAGTCATCAGGATGTAGAGAATATAAATCAAGGTTCATGAACTCAGTTATGAGCATGAGATTTAGACCCAAATGGCTTAGATTCAATTCATGAGTCTCATCTATTTTTGTGAACTTCAAAATATTTAACTTTTCTCTGCTTCAGTAGTTTCATATGTAAAACATATATAATATCTACTTGATGGTTCTCTTGAGTTATTACTCATAATACATTAAATAGTACCTGGCTTATGGTAAAGATTAAAAATATCTGTTATGTACAAGAAATGTAGCTGTTTCTATAACTCTGCTTTGGTTTATTTATATATCCTCAGTGTCCAGAACAGTGTGTGGCACATACTAAGGGCTCAATAATTTTTTAAAAACAAATAAGCTACTTTATAATATGAAATTCCATTCTGGAAGGGTGGCAAAAACCTAATCTCTAGCACATCTCTCTCCAAATTCGTTGAGGCAACACTTAAATTCCTTGGTGAGCATGTATTACTAGAACATCAAAGCAGAGGTGGTGCGAGGTGAAAGAAGCAATCAGTCCTCCAGAATATGTGCCAGAAGGAATACATTGTCTGGTCTATCTTCCTGCCTGACCTTATTTTCACTGGGTTCCCATGAGACATATCTAGCTCTCACCCATAATACTTCTTTGTTTATTATACAAGTATTAACTGAGCATCTAATTATGTGCTTGACAGGTTCTAGGAGCAGGGGAAATAGAGGGGAACAAGGTAAAGTTCCTGTCCCTGTGGAGTCCATGTTTATATGTTTCTCTTTCTAGTCACATGGTCACTTTACATTCAGAAACTCCCTCTGCTACTCTGGTGCCATTTTGTAGGTTCATGGGGTACACGTGGCTGCCTCTGCAATATTCTGGCACCAGGAATCTTTGTAGGATTGTCCATGGGCCATCTGCCTGGAGGGATCAAGCAGACATTTTCTCTTTCTGGATCATTCCACTTCCACTGGTGTCACGCAGGGTCCTTCTGCTCTCTCACTAACACGCACCCCTGCAATTGACCTCTCTTCATTTTCCATTCATCCCTCCCGCTGAGGAGACTTCTGGTTTTTGGGGTTTTTTTTGTTTTAAATCCTAGTTGGAAAAAAAGCACCAGGCTCTTCCCACTTGTTGTCCCAGATACTTTAGTATATACTTAAAATACTCTCTAAGTTTCTCCAAAGCTCTTCAAAAAAGAAACCAAAGACTCACAGGCATATCTGCTGGCCGCCAACCCCATCTCTCTTTTGAGGAAGCACACTCAGAACCACTCTCTCCCAGGGAGGGCATGAAGAGAACATTAAAAAAGACAAACACACGCTGCTTTACACATTAAAAAAGACGAAACACGACGCTTTACACATCAAAACATTATTCTGTCACAGACATGTAAAACGACACCTTAAACCATGAAGGTGGATGAGATTCTTGCTTCATTAATAATTCAGGTTTACCAAACCTCTAATAGAATTAATTTACTTTTACTCATTTTTTTTCTTAAAGGCCCACTTCCCTTCAGTTTTTCTTTATGCATTAAATGCCAATATTTCATCACTACAACTTTTAAAATATTTTTTCACTTACACTTTCTTTCTTCCTTCCTTTCTTCCTTTCTTTTTCTTTCTTTCTTTCTCGAGAGTTTCACCTGGCCGGCAAAAACGTCCCGGGGTGAACAACAAACACCTCGGTGCCCTGGTGCCAGAGGCTCCGCGTCCCTGAAACCGCCAGGGTCTGGCCCATGCCACCTACGAAGCAAGCTCCAATCCTCGTGGACAAGCCTTGCCTTCCCCACTCAGAGTCACAGTGTGGTGGCTGCGTCTCGCCTCAGGGGCCCGCCAGGTGTGGGGGAGCCGAGCTGTAGCTGAAAAGCTGCGCAGGGTCGAGACTGCCCGAGGCCAGCACGGGGGAGTGAACTGCGCATGCGCCGGCTGCAAGTGTCTCGCCTACCCGGATGCCAAGGACCACTTACTTTTTCGTTAAATCCCATACCGATATTCCCTTTAACATGACCCCCCCCCCTTCTTTTTTCCTCGTGCCGTGTTTCCTGAGCCCCACTCCCAGGTTTTCCACTCATTAATAAGTTCAGTCACCTAGCAGGTGACTTTTTAAGAGCATTTAAAATTCTTAATCTCTCCATCCACTTTTAGTGGATAGACACGCCAGATTATGGCATTTGTTACAGTCTCAGTTTTCGGGAGGGGTTTTACTGCTCCCTGCCCCTAGAGTCATCATCGAAGAATGCCAAGGCAGCGTTCCAGATCTAGTTTTTAGGCTTTTCCTTTTATAAATGAGATAATTGAGGTCAGTAGGCTTGCCCAGAGTTCTAAGTCGTAGTGAAAATTGGAACTACAACCCAGGGCCCCTGCTTCCACTTGAGGATAAACTCCAATGGGCTAGAAAGTCACAGGTAAAATGACTGAAAATAAAATAACAAGTCTCCCTTTTGTGGCACATATCAAAATGATATCTAGATTAACAAATCTTGAAATGCTAAAAAGAAAGAGAGCAATGTGAGTACAGTTATAGCAATGTTACCCCGTACTTCCAGCATAGGAACTGAATATGTCATAGTCACTTGGCAGAGGCAAACAGTATAGCGATGGCTTGTGGATGTAAGGTGCTTACTCCCTGTTGGCACTGTGGAATTTGTATAAATGCAATCCTCAAAAAACTTCCTGAGATTGATAATATTATTCTTCTCATTTTACAGATTAGCAAACTAAGGTGCAGAGAGGGTAAAAACAGATTCAAGTTCACACACAGGCAAGGAATAGAGCTAGAATTTGAACTCAGACTGGTCGCAAGCAATTCTTCTATGTTCCACAATACCTCATCATAAGAGGGCTTCATCTACAAAATGATTACAAAAACTACTACTATGTTTAATTGCCTTTTAAATAATATTTCAGTTCCTGATGAGGAAATAATATAAAATCTATTAAATCACAAGGTACAGTTGTTACCAGCTAAGTTAACTGGTCATAAACTAATTTCTATTTCAGTGTTTGCTAAAGGATGGAGGATTAATAAATAAGACTTTTTTTCCTTCATTGCAGTCTTTCATTATCTAAATCATACTAATGAGAAATAAAGGTATTTGGAGACTTTTTTAAAAAGATTTATGTCATCTAAGACATTTAAGACTTGTGGAATCCACTGTCAGTGTCCTGTTCTACTAGCATAGACAAGAAGCCAGACCCTGGCTGTATCTAGGGCATAGCCATATGAGATCACTCATCCATGCTTCATGCCTGGATGCTGAATGCCAAAAGAGTGACACAAAGAAACAAGGACAGTTCAGTTCCTTGATGGTGCTGGTATTGACTTCTAGGTTTCTCCAATGGGATACCTCTTCCTGCAGTGTGATTCTGGCTCTGTTCTTCCATTGTGCAGAGCTATCCAATACCCTTCTAGGAAACACCTTTTCTGATTAGAGTAACTAGAGTAAATATCTGTTGTTTGTAACCAAGAACCATGATTTGAACAAGGCATATAATCCTTGCTTACTGAATAACTTCTGGTTTATAATATGGCCTTAGGTCCTGTATGTCTCACTGCTTGATATTCAGGGCTCAGGTGTTATGAAATTGGCTTTCTTTATTGTCACTTCAACAGTAAATATAAGATTTGTCATTTTCATGTATATATTTCCCAGAAGATAGCTTTAGCATATCATAATATATTTTTACTTCTCACCTTTATTCATGTTTTATTTCTTGGAAGTTGGTGAGGGCTCAGTCAAAAATCGTTAGCTAACTCAGACAAAATAGTTCAAGAATAAGTAAACTCTTTGAAAATAAGTCCTAAATTGAATCACTAAATTCTACACCTGAAACTAATATTACACTGTATGTTAACTAACTGGAATTTAAATAAAAGCTCGAAAAAAAAGAAAGGAAGTCTCAGCTACTGTTAGTTGGTTGAGCTTTTTATTTATTTGCTTATTTTTATTTTTAGAGACTATCCATGTACCTCAAAATCATTTTTCCCCTAACATGTTTACCCATGTTACAATCTAATGTTCATGCTTTTCACATGAATATCTTAAAAACAAAACAAAAGGAAAGAAAATTATATACATTCAGCCTTTTAACAAAAAATATGTCCTAGCATTTAGTGTAGAGAGCCTAAAAAAAATAGAAATAGGATACTCTTAAACAAATTACCAAACAAATAATAAATTATCACACATATTATAAATTATCATACATCGAAAAAAAAAAAAAAGCCACTCCATTCTGAGGGGAATCACTTCAAGTAGAAAAAGTGAAAGTCCAGGAAATTATTTCAGAATCCTGTTTCCTGTGGTGGCTTTACCTCAGTTTATTTATATTTTATATTTTTATTTTAATTTAGATCATCCAATAATTTAAAAATAATAATATGAGTCCACATAATATGAGTACACTGCCACATTCCCTTTTTTTTTTTTCCTGGAGTAACAGTAAACATTCTTCTGCCCAAATTAATAATCCTGTCTAGACTACACAAACAAATAACCAGTAAAATATTAAGCTGTTTGATCGGTATAGATACTTCCTTGAAAAACAAATTATGTCATCACAGTTCCATCCCAGTAAGTATGAGGGGTCAAAATGCATTTCTTATTTTATGTTTGTGTCTTCTATTTTGACCTATATTTGACCTTCTATTTGACCTCTACCCTTATCTTGGTAATTGTTTTTCATAATAGAAATTGCACTATGAATAACCACATTTATAGACTTACTATGCTTACATTTTAATACATATATTTCAATATATTTCAGTTAACTTAAACTAATTCCATAATATTAGAGCTGTCATTTTAAAGTCTTTGTCTCATATTTGCAATACCTGTTAGATTTTTAATACTATTAAAAAAGCATATTCAGGAACAAGTAAGACACTGAGATATGGTTGATATTTCACATGGGTTTTTCACCTTATTCTGGTGACAAAGATTTTCATCTCTCATTTATTCATGGATTCAACAAGCATTTAATGAGTTGCTTCTGTACCAGACTTTGTTCTATGCAATACCATGAATAAACAAGTGTTGTGAAAATTTCATTTTAGTGTAGAGAGCCTAAAAAAATGATAAACATACAAATAAGTAAATAACAAGTTTACTAGGAGGTGGTAAAAGCTATCAGGAGAAGGGGGTTGGAAGTGCATTGGGAAAATGAGCAGCTTGCATTTTAAACTGGGCTAGTAAGGGTTGAGTTCAATTGTAACTGAACCAACATGAGTTCGCTCACTTTGTTTACACATGTGTGTCAGAAACTGCACCAGGTTGAGTTGTCCATGAAAAAAACTTACTTGCAGCAAATAAGATCACAGAGAATGGCTTCCAAAGCCATGACTCCCTGAGAGAGGGTGAATGGATTCCTTTTGTTTAGGGTTAAGATGAATATTTAGGTAGGGAAGCCGTGTCATTGTATGTAGAGGCAGGCGTAAGGTCACACATGTGCCTTAAGGAAACATGCCTATACATACATTGGAATGTTATGTAAATGAGGCTGGTGCTCCTCCCTGGATAGAGATTTTAGTATTATTTTGAAGTAAAGGTGATTATAGGTCATTCCAGAGGTCACTCCATGGTCCATCTAAGCAGGTTTCAATCAAGTTTAGCTGAAAGGGTCAGGGTGATATTGATGAGGTACAGGTGAGGTTCAGTGGGGTGGAGTCCGGAGCTGACGACAGAGAAAGAATTCTTGAGACGTGATAGCTTTGTTCTTGTAAACTGCTAAGACATTTGTAAACTGAAGGAGACTCAAGTCTTGCAAGATTGTGGTATCTATAGGCCGTTTCTTTGTGCTTTAGGGCGGCCAGGAGTGCCTGAGGAATGTTGCATACATGGCAGGGGGGGGGGAGGGCGTTTACAGGGTGTCAGCTTCTGCTTTGTCCTCAGTTTGCCTTCTGTTCCCTCATCAATCTGGGTCAGTGGGAAGTCTTGTCAGGGCAGTCCATCACCTGGGGGGTAGTTTCAGGTTTCATCTGCCTGAGTTAAAAGGAAAGCCAAATGAAAAGGTTAGGGGGAAAATGTAAAACAAAGGTTAATGAGTACAAGCTGGTGCACAGTAAAGGCCAGGTCTTCAGCTCTAGCTGGTGATACAATGAGAAGGTAAGATTTTAGCATAATTTGTGCATAATATTTCAGCATAATAAAGTGCAGAGTTAGATGTGGTGGGTATTTGGGCTAAGAGTAACTCAGCTCAGACAGAAGAAACAGGCTGTGCAAAAGCACGAGGGCACGAATATATGTGAGTCCCCAGTAAGGGGACTGGTGTGGTAGGAGCATTGTGAAAGAGGAGAGATGAAGGGAGAGGAAATGGGCCAAATCACAGAGTTGCTAGTGACATTGATGAGGTTGGGGACCATACGTGAGGTTCAGTGGGGTGAGTCCGGAGCCGACGACCGAGAAAGAATTCTTGAGGCGTCTTTGGTGCAAAATGGTGGTTTATTAAAGCATGGGGACAGGACCCGTGGGCAGAAAGAGCTGCTGCACCGGGGTTGTGAGGAATGGCCCATTATATACCCTCAAGTTGGGAGGGGGTTAGGGATAGCGTAAGACTCTAAGGAATTTTGGAAGCAAGGTTTCCAGGACCTTGACGGGGCTAGCTACTGTTGGGAAAAGGTCATTTATTACCGTCTAATAAAACCTTAGTCATGAGACCCTTCAGACTTATATCGGTGGGCCAGATGCTTGGGGGATGATTGCCAACACGTATCTTGGGGAGGGGGGGGTTAGAGATAAAGGAAGTTTCCAAAGGAATTTTTATACATTAAAGTAGACTTACAGGATCTTGGTGGAGGGGAGGCGGTCAGGCTAGGACTGCCTTTTGCCCTTAGCAAGGTATTAACATCTAGGCAGCTGAGTTCCCCGAGGAATGTCACCATGCCTGTTTCAAGGACTTGTCAATGGGCTGTAGGTAGTAAGGACTATTTCTTTGCCCTTTAGGGCAGCCAGGAGTGCCTGAGGAATGTGCATACATCCCCGGGGGGGGGGGGGGGGAGGTTGCAGGGTGTCAGCTTCTGCTTTGTCTTCAGCTTGCCTTCTGTTCCCTCATCAACATGATTGGACTTACTGATCAGATCAAGTTTCGAAAAGGAGACTTTGCATTGTGAGAATGTATTTTTGGAGAGGAGGAATTCCAGGACCAGGGAGACCAATGAAGAGACTATTGCAGTAGTCCAAACTAGAGATGATGACTGGGCCAGGTGATAAAAAGTAATCAAATTGTGAACATATTTTGAAGTTGGAGCCAAGAGGCTTTGTTGATCACCGGCGGTGAGATGTGAGAGAGATGTCAACTCTAACGTTTTTGGCCTGAGCAAGAAATAATACATCTTAGATATTCTTTAAAGGAAATAGATGTAGATATGTTACATCCATTTCAATAGTCATTTAATGTGCCATAGTATGGGTACATCATACTTTGTTTATCTACTTTCTTACCAATGGACAGTTAGTTACTTTCTAACACCATAAATAATGCTTCAATAAAAAGTTTTAGGTAGAGTTTAAATAATTCTGCAAACTTTAAAAGTACTTGCCACATCATCTGTATTTATACAGTCCCTGAGGAATATTTGAAATGTGACTCAGTTTCTAATAAATAATTTTTCATTAGCTCCAAACAAAGAATTCACTGACAAAAATGTCCTTAATGTTTTCTTCATCTGACTAATCCTTAGCCAGGCTTCTTCCTGGCTGTAGGCACCTGGCTCCCCTTTTCATAAAGCATTTACTTTAGAAAACTTGTCATTGCAAGTCTTTTCTCTGCCTTGTTGAGATGTAAGTCTTTTTAAAAGCCTTTTGCCTCTTTCACAACTCTGGAATGTCTTTCTGGAAGACCCGAAACCATCTCTTTGAAATGCAATCATTAAGGAACCAGCACTCCTCTCTCCCAGTCTCTGTGGGGTAGTATGAGCCTAAATTTGGTAGGGGCCATGCTTCACACTGTAAAACCACCTCCTGTCTAAGGACAGGAGAGAACGTACTTTTCTTTTGAGTAAGGTCAATTAGTGATTTATGATACCCTCATCCCAGAATCTCTCCAGCCCTTTCTTTCAGTGACATTGAGTTCAAAATTTAGTTCTAGCCTCTCTTCCTTATTGCAATAGCTTCGAATAAAAACGTCAGTTATGCAAATCAAAGCTACAATTAGATATCACCTTACAAGTGTTAGGATGGCTATTATCAAAGAGACAGGAAATACAAATGTTGACAAGGATGTGGAGAAAGGTTACCCTTGTACATTGTCGGAGGGAATGTATTTTGGTATAATCGTTATAGAAAACCGTACGGAGTTTTCTCCAAAGATTAAAAATAGAACTACCATATGATCCAGCAATCCCATTTCTGAGTATATATCAGAAGAAAAAATCAGTATCTCAAAGACATATGTGCATCCCATGTTCATTGCAGCATTATTTCCAATAGCCAAGATACAGGAATAACCTAAGTGTTTGTTAACAAATGAATGGATAAAGTAATTGTTATATATATAATGTAATATATATGTTATATATATTATATATGTATATATAGTATATATGTAATATATATGTGTGTGTACACACACACAAACACACACACACACACAATGAAATACTATTCAGCCATAAAAAAAAGAAGAAAATCCTGCCATTTGTGAACAATACAGAAGAAATTGGAGGAGATTATGCTAAGTGGAATAAAATAAGTCAGACAGAGAAAGACAAATATTGTATGGTATCACTTATATATAAAATCTAAAGTAAAGTGAACTCATAGAAACAGAAAGTAGAACTGTAGTTGTCAGGGCCTGGGGAGTGGGGGAAATGGGGAGATAGTGGTCAAAAGTTACAAAATTTTAGTTAGAAGACAAATCCTATGAACCTCATGTACAGTATGGTAACTATAGTTAATAATACTCCATTGAATACATCAAATTTGCCATGAGTGGATCTTAGATGTCCTCATTTAAAAAAAGCAACCATATGAGATGGTAATACATTAATTTAATTCACTTGATTGTGGCAATCATTTCATAATGTATACATATATCAAATCATGATATTGTACACTTTAAATAAAAACAATTTTGTCATCAAGCTTCAATAATTCTAAAAAAATATTTAAAAAATAAAAACAACTTTACTGTTTAACCTTGTCCAGTGCAATCACACATTTCTCAAGGTCAAAGCTGACAGCTTCCTCAGAAAGAAAACATTACCCTAGAGTTAACACCCTCCCTTGGCCATTCTACTTTCCATCTTTTTGTGTGCCATCTCCAGGAAATGATCATATTGAATGCCTTCATTAAAAAAAGAATTATGAGAATAGCATAATCTATGTTTATGGAGTTAAGGATAGCCTTACATTATAAAATTCCTTAAAAAAAAAAAATCAGTGTCCAGAAATGATTTTTCAGTAGAGTGAACCAGGATCAAAATTTCTGCTTCAAGAGTGATAATTAATTAGTTTATTATTATTATTATTAATTCTTAACAATGTATATATCACCTCTGTGTTAATGCTTTGAAAATAAAGCTAAGAGTGCCTGGAAATATTATTTAAATGTACTCTCAAACCATATTGTTCAAAAGTTAGCATTAATTCAGAGCATTAGTATCTATACAGTTTACTCCACTCTTCTGGTGATTAGAGAAAGAAATGTACAAAATCTTTATATAAGCTCTGTACAGCTTTAAAAATATTAAATTTATACTGTAATAACTTAGGTTGTAGAAATTTTAACAGAAATAGTAGAAACCATCTACAACCACTGTTTAAAGGCAAACTCCTTCTTACTATTAAAGATCATAAAAAATTTAAGTTTTATCCTTATACTGAATGCACTGTACTACATTGTGAAATATGGCAGTCCTATATGTAATACGTTGCTCTTAAGTATTATTTACAAGTTTATTCTAAAACAGCTGGAACTAAAGTGGCTCCTGTTTTAAATTTCACAGTATTTCATGTGCATATGAGCATATTCTGTAATTCTTTTATTTGTGAGAGGAAGAACTATTCACTAAGAAATAAAAATCCATTAAAAAAGTATAAAATAAAAAATTAGAGTTCCGGAAATGATTTTGTACCCAACTGGGTACTCTGTGCAACCAGCCAAGTAACACAATGTTAAAACCAAGGGGCCAAATTGCTTCTGCTCTTTTAAAGTAAAGGTTACATTTGTAATCATTGTCTCACAGTATTTTTATAAACTGGAGTTGCTAAATTGTTTCTTAACAAAACTCAGGTACCTTTTACACAAACAATAAATGTTTTGTTTTCAAAATACAAAGTTTATTTTTGAAGTAAAGGTTTATGTTCCATGAAGTCTCTGAGCCTGAGAATGCTTCTAGCTCTGGGAAATTCTTGTTGGAGCCCAGAAGTAGCTACTATTAAGAATTGAAGTACCCTCCTGGGTGTGACATTCCCAGCTTGATGACTTGATGGTTTAATTTACTTATATGCTGCTCTTCAAAGTGATTTTGTAGCTTTGGGTAGGAAACTGAAACCAGAGTTACTGAGCCTCAAATAAGTGAAATTTACACTTATGAACACTGAAGATTGCTATAATCATTTTCAGGGTGAAAAAAATTTAACCACTGACATCAAATCAAAACTTCGAATGTAGAAAGAAGCTTTACTCTGTGGTTTTAAAAAAGCCTATAAACTGAGTTCAGTTCATAGGAAGAATTATTGGCAAATGATTTAATTAAAGTCATGTTGACTGTCTATTAACAATTAAAGTAATATGCTTAATTTGAAGGAAGACTTCCTAGAATAATAACATTCTTTCTTTCTTTCCTTAAGAGCCAATTGCTGATTTCTTTCTTTCTTTTCAAGATTTTATTTATTTGACAGCCAGCCAGCCAACGAGAGAGGGAACACAAGCAGGAGGAGTGGGAGAGGAAGAAGCAGGCTCCCAGCGGAGAAGCCTGATGCGGGGCTCGATCCCAGAACACTGGGATCACTCCCTGAGCTGAAGGCAGACGCTTAATGACTGAGTCACCCAGTTGCCCCCCAGTTGCTGATTTCTGCATTCAAATCTCTCTGATGACCTCCAGTGTCATTTCATTCAAAATCTCACTGGATCATCCAGGATGACACTGAAGGAGGAAAATACAAAGGAGTTTTGAAGGAAAACACTCACAGATAAAGTAATTACTGCTAATTATGGAGCAGAATTGAGAATAGAGCCCATTTATTCTTCTGGTTTTGGTATTACCTGGCTTTATTATTTGAAATAGAGCTTGGGGAAAGCTGGAGCCCTATATATATCTACCTCTTGGGTGCTCATTTCTAAACTAGGACAATGGAAAGTGTGTTGCTGCCTTCATCTTCGTTTTGCCCTCACAAAAATGTATATTGATACAGAAACTCCATATTGGATGCAATTTAAAAAAATAATTCAGAACTGCAACTGCTAAAAATGTGTAGGTTAACAAGGAGGAAATATTATCAAATCTGTCCTTAGAGCAATATATACACTCATAAATAGTATTGTCATATGAGAGAATAAAAAATAATGAATATAAAACTTTAGGAAGAGATAAGTCAAAAAACCTAAAGCAGAGGAATAGATTAGATTAAAGCAAATTATTTAGAAATGAGAATAATTTAATTGATAATCAAGTTTTCTTGTAAAAAGATTTATAAAAGATAGATTTTCCTTAAGTAGTAAGGTAAACATAGAGAAACTGAAATGTAAATATGACCTTAGTAATTGAAAGTAAACTTAAAATCTCTTTTTAAAAAATTTTATTTATCTATTTGAGAGAGAGCATGCATGCACAAGTAGGGGAGACGGGTAAAAGGAGAGGGAGAAGCAGGCTCCCCATTGAATAGGGAGCCTGACATGGGACTCAAACCCAGGACCCTGGGATCGTGACCTGAGCTGAAGGCAGACACTTAACTGACTGAGCCACCCAGGTGCCCCTGTAAATTTAAAATCTAATTTAAAGAAGGTGCTGCCAAAATGTACTTCTAATAGTTTGTAAAGTTTATGTGAAATAGATTTTTATAAGTATCACCAAATTTATCTAAAGAAGCAAAATAACTCTCAAATAGATTTCAATTTCATGGATGCCATAAATTTTTTTAACAGCTATCTTTGAAATAGATGGTTTTGCAGGAAAATTCTACAAAACTTTGAGGAAAACAATATTGGTTGTTTATGCAAACAGTTTGTGAGCTGCTACATAAACAGAGAAATCCTCACAGTGCAATTTCTGAAACTAAACTAAGTATAAAATATGACCAAGGTAACCCAATGAGGAGTTCTAAATAACAATTTTAATTGTGGAATCCTATCCTAAATAATGATAAATTATATTTCATAAAATAATGAAATAATAACACAGCATGACTGAATAGAGTAGGGAGGTTTTATTTCTCTAAGAGAGGGCAATATGTAGCAGAGGGCTAGCCAATCTCCAAGAACTTGGTGTTTATAGTTATAAATTACTGAGGAGTTGGGAGTATTTGTAACCATAAAAAACATGGCCAATCTTATGTTTGTGATACCCAGTAGAAGACTATATAATAAATATATAGTTCTTCAGCTAGAATAAGCAGATAAATTAATCCATCATAGTGGAAATCTAGCGGCAGTTTCAAGTATCTTTAAAAATTTAGTACAAAATAATCCTAATACTTTTAAATAATGTAAAAATATTTTTTATACAATTAAGAGTATTGAGCCAAAAGACTTACCATTTAGAGAGAAAAAGCTTGAATCCTGCTTTACTCTTTAATTTCTTTCTTTTTTTTTTAAGATTTTATTTATTTATTTGACAGAGATAGAGACAGCCAGCGAGAGAGGGAACACAAGCAGGGGGAGTGGGAGAGGAAGAAGCAGGCTCATAAGTGGAGGAGCCTGACGTGGGACTCGATCCCGAAACGCTGGGATCACGCCCTGAGCCGAAGGCAGATGCCTAACCGCTGTGCCACCCAGGCGCCCCTACTCTTTAATATTCTAAGGGTAAAAAAAATATATATGTAAAACCCTATAGCACACAACAGATTCAGGTGTGATTATCTGCTTATTCTTCGAATCGTGCAGGTCTTTTTAAGTATGAATCCACACATGAAAACTATGTATTTGACTCCATAATTTTTTTAAATTTCCATGTATTAAATTAATTTTTTAAAAGATTATATTTATTTATTTGACAGAGACACAGAGCACACAAGCAGGGGGAGCAGCAGGCAGAGGAGAAGCAGGATCCCTACTAAGCAAGGAGCCCAATGTGGGACAGGATCCCAGGACCCTGGGATCATGACCTGAGCTGAAGGCAGCTGCTTAACTGACTGAGCCACCCCGGTGTCTTGTATTAAATTAATTTTAAATATATTAAAAGGTTCATGAGAAACTTGTAAAATACATTTGCATGAAGGTCAATTTACTTGTATTTTTAAAAATAAAATCTTATCAAATTCTTGCTAAGTGCCACTGTTCTGAGAACTTTACGTGGCTTACCACAATTAGTGATCACTCACAGCTAGTTGCCCTCTCAGTCTCCTCCCCAAATATTCACCAGAGGACACTGGAGTTCAGAAAGATTTAGTAAACATGTTAATATTTTTTTTTAAAGATTTTATTTATTTACTTGACAGACAGCCAGCGAGAGAGGGAACACAGGCAGGGGGAGTGGGAGAGGGAGAAGCAGGCTCCCGGCAGAGGAGCCTGATGTGGGGCTAGATCGCAGTACTCCGGGATCATGCCCTGAGCCGAAGACAGACGCTTAACAACTGAGCCACCCAGGCGCCCCTGAACATGCTAATATTATCCAGCTAATAATTAGAAAATTCAGGATTCAATCTCCAGTAGCCATCCAATCTGGATCCAAACCTTGCCCTCAGGGCCAGCTTCATGGGCATGTGACCTATGTCACTGCACAGGGCTCCACACCCAGAAGAGCCCTGAGTTGATTGTTCTTTTGCTACCATCTTGAAATTCTTAATTTTTGAACAGGAGAAGCTGCATTTTCATTTTGCACTAGACCTTGCAAATTATGCAGGTGATCTATCTTCACCTATCCACAATACTGTGCGTGTGTGTGCGTGTGCATGTGCACGAGAGTGTGTGTGTGTGTGTGTGTGTGTGTTACAAAATATTCCACCAAGATGGGCTTACTGTTCCCTTTAGGTTGCCTAAACTTTAGATAGGCTTTGCCTTCCTGCCTCAGGCCCCAACTTCCCTTTCCTTAAAGCATTTTACTTTAGAAAACTTGTAATGTTAAATTCTCACTGCCCCTTTGAGATATAAATCTTTTAAAATAAGGCCTCTTGCAGATTTTACAACCCAGGAATGTCTTCCCCAAGGACCTGGGAGCTATCCCTTTGAAATGCAATCATCAAGGAAGACAGCACCCCTACCTCCTAGTTTCTGTGGAGGATAGGAGGGAACTTGCTCCAAGTAATAAAACTACCACTGTTGTGAATATAGGAGAAAGTTCACTTTTGTTTTAGGCAAAGCCACTTAGAACACAGGTGGCCTAAGATTCCCCATTCCAACTCAAAAACTCCTGCCTTTTGTCTTAGCAGAGTTGTTAGGTATCTAGATTTGGTCTCTGCCTCCTCCCCTATTGAAGTAATAGTTTCAGAATAAAATTAACTTTTTTGGTTATGTTGTCTGGTGCCATTTTTTTCTTTAGCATATTCTATATATTATTTTTAAGCTAAATGTTTCGGTTAATGATGTATTCCCATAGTCTATCTAAGGCAAAGAATATCAATAGCGAGATCATCATTAAAAAAAAAAAAAAAAAACCCAAAACACTGCATACCATTTCATGATGTGGCTAGATAATAATTTACATAATAAAGTTTATACTGTTGGGTGTCAAAGATTTTGGAATTGTATCAGTTTTGAATAAAATTGTTATAAACTTCTGTCCTGATAAATTCATGTGGAATAAAATGTGGGTAATTTCTAAAAAAATAAAATTTGGGGATAAAAATATTAACAGGATTTTCTAGTTTGTTTAAAAATACCATAAAATTTTATTTTCAACTAATTTATTTGCAACTATGCAAAAATCCTGTTTCTCATAATATTTTTGCTCACTAACTTTAACAACCACTACTAATTCTAGACTGAGACTAAAGTAAAGTTTGCCAAATGGTAATTTTTTGTTGTTGTTGCTGTCACTTATTTTAAATTTATTGTTAGGAATTACAACATTTAAAAATTTAGGGGGGCCTGGGTAGCGCAGTGGTTAAGCATCTGCCTTCGGCTCAGGGCGTGATCCCAGCGTTCTGGGTTCGAGCCCCACATCAGCCTCCTCCACTAAGAGCCTGCTTCTTCCTCTCCCACTCCCCCTGCTTGTGTTCCCTCTCTCGCTGGCTGTCTCTCTCTGTCAAATAAATAATTAAAATCTTAAAAAAAAAAAAAATTAACACAATCCCCATTAAAAGTACTGTCAGTTTTTCTTTCTTTAGAAGTTAGGTAAGTTAAATATAAAATTTGTTTGTAAGAACAAACAAGGAAGAACGGACAGGAAAACCCTGAGGATAAAAAAAAAAGCAAGAAAGAGGAGTTTTCTAGCTTTGTTATATATTACATCATACATACCATGAAGTTTATAATATTAGTAATGGCACAGATTCAGAAAAACCAATGAAGAGAATAGAACATTTGGAAAGAGATCTAATTACACATGCAAATTTACTAAATGATAAAGATCCCATCTCAAATTAGTGAAGGAAAGTAACTTTTCACTAAAAAAGCATTTAAAAATATGTAATTGGATCTCGCCTATGCATAATATATCACTATAAATTCCAAATGGATCAGAGATTTAAATGTAACAAGTGATACTGAAGCAGGAGAGCAAGGTTCTTGTCTCACAGAGTCCAAAGAATGAATCTCACGGACAAAGGAGAGTGAGCACAGTGACAAGAGTTTTATTGAGCAAGGACGCAGAAAAAGCTTGCAGGAGTGAGAGGGGTCCCAACCAGGTTGCCAATGAAGGCTTTTCATTTCTGGCCTTTTATTAGGTCTTTACCAGGAAACTTGCCGATGGTTAGGTCAGTGGCCTGGAAGTAGACATGACACTTATACATTGTATGAGAGTTTTTCTTTCTGTGACATCTGTGATCTATAGATATGTATTGCTAGGTCAGGTTAATCTTTATAGTGAACTTTTCCTCTGATCAGTTTTTGTGGTTATTTTTATTATCTGTGTTCACAATGTAATTATTAGAAAAACATTTTAACCCTACTAATTGGGATAGGGTGGTCCAAATTTTCCTGATCTCTTTGTTCTGTTTCAGCGTCTACACACCTGAAATATCCTCCAAGCCTTGTCAGGGGCTTCCTGTCTCTCCCTGCCTATACCTTAACCCTTTCCCTACTTAATACCATACAAGTATTATAAGCATTATAAGAAACACAAGAGAATTCCTCTATGAGCTGGAGTGGGGAAAACTTTCCTAACCATTTTACTAAATCCAGGGGGTTGGGGAACATAGATAAATATGACAATAATCCCAAAAGAAAATTTTGCACGTGTGTACACACACGTAGTCAGAATAAAAAAAACTTGTATGAAGAAAAAAATATTTAATTTACATTAGACTAAGAGTTTGGTATTTTTAATATACAAAATTTCTAAAAAAGAAGAAAAAATTCAACAACCTTTTAGAAGAAATAAGTTAGAAATATGGACAGAGAGATCATAAAAAATTAAATGCAAATAGATATTAACCGCATGATAAAATGATCACCCTGGCATATAGCAAAAGCAATACAAAGTGAAATTACAGGGGAATAACATTTTTCACCTATTAAATGGGCAGAAATTCAAAAATTTGACAACATACTCTGCTGGCAAGACTGTGGGGAAATAAGCACTCTCATAATTGCTGGCAGCATTACAAACTGGTACAATATCTAGGAGGGAAATTTGGCAATATCTAGCAAAATTACATACGCAATTACACTTTGATTAGCGATTCTACTTCTAAGAGTCCATTTCAATGACACACTGGTTAAAAAATTAAAAAGACAGATGTACTATTTGTGATAGTAAAAGACTGGAAGCAACCCAAATGTCTATCAGTAAAAGGCTAATTGAATAAAATATGTTAGAGTAACTAAATGACATACTATGCAGCTATAAGGTCAGGAATCTAGCTATATATTTTGATGGATGGTCATTAAAATTTTTTTTTAAAGATTTTATTTATTTATTTGACAGAGATAGAGACAGCCAGCGAGAGAGGGAACACAAGCAGGGGGAGTGGGAGAGGAAGAAGCAGGCTCATAGCGGAAGAGCCTGATGTGGGGCTCGATCCCATAATGCTGGGATCACGCCCTGAGCCGAAGGCAGACGCCCAACCGCTGTGCCACCCAGGCGCCCCTAAAATATTTTTAAATAAAAAAAGCAAGAAGAGCAAAATGTTATGGTATGCTATTATTTTTTTAAATATCAAAATCTGAGACTATTTATGTATTTGCATATATATATTTAAATGAAAGGACAATTCATATAATTGTTAAAATATTTACCTATAAGGAGGGGAGAGTGGAACTTATAGGAATAGAAGGTAGATAATTTATGTAATTATAAAACAAAATTATATGGAGGGAAAAATGCCTAAATATAAAAAATGCAAGTAAAAAGAAAGAAGAACTTAAGTGTGTATCTAGTTGGTGGAATGAGCTTACATAAACTGTTTCAAATTACTTTTAAAACAAGTATTGTAACTATATATATTCTTGAAGGATACTGTAAGGACAAAAAGTGGGAAAACAGGAGTGCCTGGCTGGCTCAGTGGGTGCAGCATGCAACTCTTGATGTTGGGGTTTTGAGTCTGAGCCCGCGTTGGGTATAGAGATTACTTAAAAATAAAATCTTAAAAAAAAAAAAAGAATTGGGATAACAAAACAAAGTATCCTGTTTTGTTGGTTTTATAATTTGTTGGTTTTGTTATTCAAATATTATGTGGGACACATTTGAATTAGAATTATCAGTATGAGTTCATGATGTATTTTATCTGTAAAATATTATTTACCAACCGTGTACAATGAAAAGGTATAGAGCCCAGATTGAGTTCTCCAAATACCATTTCCCACTAACAGAAAACAGGACACTTGGGAGAAATGATGAAATCCACGTCTGGGGCAGTAAATGTACAAGATAAAACTAAAAAGTGTACCATTCCCTCATTTGTAAAATGGGAATAATAGCAGTACTTTCTCTTGGACTCATGAGAATTGAGTAAGTACTCTCAACTTGTAAAATAATACAACAGGCTCAGGCTCAAGGTAGCACTACAACAGAGCATCTATATAAACTCACAGAAAAACTGGAAGTATATAAATGAAATTGCCTTAGGTGTTAAGATTATATTTCATAGTATTTTTTCACTTATAGTTTTCTATAATTTTCTGAACGTTTATATTAATATATGATGATATTTTATTATAAACATGTAATATATGAATGATAAAAATAATGATGTTATGTAAAAATGAGAGAACAAACTTTAACGCACAAGGATATATGAGCTGTATTTATTTTCAATATTTTTGCAAGATAGAAGTGGAGGGAAAGGGTGTGTACTTTAAAACCAAAATGGTTGGATGCCTGGGTGGCTCAGTTGGTTAAGCAGCTGCCTTTGGCTCAGGTCATGATCCCAGGGTCCTGGGCTCAAGTCCCACATCTGGCTCCTTGCTCAGCAGGGAGCCTACTTCTCCCTCTGTCTGCCCCTCCCCCTGCTTGTGCTTGCTCATGCTCGCTGATAAATGAATACATACATACATACATACATACATACATACATACTTAAATCTTTAAATAAAATAAAATCAAAATGGGTTTAAATTCTAGCTCAAACTGTTGGCTTGCAGAGTGGTGTTAGGCAGGTCAGATTCCTTCTTGGGGAGTCATGTTTTTTAAATGACTAAGTTTTATTTTTAGATAGTGTTAGTATATCAGCATCATAAAAATGTTGTCAAGAATAACAAGGGAGGGAGAGCCCAGAAAAATTCTGAGCACATAGTAGGACATAAGTAGAAATCAGCTATTTTAAATTTTTAAAATAATTTTAAATAACATACTGGAAAATTATAATTTTTTTTGAAAAATTATAAATTTTGCCAAATAAAAAGATATTAGCATTTATACTTTGTTACTTTTAGAAGTTCCTCAATTCTATTTACATAACTTTTCAAGTGCATCTTGTTTTTTTTTCCCCTGAGAAAATAAATTTGTAAAGGCCAAATTTTCTGCCGTTACTTTTATCTTTATAATCACTCTGCTTATAAGAGAAGGCAATAGCAGTAAAAGCAAATGTAGCCATGAAATTGTTCCTTTTACCCTTCACAAAATGATTGCTACTTAAATGATATACATTTTAAAATATAATTTTTCAAATGACTGTCCCTGAAATTATTTTGGCTTTTTCAAAAATATTTGTCCTCATCACATTTGGAAGTTCTTCCCCTACAGTATCTGCCATTTAAATATGTTATTATTCATCAAGGACCAATTCTGGCCCAGTTATGTGAAGCTGCAAGTACTCAGAATTTTCTATCTGATGGTAGCAAAATGGAAAATTAAACTGGAAAGTTTCCATGGCCTAACCTTTTCCTATTAGCATTTTCCCTCTTTTCTTATTTCCTAATACCTTGGCATGCCCTGATCCTTTCAGCTAATGGAGCTGCTAATATGGAGGGGAATAAAACAATGGGCAATTTAATGTCAAAGAAAAAATAAGTGCATTTGCTGATACTAGTATATGACTCAGAACTAAGAGAAGGTAATACACACACACACACACACACACACACACACGCACACACACAGACACCAATAAATTAAAAAATAATGCATGATTTCCTTCAGGGTAGTTTTACCTGAGAACTGGTCATGAAAGAAGGGTAATTATATTGATCCTGAAACAAACAAGCATTTTAACATTGGGGATGTCACTTTAAGACTCTGGTTCTTCATTTTGTAGGTCATGAAATAAATTGCTAACAGATTCGTTTTGTTCCTTTATTTAATCCAGAGTTGCTAATGGGTTACATGCTAATATAGGAATCAAGAGTAAATCCTTGAGCAAGGGCAGATTTTGTAGTTCTGGGGTAGACAGAAGTTGCAGCTCACCCTGCAACAGAGCTGTGAAAGCTAACGCAGAAAACAAGAGTGCTTCCTTCTGTATTCTTGTGTTGTCCCCGCCCCCAACATCCCATCCTTCCCCACTGATCAGTATTCTTATCCTTGAACCAATACCATACTGTCTTGATTATTGTGGCTTTACAGTAACTTTTGTATTCAGGTAATATAAGTACTCTAACTTATCTTTGCTTTTGCAAAATTGACTAATCTAGGTTGTTTGTATTTCCATATAAATATTAGGGTAAATTTATAAATTTTGATGGGGATTCTGTTGAAACGGTTGAGCAATTTGGGGAGAATCCTCATCTTAAGAAGGTTGACTCTTCCAATCAATGAACATGGAATGTCTCCATTCGTTAACAACTTTTTAAAATTTTGTTCAGTACTGTTTTGTAATTTTCAGTTTCTAAGTTCTATACTTCAGTTGTTAACATTTATTCCTAAGTATTTTATTCTTTTTGATGCTATTTTAAATGGATTTTTCCCTAATTTCATTTTCAAATTATATGTTGCTAATACTTTGAAATGCAATTAATTTTAGTATATTGATATTGAATCCTGCAACCTTGATGAACCTGTTCATTGGTTCTAATAGTTTTTCTTTTTTTTTTTTGCCCTTGGAATTTTCTACATATGGAAATCACATAAACTATGAAAAAAGACATTATTACTTCTTCAAATCCAATCTGCATGTTGCAATTTTTTTTTTCTTTATTGCACTGTCTAGAACCTCTAAGCCACAGTCGAAAACAAATAGTAGGAGTCGGCATCCTCAATTTGCACACCCTGCTCCCAGCTGGGCAAAGAATATCCTAAGCAGGGATGACTGTTGAGTGTCCCATCTTCTCATTTCTGTAATATCTTGAATATCATATGCTTGCATGGCAATGATCTATCTGTTGGGTATAAATTTTGAACTTAGAGATTATATCCAAACATGACTAAAGTCTTAAGAATATAGATGACACTGGGGTGCCTGGGTGGCACAGCAGTTAAGCGTCTGCCTTCGGCTCATGGCGTGATCCCGGCGTTATGGGATCGAGCCCCACATCAGGCTCCCCCGCTATGAGCCTGCTTCTTCCTCTCCCATTCCCCCTGCTTGTGTTCCTTCTCTCGCTGGCTGTCTCTATCTCTGTCGAATAAATAAATAAAATCTTTAAAAAAAATATAGATGACACTGGAATATTATGCATTTTAAAGGAAAATCTGAAATCATTGAGAGAGAAGGAGAGACGAAAAGGGGAGAAAGGAGGAGAGAGGGAGAAAGAAATAGGTCCTCAAATATGACAGAGTTATTTCAGAACAGAAAATTACTTTGTCTAGTCATATGACTTTAAGAAATTTACTTGTTTCCTCTGCAAAATGGGGGGGGGGTAATACAAGTAATAATCTCATGGGCAAAATTAAAAGATTATTAATGAGATGCTTCACCTAGGAATGGCACTTGGTGATTCTCTACATAATTGTTAGAGTTATTATTATTCAGCCAAGACATTACCAAGTCATCATATTACCAATTCTCCTTCAAGATGTAATAATAAAAATTTGCTGTATCTGTTTATTCTTAGGCTTAGATACATAAGAAAGAAAATTCCTACTGAATTTAAACAGAATTTTCACTCGTATTTATTTCAAATTTCTATGGGTCAAAGTAATATTTTTTTTCTTTTTTTTTACTGAGATATAATTGATATATAACATTATCTTGGTTTTAGGCATATAACGTAATTGGATAATTGCATATATTATGAATTATCAGCACAATAAGTCTGGTTAACATCCATTACCACATATAGCTATAATTTCTTTTCTTGTGATGAGAACGTTTAAGATTTATAATCTTAGCAACTTTCAAATATACACAACAGTAGTATAAACTATAGTCACCATGTCATAAACTATATCCCATGACTTATTTAGAGTAACATGGTTTTTATTCTGAGAAACACACTTTAGCTACATTAACAATGGAAATAGAATGTGAGGTTTGACTTTTTAAGTATTTATAAAATCAAACATATTTTGAAAGATAGTGAATATATTTAAGTGGCTTTTTGCCTAAGACTACTCAGTAAATCTACTCCTAATTTGTTACTAGTGTGTGATATTTAAAAAAAATATGTTATTATTTTTAAATGATATTTCTTCTTAATATATTACTTTTTGAGAAAAAATGTAAAAATAGTAATTTATTTGTCTAGTCTAGTCAAGAATAACAAGGGAGGGGCACCCGGGTGGCTCAGACACTTAAGCATCTGTTTTAGGCTCATGTCATGACCTAGGGGTCCTGGGATTGAGTCCTGCTCAGTGGGAGTCTGCTTCTACCTCCCCCTCTCCCTCTGCCCTGCTCCCCTGCTTGTGCTCTTGCTCTCAAATAAGTAAAATCTTTTTAAAAATAAAAAGGAATAACAAGGGAAGAAAGAAAAATCAAAAAGACAAATTATGGAACAAGGAAGTTCATATAACCATAGTTATGGAAAGTATTAAAATGTATTAAATAATTATATATGCAGATTTGGCTAAAATATATTATCTCATAATAAAAAAAGTCTCCTAAATAACAGAAGAAGAGTTAGTATATTAGCTGATCTGATGAAAAAATCACAGAATACACTAAAAAAAGTTAAAGAATTACCTCTAAAATGTGTAGTCCCAGACGGTTTTAAAAGGAATTTATTTAAAAATTTATAGAAAACTTTTATTTGATATGAGTTATTCCAGAATACCAATGGTGAGGCATTCCTAGCCAGTTTTTATAATGTAACATCTTCTAGTAGCAACATCTAATAAATAATAGCTACACTCCTCCAAACATAGACATGGCACAGAAGGTGAATGATAATCTGGATTTAAATGAATAAGCAAGATAATATAGCTATTCAGGGCCCAAATTTGGTTTTGTTTTTAGATTTTTATGAACTCAGGCCCATAATTTTCATTAAGTGCTCAAATGCCTGAACATTTATACTTTTGTAATTTGAATAAATAAATGAATGTGAACAAAAATAAATACCCTAAATTGAATGAATATCATTGGGGATGAGAAGGCAATAGGTTATTTTCAACATTTCACAGAGTACATATAAATCTTCCTTCTGGAATTATAGCACCTGTTATCACAAGGATAGATGTTTCTGTCATTTTGGGGATGGCACCAAGGGACTAGTAGAGCAATGAATGTCAAATATCAGAGCTACAACATTCAAACTGAAAATGTGTAGTAAGTAACGAAATTCGATCATTGTTTAAAAAATTAATTGATCTGTTAGTAGCAAAGAATAAGTGGCAAGATTGGAAACGATTACTCTAATTTTTAGGGTTACTTGCTTTTTAAAAATGAGAATTTTAGAAAGTCCAATGTCTAAACCAAAGGAATAAATCCTAAATGTGCAATTTCAGGAACTTTGTCAAAGAGTGGACAAAATCCTTGCCTAACAGAAATCTCTCTTGAGTGCCTCTCAAATAAACCTATTCAGATGACTACCTAATCCATGTACATGCTAGACTGCCTTGCTTTGGTATTTATATGATAGAGTAAATCTTCTGAATCTCATTTGGTTCTATTTATGACACTACGTGAGGCCATTTTTGATGTTTATTATGACAATTTGAATAGTCTATGAGGTAAACGTGATTAAGTATAATGCCCATCTTTAATCACTCAGGTGATAAAAGATAAAATGATGACTGATAGGGCAATTGGAAAACATTAGAGACATAAAAAGTAGCGGATCTAAAAATTTGTTAAATTCAGAGTTATTTCATCCATTACCGTATGAAAACACTTAGCACAAATTGAGGCTTGGTAGTTGTTGCTTCATCCTGTCAAGAGGTTTGTATAAATAACACACCAGGAGCAAGTTATTAATCATTTCCCTTCCTTCCATTTTATGATTACCTATAAGAATTCACTTTGGTACAGCAGTTTTCTTCCTTTCATTATGCATACATAGACACACACAAAAATTACGCCTTAGCAATCACACTTTGTTTTTTACATTTTATTCTGAGCTTCCCATGGTCTAAATGCTTTGAAAAATGAATGCATAAATATTTTTAGGGTTCAGTGCAAAGTCATTAAGGTGTTAAAATATTTGAAAATACTGTCTTCAGAAGGGCAGTTTGAATTTTGTGTTGCTTTAAACGTCACAATACAAAACAGAATGTCACTGAATATGATCAAAAGGCAACAAATAACATGGATTTTTAAAATGTCAGTGATTTATATTTAGCAGTAGATACTTATTTTTTCTAAACAGGTAGAATTAGCTTTCATGCAAAACAAAACAAAACAAAACAAAACCCCAAAACACCAATTTATTTGTTCCTTTCCTGTTAGTTAACTTATGCTCTGGCTCTTTTATACACAAATTCATTCATAGTACTAGCTAAACCTAGGATCCTCTGGCATGGACAGTGTGTGATAAGATGAGATGATCACTGGAAAGACTTCCCTCTGCATCACTACGTATATTTGAAATTTCCATTATTTAACTAGAAGTCTCCATTATTTCATTGGATTCAACTATCCCCTCCATTCATTTTGTCCCCTCTCTCTCTCTCTCTCACTATCTATCTAAGTTTTTATTTAAATTCTAGTTAGTTAACATATAGTATAATATTGGTTTCAGGAGTAGAATCCAGTGATTCATCACTTACATATAATACCCAGTGCTTATCGCAACAAGTGCCCTCCTCAATGCCCATCACCATTTAACCCATCCCCCACCCAATTCCCCTTCAGCAATCCTCAGTTTGTTCTCTATAGTCAAGAGTCTCTTATGGTTTGCCTCCTTTTCTCTTTTTTCCCCCTTCCCTTATGTTCATCTGTTTTGTTTCTTAAATTCCACATATGGGTGATATCATATGGTATTTGTCTTTCTCTGACTGACTTATTTTGCTTAGCATAATACACTCCAGCCCCATCCATCTCATTGCAAATGGTACGATTTCATTCTTCTTTATGGCTGAGTAATATTCCTTTGTGTGTATATATATATATATATATATATATATATATATATATATAACATCTTCTTTATCCATTCATCAGTCGATGGAAGTTTGGGCTCCTTCCATAATTTGGCTATTGTTGATAAAGCTGCTATAAACATCAGGGTGCATGTGCCCCTTTGAATCAATACTTTTGTATCCTCTGGGTAAATACCTAGTAATGCAGTTGCTGGGTCGTAGGGTAGCTCTATTTTTAACTTTCCAGGAACCTCCATACTGTTTCCCAGAGTGGCTGCACCAGTTTGCATTCCTACCACAGTGCAAGTGCAAGAGGGTTCCCCTTTCTCCACATCCTCGCCAACATCTATTGTTTCTTGTGTTGTTAGTTTTAGCCAGGTATCTCATTGTAGTTTTGATTTGTATTTCACTGATGATGAGTGATGTTAAGCATCTTTTCATGTGTCTGTTAGCCATCTGTATGTCTTCTTTGGAAAAATGTCTATTCTGGATGTGACTACTGCATGAAATTAATTCAATTATGATTGAAGTAGGTAAAAATAATTGTTAGGAAATTAACAAAATGTTTTAAGTCAAGAAAATACTTTTCATTCTTTTTATAAATCCAAAATATTTTAGAAACCCCAGATTAAAGTATGCACATTTCCTAAGCCATACCTTTTCACTGTTGTGCTGTCATAGACTAACAGAAAAAGATGAATTTTAAGATCAAGCAGATTTGAATTTTACAATTTCTTAACTTCTTGGGGATTCAGTTGTCCATCCTCCAAAGCTAAGGTACTGAACTTTTGATCCTTAACCTGCAAAATGGGGATATTAGTTTCTGACTTTAGCAACATGGAAAACTAAACTAATCTACCACATCCATGGAGTACTGGGAAAATTTAAAAATTTAAAGCACATACAGCAGAGTTCTACAACATCAACAACAACAGAAACATACATGTATTTGTGGGGGGCTGATTTTTAGGTTTGGAAATGAAGGGGGATCTCAAAGTCACAGTGGGAAGTTCTTTCTGATGATTCTGTGGGCAATTGGGTGCTGAATAAATGCTCTGTGAGCAGGACCAAAGGTATTATTAATCAGTAGGGAACTGAGACTCTCAAATAAAGTCAAGTTCTTCAAGGAGAACTAAAAATAACTTTCAGAAAACTAGGAACCAGAATGAAATATCTCAGTCTGATAAAGGGCACCTATAAAAATCTTATACTTGATATTATATTTGGTGGTTAAAGACTGACTATTTCCCCCCCAAGATTAAAATATGGCTCTCATCACTTCTTATTGTGCGACACACCGAATTCCTAGGATAAATAGGCAAGCAGAAATGTAAAATGCATACAGCTTAGAAAAGAAAAAAAAATGAAGATATTAATCATCAATATGATTTTGTATTAAGATGGAAAAACTGAGTTCTTCCCAATTGTGTGTTTCTTTCCTGTGTGACTCCTTTGCTACTCACACAAAACACTTCATTTCTGACACTCTGGTCACCAAATATGGGAAGGTTTTCCCCCAGATCAACAAACTATTCTTGGGTACGCAGGGTGTCCTCAAAATTCAACTCAATTCTGACACAATCTTACTAGGAGATAGCTTCAGATTACATAGGTTAAGGGGTCAGTCCCCCAAGACTGCTCCCACTTCACCGCAGACATCAATCTTAAATAGTAGGCTCCTAGGTTACCCACAACTTCTGTCCAATTTGGCTACAAATAGGAAGTTTCCACAATTCTCTCTTCAAGTTTGATTAATTTGCTTGAGTGGCTCACAGACAAGGGAAATACCTACTTATATTTACAGTTAATTAAAGGATGTGATAAAAGATACAAATGAACAGCTAGATAAAGATACACAGGGTGAAGTTTGGGAGGGTCCTAAGCATGAGAACTTCTGTCCCCCATGGAGTTGGGGTATATCATCCTCCCCGTGTGGTTGTGTTCACCAACCTGGAAGCTCTCAGAATCCCCTACCCCTTAGATTTTATGGAGGCTTACTCACATAGGCATTATCAATTATTAACTCCATTTCCAGCCCCTCTCCCATCTTTCAATAATGGCGGGTGAGGCTGAAAATTCCAAGCTTCTAATCATGGTTTGTTCTTTTGGATAACAAGTTCTCATCCAGTAGTCATCCAGGAGCCCACCCAGAGTCACCTCAGTAGAATAAAAGATACTCCTAGTTCTCTCATCACTGAGGAAATCCCTGTGTCTACAACTGGGGATAAAGACCAAATACATATTTCTTTTTTTTTTTAATTGTATTTATTTATTTGAGAGAAAGAGACAGAGATAGCAACAGAGAGTGTGAGCTGGGAGGAAAGGGAGAAGCAGGCTCCCAGCTGAGCAGGGAGCCAGATGTGATGCTCGATCCCAGGACCCCAGGATCATGACCTGAGCTGAAGGCAGATGCTTAACTGACTGAGCCACCCAGGTGCCCTTATATTTATTATAAATATATACACCTATATACAAAAATCCAGAGAATCCTCAAGAAAACTATTAGAACCAATGTTAGTATTAGCAGTGTTGTAGGATACAAGGTTTATACGCAAAAACCAAGTTACAATGAACAATTAGAAACAATATTAAACATTAGTACCAAAAAACAGTACTAAAAATTAGTATGCTGAATCCTACAATACACTTATGGAAGAAATCAAAGATTTCCTCAATAACTGGGGAGATACACTGTGTTCATAGTTTGGAAAAAATCAATATTGTTAAGATGCTAGTTCTCTTCAAGTTTATTGATAGATTTATCAGAATTCCAATCAAAATCTCAGAATGATTATGGAAATCAGCAAGCTGATTCTAAAATTTATGTGGAAAGATAAAGGAATGAGAGTAGTCTAAATGATTTTGACTAAGAACTACAAAGATGGAAGACACAACTGGATATCTATATGAAAAAATAAAAACGAAAATTTCAATACCTTATCTTGTCTAAAAATCAGCTCATATGTACCATAGCCCTAAAAAAAATCCCTAAAACTATAACATCTGGAGAGACATAGGAAAACAGTTTTGTAACCCTGAATTAAATATTTCTTCTATATAGCAACAAAAATAGACCCCTAACAGAAAAAGTATGGAATTGGATTTCATCAAAATTATAAACTGCTGCTCTTTAAAAAGAAAATGTTAAGAGAATGATGAGACAGGACATGAACTAGGAGAAAATATGTTCAATAATTATATGTAATAAAGAATTTGTAGAAGGAAAATATAAAGAACTCTCAAAATTCAATAAAGTGATATTCAAATCAATACCATATGGCAAAATTTTTGAACAAACACTTCAGCAAAGAAGATATTCTGATGGCAAATAAGCCCATGAAAAGATGCTCAACCTCAGTAGTCATTAGAGAAAAATTAAAAGCACAGTGATATATTATTACACAATTTTAGAATAGATAAATAGAAACCAAACCAAAACAAACAAATGAACAATCACAGAAAGAAACAGACACAAACATAACAAAAACTGTCCATACCAAGTACAGGCATGTATGCAAAATTGGAATTGCCATCGAGTTTTGGTGGGAATGTCACATATTATAGGCATTTTGGTAAACACTGGAAATTTTTTATATAGCTAAATATGAACTTACTACCCATGAGTTAGGCTTGGGATTTTATTCCTTTTCTCTGGGTACACATAACTGGTCAAGATGGATGTAGGGAAACATGGATTTTGCATGGAAAAAATGCTATGGATACTGAGAAGTTAAGTTCATACTAAATAAAGTAGAATTAATTAATAAGGATTAATAAATGAAAATTTAAAAAACATAAAGATCAAGTAGTTACAAATCAAAACTAATTAGAAATATGTAATATGAAAAATATTAAAATAGTTTAAAAAACCGATCCATAACAGAATGAACATAGCCAAAGATTAAATTGGTACACTGTACTATCAAAATGAGGAACTGTATTACAAAAACATTAGAAGTCCTAATTTAAAAAATAAAAATTTAAGATACATAGAAAGGAATATTACAACTATGAACCAATAATAGGAAAAAATAAAAGGAAGACAGGTTTGATGAGAAATGATGACCACAAATTTTTATAAGCAAAGAAATATGAAAAAAATCAGACGACAATTAAAAAAACCCAGAAATTAGAAGAACAGCATTTTAATAAAAGCCTTGGTTAGAAGGAAAAAAAAGTAAAGTTATATTTTCAAAGTTTTGAAGGAAAAAATTGCATCTTACTATCTTATATCTGGTTCACTATCTTCAAAATAAAAGATTGAAATACAGTATTTCAGACATAGAAGACAGGAGAACAAACAGGAAAAGGAAGAAAAAGAAAAGAAATCTAATAAGAAACTATGCAACAATCCCTTATCATCCTCACATCCATAAGCAGGACTAAAATTCCATATGCGGTCAGTAAGACAGGGAAGAAAGGAGGTGAGGGTACGCAAAGGGGAATTTGTTGTTTAGGGAAATATTATAGATATTTAAGCATGGAGAGAGGAAAATTAAATGAAAGTGTGATTGTTAGGAGAAACATCAGACAAATAGAGATGAAATGATTAATTTTTAGTCCAGCAATTACAATTCATTTTAACTAACTGAAGGTAGTAAAGAAGGGGGGGGGGAAGGAGGAGCAAATGAAAATTTGCAAAATATAAAGCATGAACCAGACACATATATCTCAATATAATAGTAGTCACAGGAAATTAAATGGGTTAAATTCAACAATCGAAGTGGAGACTCTCTCTCAGCCTGGACAATCAAATGAGATTCAGTATGTTGTAGTTTAAACTAACAAACTTTAGGGGTGCCTGTGTGGCTCAGTTGGTTAAGTGTCTGCCTTTGGCTCAGGTAATGATCCCAGGGTCCTGGGATTGGGCCCCATGTTGGGTTTCCTGTTNTTCAGCAGGGAGCCTGTTTCTCCCTCTCCTCCCTGCTCATGCTCTCTTCCGTTATTTCTGTCTCTCTCAAGTACATAAATAAATAATCTTAAAAAAAAAACCCAACAAAATAAACTAACAGAGTTTAAATAAAAATGGTCCAGAAAAAAGTCAAAATAAGGGATTAAAAACGTATTATGGGCAGTCAGAAGAAAGTTTGGATAACACATTTGGTTTCAGAGCAGAATAGAATTTAAGATGAAAAGCACAAATAATATTATGTTCTGATGCAATAAATATAGTGGAAACAGTATTGCAATGGCCTACATATATGCATCTAATAGGCTTCCTTCAAAATAATAATAACTAGCAAAGATAAGGAAAAACATAAATCGACATTAAAGTTGGGATTTTAATCATTGCTAGAAAAAAAGATAAAGCCAAAAAAAAAAAAAAAAAAAGAAACTCCATGTGTATATGGTGTGTGTATAAAACAATAAGATCCTATCAGTGGAGATACATATAGATAGATAGATCGATCACTCAATCAATCTTAAATGAGATGTAGAGAAAGCACTATCTTTTTGAACCAAAGGATCATTCATAAAAATCAGCTGTATAGGAGGCCAAAAAGAAAGTCTCAGAAATATAATATATATCAGAGTGTACTCAGAACCACAGACAGGTTATTTACTTTTATTTTAAATATGTATAAATGGCCTCCACTGTTGAGAGTATTCTACCAGTTGTGGCACACGTGCAACATTTATAACAAATATTGGCATAGATAATAAGACATATGTATCTTGGGAGTCAAAGACTTACTCATAAATTATTTTTAGATAACGGGGTGAGATGATGTTTTTTATCTGTTTAAGCAAGGACCAGGGAGCTGATCCACCTAATAACACCCTGTTCTTGTGTTTGTTGAAAGCTGCAGTCACAGAGCTACCTTCTCCAGGGCTCACTTCTGGCCTCTGCTGGCTCAGGGTGGTCCTTAAGCAGTCTGGAAGGAAGCTGTAACCTGTCTTGGCCCAGGAAGTGTGTGCACCCCCTTAGTAGCCCTATACCCCTCCTGCTACGTCCCTGAACACCTGTATCTTGCTGTGAATGCCATGAGGGATGATGGAATGGCTAGGCCAGCCTACAGGGACCCTGGAAAACAAAGCAACTCATTCTAGATTATGACAACTCAAATTCTTTCTTTATATTATTAATATATAATATAATATATAATATATATAATTCTTTCTTTATATTAATATATAATATATTATAATGTATATATTACATATTATAATATATAATATAAATATTAATAAATTAATACTTTCATAAAGTATAAATAGAACATACCTCACAGGACACATTTTACAACGGTTTCTAAATTGTCTTCTATTTACAATGATAAAAGAATCTTCAGTTGCCACATGTAACTATTTTGATACTATCAGTCACTTAGCTTGGGAGGGTCATGCTATTAAGGGTGAGTTAATTTTGTATAAATAAACAAAACTATGTTATGTACATATAAGAGAAAGAAAAAACTGCAAAGATACGGAATATAGAGAGCGAGAGTTCAACTGAATGTGAGTTTAGTCACTGCATGTAGAGCTAGCAGAAGAAATAAGTTGTCTATATGCTAAGTGAAGAGCTTTGTTACCAAAAATAAAGCCATAGGAGATAGAACTTAAAAGATTGTTATTATCTATCAAAATGTGCTTTTCAGTTGCACTGAGCTCACCTAAGATCTGCTAACAGCAAGTTTCTTCTCACAAACTTGCCATTGAAACTAACATTTTTATGAAAGAAGAATGAGTCTGATGAACCAGATAGCACTGTTTGATAATCATTGCTAGAATTTTTATGTAATAGGATTTAGCATTTTGGAAAGGCTTGGTGGCCTTGCACTGTATTTGGGGAGCAGAGCTGGTTTAGAGCAATGACACTTGGCTAGAACTTCAGAAATCCATTCTTAGATAAATCAAAAAGAGGGAGAAGCCAGAGAGAATGTGACAGAAACTACTAGCATAAGGAAACACAGGCAAAGTACAATCAAGGATATTTGAAACTCTGTTAATGAGGTCATCTCTGCCATTCTCTAGTGTGTACCGTGCATTGTCATTATATCTCAAAAAGGGACAGTTTGGTTTGAAACTTTGTCAACCATATATTAATAACACAGGTCACAGAGTAGCTCTTTCAAATACTATCTTATTAAGAAGAGAGAAAGTCTTCATTTACACAGCTGATATTTTTGTAGTTTCAACTGTTGCTGGTATTATGAGGTGCACCTTATTTTTTTTCTGTTTGGTAAGATAACTTTTTTGCTTAATAATCAGAAGAACGTGGTTTGTCTTCTGAGTTGAAAGCTAGTGCAGGCATACGAATTCTGATTCCGTAAAAAAATTTAATGTTCATGTGTTCTTTTCTTTCTAACGAAGCAGAATCGAGGGCAGGTTTGTCTCTATTTAGGAAGGATATGAAACAGCCTCTGCAACCCATTCCAGGATTTACCAATTGTATCTGACGAGCTTCTCCTTTTAATTAACCCTAATCACAACTCACTGTCTTTATTTCAGAGATGGAGAATAACCAATCAGTATCTTTCAGCCTTTGTTTTTCCGATTTAACAATTGTGGTTCTTAAAATTTGTCACTGATGCTTGCAAGAGAGTATTTTACCCTGAATTTCCAGTCTTTCTCAGAAGTACAGTTGGAGTAAAACTTGATCTTTCTTTTGGAATATGTTTCCCTGATAGTCCCCTTAGAACTTTCCTTTTTAAAATTTTAGCTCAGATGTTACCAGCTTTGTGAAGTTCCCTTGACTATTTCCTGGCTTAGTGTTTCTTTTTCTATGACACAATTGTACATTGAATATATTTCTATGTTTTAGAAATTACCACTTACTCTCTTAGTGTTCACATATCTGTCTTTGAACTGTATTGTGAGCAAGTTACTTGGAAATAGCTACCTTCTCCCCTTGAAACGTCTCCCACCCATCCCCTCCCCCACCATCTTGGGGTTCCTGCTTAGAATAGGATAAAGTAATCATTTAAATATATTTTCTAATGATTGAAGAAAGCACATGAAATCAGTATTCCTTTCTTCTCACATTCCTTGTAATCGTGTGTGGAACTTCTCTTAACCCACCATAGATTCTTCACATCTCTACACACAGCATAAAGCAAACAGTCAAGACTCTCCTTAACTAGGTAATCTCTACCCTAAGTCTGAAAAGCACTTTCTAATGCATAGATGGAGGTAGAATAATTTATTTCATCATTGCTCTGAAAACAGCTTTACAATTATCAATGTTGCAACCAAGGAATCTATAATTAGATATTGTAATGACATGGTCACTGTGTATTTAAGGTGTATTACCTAAAAATTGAAAGTCCAGAGGAGGTATACACAACTCAATATGTGATTTAGCAAAAATTATTTTTCTTCAATGATGTCTTTTTAAAGTAATTCAATAAACAATCAGATTAACTGAGTGTATCAGTTTAGCTAGCTTTTATGATTTGTAGTTTAAACTAAAACTAAATCAACTGTGTAAAAATGGAAAAGATTAAAAATATTT
Organism: Ursus maritimus; assembly: GCF_017311325.1. Taxonomy (NCBI): domain Eukaryota; kingdom Metazoa; phylum Chordata; class Mammalia; order Carnivora; family Ursidae; genus Ursus; species Ursus maritimus. The sequence continues at coordinate 43,935,261 of NW_024426774.1, forward strand.
TACCTTAAATGAAAAAAATATCAACTTTATGTTTTGTTTTTGAGAGGCAGAGTAAATGAAAGTATTCTAACAGCCACTATAAGATGTCAGAGGAAAGCTGAATCTAAAATCTTAGTCATTAAAAATTAACAAAATCCAGCAAGGCTGAAAATTTAACTTGCCTATATTAAGTTACTGATACTATGTAGCATTATTTTCTATAACTGATATCACTTTTCATTCTCCTATACCCAAATATGGAGGGAGCAGGATAGGGAGTTAGGGGATAGATATTTATACTTCTCGCTCAGTGATAAATCAGTGAGCACTGGTTTGAATTATCCTTTTAATTGAAATCTTCCCTTTTTGGTAAATACTGCATCAGTTAGAAATAAAATTCTTAGAGTTTTCCCTTCTTCTCTCTCTTCTTTTGTAATATGGTGCCTGGATGTAGTAGAAATCAGTCTTCGTAGATGACTGTTGGCAGGAGAGAGAAAGTACAAACCCTACATTTCTCTATAAGACTTCCATCTAGGCAGCAGCCTCTGCCCACACTGACTTCACCTGTGACATACCAGGTCTTGTCTGGCTTTTGGGTATGAGTTGGTGTCCAATACTGCTGACAATTGACCATATATTTGTCAATCTCTTGTCATTGTGTTTTCCACACATAGCAGCCTCTCCTTCCCAATCACAGGTCTCTGGTAGTTTCTTACATATTTTTCACTGTTCTACATCCTGTGCACAAATGATGGAGAAGTAGCTATATTATCCCATGTGATTTATTTCACCTATCTCCTTCCACCAACCATGCCTTATTGCTCTGGTACCATTTTAAACATAGCACTAAGTAAAAATGGAACCTCTCCTGAGACTTGTAGCCCACTCAAACTTCAGGCGATGCTTAGGACAATAGGCTGCTGGGTCTCGTATTTTCAAGGTCCCCATATATGTCTGGATATTTTCACTAGTTGCAATTACTTCTTCCCACCATCTCTGAGGCTGCAAAGGTAGAATTTTTGCCTTTGCATTTTTCAGGAATTTCCTTTCTATCATATTATCACTTAACTCTATCATCACTTATCATCACCTATCTTCATAGTAGCTGTTCTCAATCTTTATTGTGCAATGGAATCACCTGGGGGCTTAATGAAACACAGATTGTTCAGCCCACTCCCAGAGTTTCCTATTGAAAAGTTTTGGGAAGAAGTCCCAAAATTTACATGTCTAAAAATTCCAGGATGATGCTAATGTTACTGCGGGGCAGGTGGAGTGGGGAGCCCTGTGGGGCCTGAGGCCTCTGCCAAGCCTATCCCTGGGATGTCACCATAGGCTCTCACAAGAAAGAATTCAAGGGCAGATCAGATACAAGAAAGAATTCAAGGACAGATCAGACACAATGGTTGAGCGCTATAAGTGGGAAAGTTTATTAAAGTAAGAGTACACGCTTGAGATGGGAAAGAGGGCAAGCTGAAGGAGAGCTGCACACCGGGGTTTGGGTCACTATTTTTTATTGACAAGTGTTAACTAGGGGGTGGGATATTTATTACTTGGGGAGGGTATTTCCTTGGGAGCAGGTTTCTCCTTTACTTGTCATGGTTTCTGGCTTTCTTTGTCTTGGGCCTGTCTGGTTTGATCCTGTGGTGATTGAGAAGGACTTCATTCATGGGTTTTCAGGTCCTTCCTTCTGGCTGCCTCATCATCTTCTCAGTCTGCTTTTTTCCAAATGTGAAGCATTTGTGAGATTGTGTCCCATTAGCTTCTGGCTAGGTCATGGTTTCTGGCTTTCTTTGTCTTGGGCCTGTCTGGTTTGATCCTGCTTCTGGTGGCTTTGTTTTTGGACTGTGGCCAGGACAGGTCTCTAACTTTCAATAGCTAGCCGTGACTCCTCCTTCGCTGGCCTCCAAGCATCCTGTTAAAACCTATAACAGGGGCCATATTTTGAGAAGCCTTGACTTACAGACAAGATGACATTCAAGTTCATAAGCATTACTCTTTTAAAACAACTTTATTGAGGTATAGTTGATTCTGATATTGTGCTTTATAATAAGAAATACATATTTGGGGGAAAAAGATATATTTGGTCTTCATCCATCATTTCTGGCACAGAGCTTCTAAAACCTTTGGAATATTCTAAGTGAGGAGAAGAATAAAAGTGTCTTTGTTAGGCTGATGAAGTGACTTTTGGAAAGCACCTCTGGATGGTGGCTGGTTGCCAGGAGAACCAACCATGTGATTAGAACCAACCATGTGACCTCCAGGGAGGAGAGAGGAGTTGGGGGTTGAATCAGTAGCCAATGGCCAATGATTTAATCAGTCATGCTTATTTAATTAAGCCTCCATTAAAACCCAAAAGGATGAGTGTGGAGAGCTTTTACATTGGTGAATACATGGTGATGTGAGGACAGTGGCACTCTCCCTGAGAGCATTGAAACTCTGTACCTCTTCCCACATACCTTAACCTGTATATCTCTTCATCTGGCTGTTGATTGGTATTCTTTAATATCTCTTATAATAAACTAGTAATGTATTGAGTAAACTGGTCTCCCGAGTTCTATGAGCCACTCTAGCAAATTAATGGAAGAAGCCAAGGTAGGAGTCATGGGAATCTCTTATTTATAGCCAGCTGGTCAGAAACACAGGTAGCAACTTGGACTTGTGATTGGCATCCGAACTTGGGGGCAGTCTAGTGGGATTGATCCCTTAACCTGTAGCATCTAGCGCTATCTCCCAGTAGATATTTTCAGAATTGAATTGAATTGCAGAAACCCAGCTGATGTCTGAGAGTTGCTTAGCATGTAGGGGAAATGCCTCACACATTGGAACTGTTGACCAGAATTGTACTGATACACAAAAAGATTGCATATCAACAATGCCTGACTTTTAAAACTATTACCTTGCAAGGGGTTAAGAAGAAAAACAGCCAAAGTTGAGAAATGATTTTGGTTCTCCAGCTGGTAATTCATCCTTGCTTTGCAGCATCGAAAACCATTGATTCAAAAGGAGGGAAGCCAGAGGGCAAGAGAATTTTCAGAACATGAAATATTGTAAAAAGTATTATCCTTTCTAAAAAATGAACAAAAAAACCAAGATGGAAACTATCGAACAACACCTACATTACTGGAACTAAGGAAGGGCCACAGTCCTATGCTGTAATCTTTTAAAAAGTAGTAACCAGCGAAGGAGAGAGAAAATAGAGCAATAATAAGGCAGTCTCTACTTAGCCTTCCAAGAAGCAGTGCAGAGAAGCTAATGGGACACAATCTCACAAATGCTTCACATTTGGAAAAAAGCAGACTGAGAAGATGATGAGGCAGCCAGAAGGAAGGACCTGAAAACCCATGAATGAAGTCCTTCTCAATCACCACAGAGTTCATCAGGCAGAGAAATTCCCAAGATGTGGGTTTTCCACATTCCGTGAGGACAATGAGAGAGACACCAACCAGTATAAATGTGATCTTTCAGAGATAATTATTTCTACTCAAAACAGGCCTGAACATAAAAAAGAAACCAAGCAGGATGTGATCTATGGAGGAATTGGGCAGCCTTGGGGGAAGAGGAGCCCACAAGTAACAGTGTGGCCCAAATTTTCAAGTTCCCCTTGTCTTTTCTCTTAAGCTGCTGTGTGGGAAAAATGAAGGAGTGAAACAAAGGTTGAAAAACTGGGGAAGAATACTGTATTAATTCTGTATTGCTGTGTAATAAAATTGCCACAAACCTAGCAGCTTAAAATAACTTGAATATATTAGCCAAAATGTTTAGTAAATCAGGAGTCTGGGCATGGTTTGCTGGCTCCTCTGATTTGTGTTGGTCTCATGGTCTACAGAGCAGATGTTGACTAGCTGCATTCTCATCCGGAGCCTCAAGGAGGAAGAGTCCATTTCCAAGATCATCCAGGTTGTTGGCAGAATTGCGTTCTTTGCTGTTCTGTGACTGAGGGCTTCAGCTTCTTGTTGGTTGTTGGCTGTAGTTTGCTTTTAGGGTGTCCACAGTTCCTTGTCATGCGGGATGTCTCAAACATCCACTTCATCAAGCATGCAAGGAGAGCTTGTGGCTCCAGTGGCTAAGATAAAATTTTATTTAACAATCCTTTATCATGGGAGTGACATCCTATCATCTTTGCCATATTCCATTGGTTATAGGCTAGTCACATGTCCTGTTCAAACTCAAAGGAAGGAACTTTCTCACAAAAGTATGAAGACCAGGAGGTAAAATCATTGGGAATCACCTTAGCATATGTCCACCACAACTAGTTCTATTAAAAAAAGATCCCAGGACCCCACACCAAATTAGGTAAATAGTGTGGGGCCCAGGTCCAACATCCCCATTCCTTAAAAAAGAAGATACTCTACATCTTCATCTTTGGTATGAAATATTTAAAGAAATTACAAAAGTCATATCAAGCAATAAGTATTACTGCCCAAAAATCCAAATCCAGTTGAGCTTTCCCTTAACTGTCCACTCTCCTCTCTCAGACACTGCAAAGGTACGTATGACAAATAATACTTAACTCATAAACTGAATGTCTTAGGAGGAAGGAAACATGATACTCAGTAATGTGGAATGGAGGAAAAGAAATTCAGATGCACTATATTGAGGCCAAAAGGAGGTCTAGAAAAATCAAGCATCCACTCTAGGAGAAAATATAACCCAAGAAACAAAACAAAAACCTTTTCTTAGTGAGGGTTTTGCCCTGTGGAAGATCTTACAGACAGCATTACTAGGGTGAAAGGAAAAAGGAGTGAAGCAGAGAGGCAAAGACTAGGAAGGACAATGATTCTCAAACTGAAGGAGGTGTCCAGCATTGCTGAGGAGATGACTGAAAACAGATTGCTGGATTGAGTAGGTCTAGGATGGGACATAATAACATGCACTTCTATTAAGTTCCCTTTTGATGCTGATTCTGCTGATACAGGACAACACTTTGGGAACCATTATATCAGGAGTGGGTTACATTTTTCAGAATTGCATTTTATATTGTAACAAGACACCCCAATTCAGTTTTCTGTCATCTTTATCAGTTTGATTCTGTAAGCTGTAGCTGATTTTAAATACTGTCCTTGCTGTATATTCTGTTCCTGGTCATTTTAACTTTTTTTTTCCCCAATTTTTCTCAATAGTACACACATTGGGTATAGTAAAAATACATGATATATTGGTACACAATTATATGAAACATATAAATGTACTCAGTATAATACCTAGCATTCACAGACACTCAATAAATTTTGTTTTATTTCCTTCTTATCTGACCAAAAGAAGAATGAAAAATTATATTGTTGATCTGAGACCAATTATTACAACACTGGCCCATGTATAATTTTATCAATATCTAAAATTGAGATCTCAGAGTTCACTAAAAATTTTGTTAAAACATCTTTTCCCTAAGAATATGTGCCTTTCCTTTCAAACACCCTTTGATGCTCTTTTCTGGTTAAATACGTGGAACAGAAGTCCAATTTATATTATGTGTCAGAGAATGTGTCAGAGTAAGTAAGTAAAATGACTTAATGACAAAATTATCCATTAGCAACTTTAGGATAGGTCCTATTTCTGCTTATCCTGGCCACTCCATCATAATTTAATTTCTGATACCTTTCACTGTGATCATGTAATTTCCTCTACTGGTCCTCAAACTAAAGTCACACCAGATTTAGCACTACCACCAAGAGCTGAGTTTAAAATAAGTAATAAATTATAATGCAGATAAAAGTGTATAAGTAATAATACAACAAAGTGATGAAGATTTTTCCATGGACAGCCTTGTACCATCATCTTTCTCTGTTCTTACATGAGGTAATTGGTTGAGAGTGAAGGCAGTGATAATAAGGAAGGGAGCTTAATGAACCTTAAGATTTCTAGGAGTCTACAGAATGGGGAAAATGAGATCTTCCTTACCAGCACTACAGAAATTTTTGTGTGAATCAAATAAATGATGTATGTAAAGGTTCTCTGAAAAATATAAATTCTGATTTTTTAATAATCAGTCCATAAATAAACAAGATATTCTCAGTATACTTCAGGAGGAATTAAAGGTCTACAAAAGGTTTCTCAATTTAATAGCAGAGACTAATATGACGTATTGAATGAAAGAAGGAAAAAGGAAGGTTAGAACAAAAGAAATATTGGTAAAATATGAACAAAATGATGAGTTAGACTGATTTAATTTAGACCAAATACATAGAATCAAGCTACAATTGTGAAGGAACTAAATTCCAATTTTTTTAAACTATGCTTTTATAAAGCAAAATGGATGTGTTCTAAAAGAGGTAGCTCTCTTTTCCTTCAGAGGAAAATCTAAAGCAAATGGATGAGCAAAGACAAGCCAAGAAAACTATAGGAAAAGGAGGACATTAGAATCACCGTATCATGAGGAGAGTAGAATTCTAAATAGCACGTATCAAAAAGGAATGAGCCATTTTATATCTGAGAATGGCTCTGTATCTGTATTAGTCTCTTACCGCTCCTGTAAGAACGTACCACAAATTTAGTGGCTTATGAAAACCCGATTTATTTTATACTTTTGGAGGTGAGAAGTCTCAAAATGGTCTTATAGGGCTAAAATCTGCATGGCTATATTCTTTCTGGAGGTCTAGAGGGGAAATTATTCCTTTGCCTTCTTTCTTTCTCTTTCTTTCTTTTTTCTTTCTTTCTTTCTTTCTTTCTTTCTTTCTTTCTTTCTTTCTTTCTTTCTTTCTTTCTTTCTTTCTTTCTTCTTTTTTGCCTTTAAAAACCTCCTATATTCCTTGCTTGTGGTTCCTTCCTCCAAATTCAAACTCAGAAGATTAGCATCTTCCAATCTTCCTCTGCTTATATTCTGGATACCTTGTTCTTCCTGGACAGTGAAAATCAGTTGTTTTTATATCTTCCTAATTTCATCCATGAGAGTTTGTAGCCACTCTGGGTAAAGGGTTCAAGTCAAATACATAAATAATTGTCATAAATCTTTTAATGTCAAATGATATTAACTTATTTATTTATGAAAAGCAAATGATGGAAATACAAAAAGTGACTGATGTAGAGGCCAAAAAATATCTCTTAATTCATGGTTCTCTTCTGCTAATAGAAAAGACAATGAATAATCAAATATTAAAAATATAAATGTATGTAATAATATAATCATATATTATGTACTATGATAGTAATACATGGGATAATGGAAAGAGAGCAATAGGCAAGGGCAAGGTTGGTAATAGAGCTACCATAGATAGATTGCTAAGATATGGCCTCTCCCTGAAGGTGACATTTAACAAAAGGCCAAAAGTATGTGTGAGAGCAGGTCATGTAAAAATATGTGGTTCTATGAGGCAAGCACTCTCCAGATATAGTGAACAGCAAGGACAAAGGCCCTCATGGAGAACAGTCCTGGTTTATCTGAAGAATAGACAAGCCCGAGTAGGTTAACAAAGTGAACAAGGAATGAATGGCAGGGAAGGTCATAAGTGACTTTGGAAGGTGTTATTATTATTATTTTTTTCTCATTATGCTATGGAGATCCACAAGAGAGCATTTAGTGTAAGAGTGTGTAAGAAGAAAATCAACTAAGAACAATAAGCACAAGGTTTTATAAGATTTTACAATGTGAGAACAACTCTAAGATGAGTGCTCTGGGAGGCTATGGAGCTTAAAGATATTATAGAATAGATTGGAGAAGGTCAAAAGTTTAGTTTCTCTGAGAATTTTTTACAGTTCAAATTCTCCAAAGAAATGGGAAATTTTATATTAAGTTAGTAATGAGACAGGATGTAGAGGCAGTAAGACTAGGGTTCTGGTTTAGTAGCCATCGGTGGACAATTTGGGTTTATTAAGAAAGATGGAGAGGAGTAATAGTGGGCTAAGGTCCAGTAAGGGCTACCAAGGAAAACCTTCATTCTTTCAGAACCTTTCACAGGAGAGACATTATGTGCTTTATTTTCAAAAACATCTTGCTTTCTCTGTGGATAACTGACTGGAGGAGGTGACAGGGTGGAAGAGGGAGACCAATTAGGAGGCACTTCAATGGTCTAGGCAAGAAGTAATGGTGGTTTAGGCTAGGGAGTATTGACACAAGTGCAATGAGACAGCTGTCCCACCCAATTGCTGTTAACTTATCTTCTTTTAGAAGTGAAAAAAGAATACATATGACTATGTGAAAATATTGCTAAGGCCTTCTTGGGGCCAATGCAAGCACAGAGCTCTTACATTTAAAATTTATGAGTTTCATAGCATATACACCTCTGTTGAGAACAGTTTAGTAATGTGATGAGGATAAAAGCCTGATAAGGCTAAGAGAATGTAAAGAGAGGAAGTGAAGACAACAAACTTAGATACTTCTTTCAAGGACTTTGCTTCAAAAGGGAGAAAAGAAATGGATGGGGAGCTAGCTAGTTGGGAACATGGGTGAGGAAAAGCTTTATCATCATCATCATCATTATTATTATTATTATTATTAATTATTATTATGTGCTTGAAGATGTAATGACATGACTATATGACTCTGTAAATGATTCAGTAGAGAAGTATAAACTGACGATGTGGTAGTAAAAGAGATGTTAGAGGTACCAAACCTTTAAATAGAGCCCTCAGACAGACTATCTTTAAAGAGAAGTAGGGATACACATTAATTAGCATGTAAGTGAAGACAGAGTATGTGTTTATAAAGTTAAGGAATTGGCATAGCAAGATGAAGAAGTTTTCTCCTAAATGTCTCTATTTTCTAAGTCAAATACCCATATTTGAGATCATCCTCTGAGAGGTTTCAGGACCAAAAGCTATAGAATTGCAATCTGGAAAACTGGGAGAATGAATTGATAAAGAGTATGTAATGGAATCACTGAAATTACTGAGGACCCACTCGATGTTTATGGGCATAAATTTAAAATGAGATCTGTCATCTTGATTTAAATATTTCTCTGGATAGATTCAGCTGCTTCTGTATAGTCCCAAAATTAACACAGTGGTGGATTTAACCAGGATTTGGATTTTACTACATGAGAACACTGGATGAAAATGTGTGCAAGGAAGTACAGGGAGTATGTAAGGATAAAATTACACACACACACACACACACACACACACACACGAATATGACTCAGCCATCAAAAAGAATGAAATCTTGCCATTTGCAACAATGTGGATGGAACTAGAATATATTATGCCAAGGGAAACGACTCAGTCAGAGAAAGACAAATACCATATGATTTCACTCATATGTGAAATTTAAGAAACCAAACCAGCATAGGGAGAAGAAGAGAGAGAGACAGAGGCAAACTAAGAAACAGACTCTTAACTATAGAGAACAAACTGATGGCTACCACAGGGGAGAAGGCTTGGGGAAATGGGTAAAATAGGTGATGGGGATTAAGGAGTTCACTTGCTGTGATGATCAATGGGTGTTGTATGTAAGTGTTAAATCACTAAATTGTACACCTAAAACTAATATTACATTGTATGTTAACTAACTGGAATTTAAATAAAAACTTAAAAAAATTGTTTGATTCTTATTTTTTCTCTATAAATTTTAGAATCAGTCTGTCAGTTTCTAAAAGAGGAAAAAAATGTGGGGTATTGATTAGAATTCTAGTTAACCTATAAATCAATTTAAGGAGAATTGTTATTATAATAAGATTGATTATTCCAATTCATAAGCATGATATATTTCTTCATTCATTTAGGATTTAAGTTCCCTGTATAATGTTTTGTATTTTTTCTGTGTATAGATTTCACATATCTTTTGCTAAACTAATTACTAAATACTTTATGTTTGATATATTTTATGTTTATGTTTTAATTTAAAAAATTTTCCTTCTCAAATTGTTTATTGTTAGCATTTAGAAATGCAATTGATTTTTGTATATTGACCTCTTCTCTGCCAGATTGATAAATTCACATAATAATTCTAGTAATTTTATTTTTTGAAGATTTTATTTGTTTATTTGAGAGAGAGAAGGCATAGGGGCATAGGGAGAGGGAGAAGGACAAGCAGACTCTCCACTGAGCAGATAGCCAAACATGGGATCCTGAGATCATGACCCAAGCTGAAGTCAGATGCTTAACCAACTGAGCTACTCAGGTCCCCCTATAATTCTGGTAATTTAAAAAATAGTTTTCTTAGGCTTTTCTACTTAAACAATTTTTCTACCTGAATGTAGAGACAGTTTTACTATTTTTTTCTTTCCAAGATTTAAGCCTTTCATTTCTTCCTTAAATTACTATATCACTAGGGCCTCCAGTGCAATGTTAAAGTGGAAGTAGAGAAGTGGACATCCTGGCCTTTTTCCTGGTCTTAAGGAGAAAGCATTCAGTCTTTTACAAAATGTATGCCCTAGTATAAAGTAAAATTAAAGGGCCCTCACGTTTAAAAATTATTAAGTATTTCACCCAGTGCACCACGCAATGCTTAATAATTTTTAAATGTGAGTGTTATACGCAAATAATGAATCATGGAACATTACATCAAAAACTAAGGATAAACTGTATGGTGACTAACATAACAAAATAAAAATTATTATTTAAAAAATTATTAAGTATTTCAACACAGCAACTGCATTAAACAAAGTTCTGTAATTTCTCTTTTGTCATGTCTTTGTCTAATTTTGGCATTGTGGTTACAATGGCTTCCTAAAATGAGATGTTTCTTCTATTTTCTGAATTTATATAAGGTTGGTATAATTTATACATAAAAGTTTAAGACAATTCACCAATGAAGCCATCTAAGCCTGGAGATATTTCTGTGGGGAACTTCTTAAAATTATTATTATAATTAAATTATAATAATTATAATTATTGCTATGAATTCATTTTCTTTAATAGAGATAGGTTTATTCAGGTTTCTATTTTTTTTAATTGTTTCATCTGGTAAATTGATGTTTCTCAAGGAATTGCATTATTCAGCCAAAGGGGCAACCTTTCTCCCAGAAGGGCTTTAGCATTATCTCTGAAATTGTAAGATCTCTGTTTTTCAGCTCAGATTCCAAACTTCCACTCAGCCAAAGGACTGGTATCATTGATCTTATCAGAAGTTGAATTAGTTGGAGATTTGGTTATAGCTTCCATAATTCAATTCATTTTTGGCTTCAAATGCTTTGAAGGTGGATTCAGGGTTTCTCTCCCTCCAGATGAGCCCTGAGACCAAATACCCAAGGATGCTGGGTCCCTCAACCACAAGGAATCAAGTAGGCTATGTCTCATAATGTTTGCCAGATTTACAGACACTCCCAAACTGGGAGTCCTCTCTGCTTTTCAGCCTTGCCTCATCTCTGTTTGCTCTGCAGAATTCCCCTGAAAAAAGCTCTTGGCAGAGGTTATCTTTGCCTTTTCTTCTCCTCTAATTTTTAATCTGACAGTCCAGCCCACAGATTTCTCAAGGTTTCTCTTTTTTGCCCTCTGATAGACTCCTTCTCTGGGGCTTATTTCTTTCTACACCTGCCCTAACCTCATCAACTACCCCTAGATGTGAAAGTGTCCCTGATCTTTAGGTCTGGAGGAAGGACTCATAACTCCAGAGTTCAGTTCTTTTAGTTTTCTTAGAATCTACAGCTTATTACTGCTTTTATAACAAATAATGACTGGTTTTTCTGGTAGCTTACTGTTGTTTCAGCAAGAGTGAAATCTTCCGTGTTCTTCTACATCCTAATCAGGAATGAAACCTCCCTCTGCATATTGGTGATAACTTTTTTCATGGTGGTGATGTTTTTGCAGGAACAGTTCTAAAAGAATTATATGGAGACAAATTTTAAAAATGGAAAAATGTTTTAAAAGATTTTATTTTTTTATTTTTGAGAGAGAGAGAGAGAGAGCAAGCATGAGTGGAGGGAGTGGCAGAGGGAGATGCAGACTCCCCATTACACAGGGAGCCCAATGTGGGACTCTATCCCAGGACCCTGGGATCATGACCTGAGCCAAAGGCAGATGCTTAACCGACTGAGCCGCCCAGGTGCCCCAAGATTTTTTTTTTCCTGATGATTAAAAATTTTTAATCATGCACATAACAGAGACACATCAAAGATAAATAATACTTAATTTTCTTAGCATATCACTACCTGTTAAATAATTTCAGAAATCATCCTTATTGAGAAATCACTAAACATAAGGGCAGTGATATTGCCACATTTAAATCTGAAGCAAATAGTCTAAAATATTCTAAAAAATATCTTACTGAATAAAGTCATGTCTGTCATGTGATTTTGTTATTTCCCTTTAATATTTTGACATCACTATGTTTATACTTCCAAAAATCATTTTAGAATAATTTATGAGTGACCCTATATTCCATCTGTTGCAATAAAATACATACCATCAACTTTTAATATGTAATTATGGTAACTGATCATTTCTAAATTGTCATGATGCTGTATGAATTTAAATTCTTCTCATGATCATATTTTTATTCTGCATCTTCCATTATTATGAATGTAGTAAGGTATTTAATTATATGTATTCCCATGTTATCTATTAAGATGTTTTATGTGATACTGAAACTTTGCTGTTTTCAATTCTTAACCGGATTTGTGTAATTCTGAACAAATGCAAGGTTTTTATTATATATCTGGAATAAAGAGTGAGAAGAATGTTCATCTTTTACTGTCTTTCCACTTGCTTTCCTTCTCTATTATGTATATGTTTTGTAAATCCTCACAGACTAGAAAAATTAGGCTTCCTGGACAGCTGCAATACTAAACTTTCCATAAACTGTTAGTGGAAAGATTGCTTCAAAACACTTCTTTTATTTTACCTATAATTTCACCTTACAGTTTTCTATAAACCCCTCTATAAATCACATGGGTTCTGCAATTTTTTAGCACTTGCTGTTTTTCCCCATTGTTTAGTAAAACTGCCAACCACAATGTTTCTCAAAATGTGGTGAATAGCAGAAAGAATCCCATATATGAATACAAAACAGTCTGGGCTCTCAGCACTCCCAATGACCAGGTAGAACTAAGGAAGCTCTGATAAGTTGTCATGCAGAGTGGGGCCCCTTGCCACCATTGCATGAGGGAAAAGCAAGCAGATGGTCCATTTAGTTAAAGCTCCATGTGTTAGGGTTGTCAACCAGGCATCAGAAACATCACAACCAAGGTGATGCAAATTATCACTGTTGCAAATAACCTTGAGCATTTTATTATGCAGGAATGTTTATAGGCAACTGTAGTAATTATTCTACCATAAAATAATATTTCTGTTAATACTGTAAAAATGTATTTAAGCAAACTTCTGACTTTAAAGATATCTGCATCTTATGATAAAGCTGAGAAGTAAAAGAAAATATTGCTTTCAAAGTCTAGTAGTTTTTCTACTGGAATAGTATATACATGTAATATATACTGAAATATTACATATATATATATATATATCTCCTATTGGTTCTGTTTATCCAGAGAACTCTGACTAAACCAGACTCCAAAAACAACTTGCCCAGAAAAACTACTTCTTTTTTTTTTAAAGATTTTATTTATTTATGTGACAGAGAGACAGCCAGCGAGAGAGGGAACACAAGCAGGGGGAGTGGGAGAGGAAGAAGCAGGCTCCCAGCGGAGGAGCCCGATGTGGGACTCGATCCTAGAACGCCGGGATCACGCCCTGAGCCGAAGGCAGACACTTAACGACTGCGCTACCCAGGCGCCCCAGAAAAACTATTTCTTACTTGTGGCAGGATAAATACTAGCCTCCCAGAAGATATCCATGTCCTAACCCCTGGAACCTATGAATATTACCATTTACCATATAAAAGTTCTTGAAGTGGGGAGATTATCATGGGTTACCTTAGTGAGCCCATTAAATGCCGTCACATTTATCCTTACAAAAGGGAGGAGAGGGAATGCAACCAGAGACAGAGATGTGACTGGTGTGATTACAAGCTAAGGAATGCTGACAGCCACCAGATGCTGGAATATGCAAGGCACAGATTCTGCCTCAAAGCATCCTGCGGGAGCACACCTCTGCCAATACCTTGATTTTTACTCAGCGGAACTTATTTCAGATTTCTGGCCTCCAGGACTGTGAGAGAATAAATTTCTGTGGTTGTAAGCCACGAAGTTTGTGGTAAATTGTTAGAGCAATCATAGGAAACTACCACCACTCTCACCACCAATATGGATCTCCCTTTATGCTGATTTCTCTTTTCTATAGAGTTACTGATAGACAGAAGGGACGAGAATGGGGAAGGTTATTACTATGTGTTGTATACTCCTCTGTGTCTAGTGCAATGCAAGACATTCAAAATACACTGTCTTATTCTCTCATCTTCCCTGAGTATCTGGCTAACACGACAAAGCAGCAATCATGGAAGTTTGTGCCCCTTTAGATCATCATGCTAACACAATGACATCATTAAATTTCTTCAATGGCTATCTAGAGCCCCATACAGGCAATACAATCTGGTGGCCTTTGAGCAGATCTGGCCCAAGGAGAATTTTGTTGGCTAGTACTGTGTATTAAACTCATTTGAACTTGGAGAATTTTTAGCAAGAAATGAGCCAGGTCTCCTGTAGTTCACAGTTCTCGCTACTCAATACTGATTACTACTGCCAACTTCACAGAATCAGATTTCCACTCTGGCCTCTGAAGACATTTCAATGTGCAGCTCTGTTCTGAATAGTTCAGTCCAAACTCCTAAAAATGTCATACCACCTCTTTCATGATTTGTCCTTATTTACTGGTCAAAACATGGCTTTTTCTTCTTATATTTTCTTTTTTTTCCCTGATAAGTGGTTTTTATTTTTTTCAGCTTTATTTAGGTATAATGGAAAAATATATATTTAAGGTGTACAGAGTTATGTTTTGACATACACGCATACTGTGAAATGATTACCACAATCAAGGTAATTAATGTTATCATCATCTCACAGTTACCCTCTTTTGTATGTCAAGAAAACTTAAGATCTAGCAAATTTCAAGTATACATTATCATTAACTATAGTCACCATGTTATTCATTCAATCTTCAGAATTTGTTAATCCTATAACTGAGTTTGTACACTTTGATCAAAATCTCCCCAATTGCTCCCCCCCACCCCATTCCCTGGTTATCACCATTCTACTTTCTGTTTCTGTGAGTTCAACTTTTTTAGATTCCACATGTAAGTGAGATAATGTAGTATTTCTCTTTCTGTGTCTGGTTACTTCTACTAGCATAATGTCCTACAAGTTCATCCTTGCTGTAGCAAAAGGTAGGATTTCCTTATGTTATAGCTGAATGATATTCCATTGCATACATATACTACATTTTCTTTATTCATTCATCTGCCAATGGACACTTAGGGTTCCCTATCTTGTCTACTGTAAGTAATGCTTCAATGAATATGGAATACAGTTACCTCTTCAAGGTCCTGGTTTCATTTCCTTTGAATATATATACCCAGAAGTGAGTCTGCTGGATCATATGGTAGTTCTTCTTCTTCTTCTTCTTTTTTTTTTTTTTAAGATTTTATTTATTTCTTAGAGAGAGAGACAATCAGCAAGAGAGGGAACACAAGCAGGGGTAGTGGGAGAGGAAGAAGCAGGCTCCCAGCGGAGAGCAGGGAGCCCGATGCAGGGCTCGATCCCAGGACCCTGGGATCACGCCCTGAGCCAAAGGCAGACACTTAATAACTGAGCCACTGAGGCGCCCCATGGATCATACGGTAGTTCTATCTTTAATTATTTGAGGGATTACCAAAATATTTTCCATAGTGGCTGCAGCAATTTATATTCCTAACAATAGGGTACAGGGGTTACTTTTTCTCCATACTCTTGCCAACACTTATCTTTTCACTTTTTTTTTTTTTTGAGAGGGGAGAGGGGCAGAGGGAGAGGGAGAGAATCTCAAGCAGACTACCCACTGAGTGCAGAACCCCATGTGGGGCTCCGTCTCATGACCCTGAGATCATGACCTGAGCTGAAATCAAGAGTCAGATGCTTAAACGACTGAGCCACCCAGCTGCCCCTTTTACTCTTCTATCATAGCACCTCCTGATAGGTGTGAAGTGATATATCACTGTGGTTTTGATTTGTGTCTCCATGATGATTACTGATGTTAAGCATATTTTCATATACATTTTGGCCATTTGCATATCTTTTTTTGAAAAAAAAAGTCTACGTTCATTGCTCAATTTAAAATCAGCTTATTTGTTTTTTATTCTATTGGGTTGTAGGAGTTCTTTATGTATGTTGGATATTAATATCTATCAGATATATGGTTTGGAAATTTTTTCTCCTGTTCCAAATGTTGCCTTTTCATCGTTTTTTCCTATGCTATACATAAAATTTTAGTTTAATAAAGTTCTACTTGTTCATTTTTGCTTTTGCTGCCTGTTCTTTTGGTGTCATATCTAAGAAATTATTACTAAGACCAACGTCAAAGAGTTTTCCTCCATGTTTTCTTTTTGGACTTTTATGAATTTGGGTCTTAAGTTTAAATTCTTAATTCATTTTGAGTTAATTTTTGTGTATGGTATAAGACAAGATAATTTTGTTCTTCTGCATGCGGATAAACAGTTTTTCTAGCACCATTTATTGAACAGACTAGCGTTTTATCACTGTGTATTCTTTACGTCTTTGTCAAAGGTTAATTGACCATATGTGCATGGGTTTATTTCTGGGCTCTTTATTCTATTTCATTGGTCTATGTGCCTGTTTTTGCTGGTAGCTGTTGTTATACTATCTTGATTTCTATAGCTTTGTAATATAATTTAAAATTAGGAAGCATTGTTTCTCCACCTTTATTCTTGCTAAAAGTTGCTTTAGCTATTTGAGGTCTTTTATGGTTCCATACAAATTTTAGGATTATTTTTTCCAATTCTGTGAGAAACGCTAGTGAGAATATAATAGGAATTGCATTGGATCTGTGGATCATCTTGGATTGTATGGACATTTTAACAATATTAATTCTTCCAATCTATTAACATGGGATATCTTTCCATTTACTTGTGTCTTCTTCAATTCCTTTAATCACTATTTTGTAGTTCTCAGTGTAAAGATCTTTCACCTCCTTGGTTAAACTTATCCCTAAATATTTTATTCTTTCAGATGGTACTGTAAATAAGATTGTTTTCTTTCTTTCTTTTTTGGATACTTCATTGTCAGTTTATAGACTGCAACTGATGGTTGTATGTTGATTTTGTATTTTGCAACTTCACTGAAGGTGTTTATTAGTTCTTACAGTTTTAGGATTTTCTCTATGTAATATGTCATCCGCAGAGACAATTTTACATTTTCCTTTCTGATTTGGATGTCTTTTCCTCTCATTCATTCCGATTTGCTTTGGTTAGGACTTCCATAATTTTGTGGAATTATAAGCAGTGAAAATGGACACCCTTGTCTCATTCCTGATCTTTAGAGGAAAACCTTTCAGCTTTTCAGTGTTGACTATGGTATTAGTTGTGGGCTTGTCATATGTGGCCATTGTTATAATGATGTACATACCTTCTGTACCTCATTGTTGAGAGTTTTTATCATGAAATATATTGAATTTTGTTTTTTCTGCATCTATTGAGATGATTATATCATTTTTATCCTGCATTCTGTTAATGTAGTATATCATATTTATTGATTCGAATGCTGAAATATCCTTGCATCCCAGGGATAAGCCCCACTTAATCATGGTATATTTTCCTTTTAATGTGATTTTGAATTTGGTTTGCTAGTATTTTGTTGAGGATTTTGTTATTATGTTCATCAGGGATATTGGCTTGTAATTTTCTTTTCCTGTAGTATCCTTGTCTGATGTTGGTACCAGAGTAATTGCGATCCTCATAAAATGAGTTTGAAAGTGTTCTCTACTCTTCAGAGTTTTGGAAGTATTCAAGAAGAACTGATATTAATTCTTTTTTAAATGTTTGGAAGAATTCAACAGTGAAGCCAACTGCTCTTGGGCTTTTCTTTGTTGGGAAGTTTTTGACTCATGATTCAATCTCCTTACTCTTTCTTGGTCTGTTCAGATTTTCTATTTCATCATGATTCACTCTTGGAAGGTTTAGGTTTCTAGGCATTTACCATTTCTAAGTTATCCAAATTTTTCGTGTGTATTTGTTCATAGTGGTATCTTATAATCCCTTGTATCTCTGTGCTATCACTTCTAAAATTTTCTTTTTCTTTTCTGATTTTATTTGACTCTTCTCTTTTCTCTCCTTAATCTAGCTAAAGTTCTGTCAATTCTATTTATCTTAAAAAAAATACCAAACTCTTAGGTTTTTTTTTTTTTAATCTTTTATATTGTTCTCTGGTTTCTACTCCATTTATTGTTGTTCTGGTATTTGTTATTATCTTTCTTCTATAAACCTTGAGCTTAGTGTGTTCCTTTTTCAGTTCCTTTTTGTTTTTTTAATTTTTTTATTATGTTATGTTAGTCAGCATACAGTGCATCATTAGTTTTTGATGTAATGTTCCATGATTCATTGTTTGCATATAACACCCAGTGCTCCATGCAATATGTGCACTCCTTCATACACATCACCAGCCTAGCCCAATCCCCCACCCACCTCCCCTCTGAAACCCTCAGTTCGTTTCCCAGAGTCCATAGTCCCTCATGCTTCATTCTGCCTTCTGTTTACCCCCCTTCATTCTTCCCTTCCATCTCCTACCAATCTCCCTGCAACTCCTTATTTCCATAAATGAGTGAAACCATATAATTGTCTTTCTCTGCTTGACTTATTTCACTTAGCATAATCTCCTCCAGTCCTGTCCATGTTGCTGCAAATGTTGTGTAATCATTCTTTCTGATGGCTGGGTAATATTCCACTGTATATATGGACCACATCATCTTTATCCATTTGTCTGTTGAAGGGCATCTCAGCTCCTTCCACAGTTTAGCTATTGTGGACAATGCTGCTATGATCATTGGGGTGCATATAGCCCTTGTCTTCACTATGTCTTTATCCTTGGGGTAAATACCCAGTAGTGCAATTGCTGAGACATAGAGTAGCTCTATTTTTAACTTTTTGAGGGACCTCCACACTGCTTCCAAAGTGGCTGTACCAACTTGCATTCCCACCAACACTGTAAGAGGGTTCCCCTTTCTCCACATCCTTTCTCACATTTGTTGTTTCTTGCCTTCTCAATTTTTGCCATTCTAACTGGAGTAAGGTGGTATCTCAATGTGGTTTTGATTTGAATTTTCCTGATGGCTAATGATTTTGCACATTTTTTCATGTGTCTGTTAGCCATTTGTACGTCTTCATTGGAAAAGTGTTCATATCTTCTGCCCATTTTTTTGATTTGATTATTTGTTTCTCATGTATTGAGTTTGAGAAGTTCTTTATAGACTTGGATACCAGCCTTTTATCTGTAGTTTCATTAGCAAATATCTTCTCCCATTCTGTGGGTTGCCTCTTTGCTTGATGACTATTTCCTTTGCTGTGCAGAAGCTTTTAATCTTGATGAAGTCCCAAAAGTTCATTTTTTCTTTTGTTTCTCTTGCCTTTGGAGACGTGTCATGAAAGCAGTTGCTCTGGCCAATGTCGAAGAGGTTACAGCCTATGTTCTCCTCTATGATTCTGATGGATTCCTGTCTCACATCAAGGTCTTTCATCCATTTAGAGTTTATCTTTGTGTGTGGTGTGAGATTGGTCACGTTTCATTCTTTTGCATATAGCTGTCCGATTTTCCCAGCACCATTTATTGAAGAGACTGTCTTTTTTCCACTGGATGTTTTTTCCTGTTTTGTCAAAGATTAGTTGACCACAGAGCCAAGGGTCCATTTCTGGAGTCTCTATTCTGTTCCATTGGTCTATGTGTCTGTTTTTGTGCCAGTACCATGCTGTCTTTGCGATCACAGCTTTGTAGTATAGCTTGAAATCAGGCAACATGATGTCCCCATCTTTGTTTTTCTTTTTCAACATTTCCTTGGCGATTCGGGGTCTTTTCTGGTTCCATACAAATTTTAGGATTGTTTGTTCCAGTTCTTTGAAAAATGTCATTGGTATTTTGATCGGGATGGTGTTGAAAATGTAGATTGCTCTGGGTAGCATAGACATTTTAACTATGTTTATACTTCCGATCTATGAGCATGGAATGTTTTTCCATCTTGTGTCTTCTTCAATGTCTTTCATCAGTGTTCTGTAGTTTCTAGAGTATAGTTCCTTTACGTCTCTGGTTAAGTTTATTCCAAGATACCTTTTGATTTTTAGTGCTATTGTAAATGGAATCAATTGCCTAATTTCTCTTTCTTCAGTCTCATTGTTCATGTATAGAAATGCAACTGATTTCTGAGCATTGATTTTGTATCCTGCCACATTACTGAATTGTTTTATGCATTCTAGTAATTCGGGGGTGGAATCTTTTGGGTTTTCCATATAGAGTATCATGTCATCTGCGAAGAGAGACAGTTTGACTTCTTCTTTGCTGATTTGGATACCTTTCATCCCTTTTTGTTGTCTGATTGCTGTTGCAAGGACTTCTAGTACTATGTTGAATAATAATGGCGAGAGTGGGCATCTTTATTGTTTTCCTGATCTTAAGGGAAAGGTTTTCAGCTTTTCCCCATTGAGAATGATATTCACTGTAGGCTTTTCATAGATGGTTTTTATGAAATTGAGTAGTGTACCCTCTATCCCTACATTCCGAAGGGTTTTAACCAGGAAAGGATGCTGTATTTTGTCAAATGTTTTTTCTGCATCAATTGAGAGAATCATATGCTTCTTGTCTTTTCTCTTATGAATGTGATCCATCGCACTGATCGATTTGCAAATGTTGAACCACCCTTGCATCCCAGGGATGAATCCCACTTGGTCGTGATGGATAATCCTTTTAATGTATTGTTGGATCCTATTAGATAGGAACTTGTTGAGAATTTTGACATCCATATTCATCAGAGATATCAATCTGTAATGCTTTTTGATGGGGTCTTTGCCTGGTTTGGGGATCAAGGTAATACTAGCCCCATAGAATGAGTTTGGTAGTTTTCCTTCTGTTTCTATTTTTTGAAACAGCTTCAGGAGAATAGGTATTATTTCTTCTTTGAATGTTTGGTAGAATTCCCCAGGGAATCTGTCAGGCCCTGGACTCTTGTTTTTTGGAAGGGTTTTGATCACTGTTTAAATCTCTTCATGATTAATCCATCTGTTTAGATAATCAATTTCTTCCTGTTTCAGTCTTGGTAGTGTATAGGTTTCCAGGAAGGCATCCATTTCTTCCAGGTTGTTTAATTTATTGGCTTATAGTTGTTGATAAAAGTTTCTAATGATTGTTTCTATTTCCTTGGTGTTGGTTGTGATCTCTCCCCTTTCATAATTTTATTAATTTGGGTCCTTTCTCTATTCTTTTGACTAAGTCTGGCCAGTGGCTTATCGATCTTATTTATTCTTTCAAAGAACCAGCTTCTAGTTTTGTTGATCTACTCTACTGTGCTCCTGGTTTCTAATTCATTGATCTCTGCTCTAATCTTGATCAACTGCCTTCTCTTGCATGGGTTAGGCCTGTCCTTCTGTTCTAGCTCTAGCTTCTTAAGGTAAGAATATAAAGACTGCATTTTAGATTGTTCTATTCCTTTGAGTGAGGCTTGGATGGCTATGTATTTTCCCCTTAGGACCGCATTTGCAGTGTCCCATAGGTTTTGGACCGATATGTTTTCATTCTCACTGGTTTCCATACATTGCTTAATCTCATTTTTAATTCCCTGGTTTACCCAATCATTCTTGAGCAGGATGGTTCTTAGTTTCCAAGTGGTTGAGTTTCTTCCATATTTTTCCTTGTAATTGAGTTCCAGTTTCAAAGCATTGTGGTCTGAGAATATGCAGGGAATAATCTCAGTCTTTTGGTATCGATTGAGACCGGTTTTGTGACCCAGTATATGGTCTAGTCTGGAGAAAGTTCCATGTGCATTCGAAAGGAATGAGTATTCTGTTGTTCTGGGGTCTAGTGTTCTGTATATAACTATGAGGTCCAACTCGTCGAGTATGGCATTCAAAGCCTTTGATTCTTTGCTTAGTTTTTGCCAGGGTGTTCTGTCTATTGCTGAGAGTGGAGTGTTGAGGTCCCCTACTATTAATGTATTATTACCTATATGTCTCTTTATTCTGGTTAAGAGTTGGCTTGTGTATCTTGCTGCTCCCCTGTTGGGGGCATAGATATTTATAATTGTCATATCCACTTGTTGGATACATCCTTTAAGAATAATATAGTGTCCTTCTGTATCTCTAACTACAGTCGTTAGTTTAAAATCTAATCAGTCTGATATGAGAATTGCTATCCCAGCTTTCTTGAGGTCCTTTGGCATGAAAAATGGTTCTCCATCCCTTCACTTTCAGTCTGGATGTATCTTTAGGTTCAAAATGAGTCTCTTGTAGACAGTATATGGATGTGTCATGTCTTTTTATCCAATCTGCAACCCTGTGGCATTTATGGGAGCATTTAGGCCATTCACATTGAGAGTGATTATTGAGAGATATGATTTTAATGATGTCATGGTGCCTGTGAAGTCTTTGTTTCTATAGATTGTATATTTCTGTTCCATATCACTCTTGGGGTCTTTTTACTTTTATAGAATCCTCTTTAATATTTCTTGTAGGGCTGCCTTGGTGGTCACATATTCTTTCAGTTTCTGCTGGTCTTGGAAGGTCCTTGTCTCTCCATCAATTCTGAATGACAGCCTTGCTGGATAAAGAATCCTTGGCTGCATGTTCTTCTCACTTAGTGCTCTGAATATGTCTTGCCAGCTTTTTCTGGCTTGCCAGGTCTCTGTAGACAGGTCTGACGTTATTCTGATGTTCCTCCCTCTGTACGTAAGGATTCTCTTCCCCCTGGCCGCTTTCAAGATTTTATCCTTGTAATCTTCCGTATTCTAATTTCTTGAAATTGGAGTTTTTTAAGCCATGTTCCCTCTTTTTCCTTCTTTTCTATCATCTCATCTTCCAACTCACTAATTTGTTCTTCTGCCTCATTTACCCTGGCCGTCAGAGCATCCATTTTAGACTGCATTTGATTCATAGCATTGTTAATTGCTGCCAGATTCACTCTCATTTCCACCCTTAGAGACTCTATATTCTCATTAATATTTTTGTTAATATTTTTTTCAAGCCTACCCATCATCTTGTTACCATTGTTACTCTGAACTCCGTTTCTGACAATTTGGTTATATCCATATCCAGTAGTTCTGCGCACAGGCCACAGTCTCTGTTTCTTTCTTTTGTTGGGGGTTCCTCCTCATTGTCATTCTGATGAGGTGTGGTTGCAGGGACGTATAGAGCCCAAATTATTGACCAGGACCCAAGTAATGTGCATTTGTTTTATATGGACCTTAGGAATGTGGGCTTCTTCTTTTTTCAGCCTGCCTTCTGGGGGAGGGGCCTGCCACGTTGATACTCAGGCAACCCTGAGTTGCTCTGTCCCGTGGGGGGGAGGGGATGGGCACAGCGCAAACCGGTTTTTCCAGGCTTTTGTGCTCTGGCGGCTTTCCCTGGTGGGTTTCTGTGACTCTTCTGAGAGTCAGAGCAGCAGTGGCTGTATTCAAGCCTTTGTCTCAGAACAGAGAGATCACTCTCTGCTCTTCACTGACCCCTCCTGGCCACTCTAACTCTGTTTCTGTCAGTGCTGCTAAAACCCCGCAGCATCCCAGGTTGTGCACCCCACAGCCACTCTCCCAGCCCTCGCTCCCAGGTCTCTGTCCTTTGTGCTTCTAACACCGCTAGCAGCCCCTGGTGCTCCTGAGCTCCCTGTTTCAGTGTGGTTTGTGTGCACACTGGAACGGTGGTTTTCAGTCTGGTCGCGTGCGTGCTCCCGAGCTCCCGGTTTCAGACTGGTTTGAGTGCATCCTCCGGACCTCCTGGTTTCAGTCTGGTTTCCTGGCTGCTACTGGTCTGTGAGTCTGGCCTGCTCCCCAGTGCAGGAGGCTACTGCTTCCCGGCACCCGAGCTTGGTGGCTCCTTCCACCTTTTGTTTATCTTCTGATATTTGTGCACGGATTCACGGCTTCCCCCTTCATACCTCAATACCCAGCGTGGGAGATGTTCGTTTGTAGAGATCCAGATGTATCTTCCTACGTCTCAGGCTGATTTCGTGGGTGTTCAGGATGGTTTGGTAGATATCCAGCTCGATTCAGGGGACCAGCTGAAAAAAGGTCCCCTACTCCTCCACCATCTTTTTCTCCCTCTGAATTGCTTTAATGGAAGAATCTGACTTGTACATATAGTGTCAAGGGGACAATAAACAACTAGCCCAGGCCTTTCAAGTAGAAGCAAATATTCTGGCGGTGCCTTGGTGGCTCTGTCAGTTAAGCATCACACTCTCAATTTCAGCTCTGGTCACGATCTCAGGGTTGTGGGATCAAGCCCTGCATCATGCTCTACACTCAGTGGGAGTCTACTTGAGATTCTCTCTCTCCCTCTCCTCCCTTTTTCAGTTTCTTATGATGTAATTTTAAGAGTTTAATTGAGATCCTTCTTTCTTCTTGATGTAGACATTTATTGCTATAAACTTCCGTTTAACTGCATCTCACAAGTTTTAGGATGCTGTTCCTACTTTCATTTGTCTCAAGATATTTTCTGATTTCTCTTTTGATTTCTTCTTTGACCCACTGGTTGTTCAACAGTATTGTTTAATTTCCACATATTTGTGAATTTTCCAGTTTTCCTCCTATTGCTTATTTCTAGTTTAATACCATTTTATTGGGGCATATGCAAGAAGCTGACTATGGGAAGGGGATAAGAGTAAGATACGTGGAATGTTTGGGGGTACCTATGGGCCATTTGGAAGGTCTGTATATGAGGTATTCCACATACCTTGTCAGTGGGAATCCAGATAGAGTCCATGAGGATGTTAGTAAGATCCACGGCCATTTGTTGAGTTGGTAACACTTTTTGCTCTAAGTCCTTACCTCCCTTCCCTGATCCCTGTCTCTCCCAACTATTTAGCTTGTTGATCTCCTCAGTATTCTGGGAGAGACAAAAAAAGAAGTGGGCCTCTTAGGGAGCATCCTGCACAGTGGAAGATGCCAGGTGCTCACTCACTATGTTTTCACTTTTTCCATGGGGGAAGTCACAGACCAAGGAGTCTTGGCACTGAGCTATGTTTCCCTGGGGAGGAGGTAATGTAGGTAAAGTAAAACTGTTCTTACTTTCTTCAATGTATCTATTCTTGGATTGTTGCTCCAAATGGTGTGCTGGAACTTCTCTGTACTCCTAGATTCCCACAAAGTTACATTAGTATATGGATGATTGTCAAAATTGATGTTTTCTGTGAGTATAATGGCTGAAAACACCTAATTCACCATCTACTCCCCTCACACACTTTCAAGTGCATATTTTTTCAGCCATAAAAGAAAATCACATTTCTGACCCTCTATACAATGTCTCACATGCTGCTCCAATGGCATGGAATATCTTCCTTGTTCCTGATTCCAATTCATGTCAGGACTTAGTTTAAATTTTATCTGTACTATAAAAACTTGTTCTGCTGGCTTCCCTTCTATATGCTGTGTCCCTTCTATATGCTCCCATATCATATATCACTCTGTTATAATTCTCAGTATTATGTATAGTTTATAGTAATTATTTATTGTGCAGTAACAGGAAGCTATTTAAAGCAGGGATTACATCTTATTTGTATTCCTAATACCTAACATGGTTCCTAGAGCATATGGTATATTCGAATTTGTTGAATAATTTTAGTTCACATAATAATCTATATGGGTAGATATGATGTGGAATGTTTCCTATTTTATACTTGGAAAGGTTCCTGTTTGGAATATGACTCTGTATTTAGTTCAGTAAATCACACTCTATTCACTGTGATTGGATTTTTATTTTCAATGGTTAATTATACATTTTTTTTTTTTTGGTGTGGAAACATCTAAGTATCTAAGTAGCAATAATGGAAATCTCTAGATGACAAAGAAATTGGAAAATTCCAACTCCTAAATATCTTCTCTCTGCTTTCAAGTGTTTTCTGGGTAAAATAGTGAACCATATTCCCTAAGTAGTTGACTCAGGAGTTCTGGATGTGGCATTAGGAGGAGGAGAGGAAGACTCAGATTTAGATGACTGGGTAAGCTATGCTTGGATGCAGGGTATTTTCAAAGTCCCAACTTGCTGCAGATGCCATGTTGAGTAAAGTCGAAGACATTGCTGTGACTGGCTTCCAGGGAAAGCTATCATTTTTTTCAATATTTGTATTCTTGTGAAATTTGGACTTCTATCACTAAGGCAAGAAGAAGTGTTCTGTATAGTAATGAAGTTCCTACTGTACCACTTACTCTTTTAGTATTCCCATTCCAATACATAGGGCAAATGGACTTATATTCTAGATCAGGAGTTGGCAAACTTTTTCTGGGAAAAAACAAATAGTAACTATTTTCAACTTTGTGGGTCACACATCCCAGACTATATTGCAACTACTCGACCCTGTTGTGGTAGTCCAAAAGTAGCCACAGACTAATATACAAATAAACAGGGATGTCTGTGTTCCAATAACACTTTATTTGCAAAAACAGGTGATAGACAATTTTGACCTGCCCACAGGCCATAATTTGCCAACTTCTGGTTTAGAAATATCACAGAAGATATCAACTTTTTCTTGATGCCTTTGTCTAGGACTAAATGTTCTAAACACAAGTCTGCAATAGCTATAAACTAAAATTATCTCAAACCCAAATTTTGAACAAAAACCAAAAACATATTCTTTAAAATGTGTAAATAGCAAAACAAAATGAGAATCTTCTATCTTAACAGATAGATATCAAATAGAACGAATCACTCTGAGAAAGCAAAGCAAACGTCATCCAGTTAAATAATGTCATTGCAAGAAACAAACAAAAATATATTTTTTGATTCTAAACAAAATTGATTAGAAGAATCCCACAAGTAAATGTCATAGTCAAATTTCTCAATTTACAGAAAATGGAGCAGAAAAAAAATTGCAATCCTACAGGAGTAAACAAAATTAAGTTAATGTTGGAATTTTTCTACAGCATTATGTCATAAAATAATGAAAAATATTTGCAGTGTTTTAAGAAAACAAAAATAAGGCCAGTTTTTAATTTTTGTAAAGACTGAAGAACAGGAATTTCTGAACCACTAAGCATCCCAAATATCTTTAAGTGATTTTTGATGTCAGCAAAATGAATGAGATTATAAGTAAGACATGTTATAAAAGAAAGTGTAATAAGTAGTAAAATCAGAAACATTACCTAAATAATTTATGTTAATATAGTTATGAAATAATACATATATCAAGGTTTTTTAAAAGAGAGGAGAATGTATAATGTCATAAACAGCCATCTGGATTAAAAAATTTAGTTCATCAAAAATATTGGAAATGGATGTAAAAAAGGATTAATAAGCCCACAAAATATATTTCCCTAAAGAATAATACAATGCAATAATCATTGTATAATTTTATAGTCCTGAGATTTTGATAAAGATCATGAATTTCAACTACCTTTACTTTAGGTTCACCATAGTAGAAAAAAAATAAAATTTATAATTCCCAAATCATTCGAGAAAAAAATGCATTTGTCCAAATTATACAGTAAAAACACTCTCCCAAATTATTTGTCAAAGTAGAAATAAAATCTGCATATAGAGATTAAAAAATGTGAATAAGACAATATATCTAAAATTATTAGATGAGGTACAACCAAAACAACAGGCACAGGAATTTATAAAAACAAGATTCTTAATATTCATCCCAAGAGCATGGTAAAATAAGGTATTAAATGATCCAATAAAACTAAGATGAAAAAAATCAATAAAAATGGATAAATTCATTATTAGGAAAAGGTAGAAAGTAAATATGAGATCTGGTTCTCTTATTCATAAAGGAGTTATAGAGATTTCTCAAAAGACTAAGCAAGAAAAACAACATAATATTAAGTCTTGAAACACAACATATGGGACTTTGTATCCTCTTCTTTGTGTCCTATTCTTAGAGAATAGCTGCAAAGATGCTTCTTCTCCCCTCTTCCCCTTTCTATATAATGTGAAAGATTAAAGTAGATTTCTCTGAAAAATTGAAATGAAATGCCCCTAGTGTATAAAATATCCTTGCAATAGATCACTCAAAGTAGAAAGAGACGAATTCATTATGTGTCTTCTCAACTGTTAAGTCATAATATAAATTTATTACATGATTAATTCAATTTCATCTTCATATGTTTGTCCAGTTTTCTCTTGTGTTATTTATCTTCCTTTTTTTACTGAATTTCAGGGGTAATATATATTTAAGATACTGATTCTTTGCCTATTTTATTTCTAGCCAATGTCTTTCCCAGGTTGATATTTCTCCATTTATATTTTTTATGACCAGAAGTTCTTATTTAAGAAAAAGCAGTATATGTATGTGTATGTGTATGTGTATATATACACATATACACAATACCAGTCTTTTCCTTAATGATTTTTGCTTTTGCTGATGTTAATAAATCCTTCTTTACTCAAAGGCGAAAGTACTCATTTAGGTTGACTTTCAAAATATTCAAAGTTTTGCTTTTCACATTTAAACATTTATTTCATTGAAAATAGGCAAAAATATTTTACAACAAAGTACACTATTGTGAAATTTCAGAACAACAATTGAAAAGAGGGCTTAAATATGTTCAGAGAAGACTTTAAAAAACCCGAACACATTACATAAAGGAAAGTGGACTCAAAATAGCATCTGACTCCCGAACATCAACTCAGGATGCAAAAAGATGGTGGAGCAATGCTTCAAAATTACTAGGGGGAAATAATATTCAATCAAGATTTTTCTCTCATCTCATTTTTTTCTGAACTATCAAATATTAGGTGAGAATAAAGGAATTTTCAGACATGCAAGAAATAAAAAACTGTACCTACCACATACTCTTTCTTAGAATATTGCTGGAAGATGTCCGTTAGCAGGATAGAAGACTGAATCAAGACAAAAGAAGATATGGGATACAGGGAACATACCATGCAGCACAAAGAAGCACTGAGAATGTCCCAGGATGATCATCATTCTTCAGCTCCGGAAAGTAGCCAGTCCAGACTAGAGGAGGTGAATGGAAGGCAGTGAGAGGATGACTTGTATCAAAATTCAAAAAAATAAATGGTGTATTATCTGGTTAACATTCACAAAAAATACCTCCTAAATTTTGTTAGATTGGTTGAAATCTTTACGTGTAATTATAAGTAGATACCATAGAAAGCTAAGCAAATTTCATTTTCATAAAAAGTAGAAATAAACTTCAAAGATTATTCTTTCAAATATATGCAACATTGTAATCATGGTCTACCACTCTCTACAGAAGCATATATTACTTTATGTAAAAGTATTTACATTTAAGTAAACATTTAAGTAAAAATTTTCATATTTAGAGGTTTGAAGCAACCTACACAATGGAAGAAAATATTTGCAAATCATATATCTGATAAAAGATTAATATCTGAAGTATATAAAGAACAAAATAATTCAAAAAGTTTGTTAAAATAAAACCATGAATGGGCCTTGGGAAATTATGTGATGTGAAATAAGTCAAATGGAGAAAGACAGATACTGTATGATCTAATTTATATGCGGGAATAAAGAAGCAAACAGAAGGATACAGAGTACAGAATGGTAGTTGACAGAGGTGGCAGGGGTTGGAGAGTGTGCAAAATGGGTGAAGGAAGTCAAAAGGTACAAGCTTCCAGTTATAAGATAAATTCTTAGGATGTATGGTGAATGATATATTTAACAATACCATATTGTATATTTGAAAGTTGCTAAGAGAGATTTTTAAAGTTCTTGTTACAGAAAGAAAAAATGTATAACTATGTGTGGTGATGGATGTTAACCAAACTATTGTGGTGATCATTTTGCAGTATATACACATACCAAATTGTTATGTTGTATACCTAAAACTAATACAATGTTATATGCCAATTATATACCAATTAAAAGAAAAGAAAAGAAAAGAAAAGAAAAGAAAAGAAAAGAAAAGAAAAGAAAAATAGCTGAATAAGCAAATGTAATGCCCACTCTGCTCAACAAACAGAAGTGGTCTTAGGCTACATTAGACAATCAAATTCACCATACATCATTAGGTTTATTAGCTATAAGAAAGGATTTAGGGTGGGCAAAACACAGCATGCAGGAAAAGAGTATGGAAGAAGATTCTCTTCTTAGAGACATATGTCAACTCTGCCAAAGCTTGTCCATCTTCGGGAGGCATATGGTCATGAGACATATGGCAGAATATGAAAGGACTACATGTCATAGAAACCAGTGATTGTTGGGGCCCATTATTATTTTTCTTTGTTTTGACTGAATTACTGACTCAAGACTGGCTTTGTGGCTTAAGCCAACCATAGGATGATGTATTACCTAAAACTGAACAGAAAAGCCTTAGATATGATGAGTTTTGCATCTAGAATTAGGAGATCTATCCCTGGTAAACACAATGTTCCATTTCAATTTTTAAAAAGCTTAATTTAGATATGATTGACATATAACAATGTACATTTTAAAGAAAAATTTAATGTTTTGACATATGTATACACTGGTGAAATTATAACCACAATCAAGATAATGAATGTATCTATCACTCCCAGAGATTCTTTTTTGGAGTTCCCAGTCAACCACTGATAGATAGGTTTTCTGTCACGGTAGGTTAGTTTGTATATTCTAGAATTTTATATACATGGAAACATACAGAATGCATTTTTTTGGTCTGGTTTCTTTCATTCACCATAAATATTTTGAGGTTCATCTATATTAATAGTTCATTTTTTTATTGCTGGGTAGCAGATATTGTTTGAATATATCATCATTAGTTTGTCCATTCACTTGTTAATGGACAGTTTGGTTCCCAGATTTTGGCTCTTTAAATAGAGCTGCTATGAACATCTGTATGTTAGTCTTTATATAGAAATTTCTTTTCATTTATTTGATAAGATATGTAGGTGCAAATGGCTGCATCATATGGTAGGAGAATTTTTAGCTTTTTAGAAGGCAGCATGTGGGATTTCTAGTTGCTCCCCGTTTCTGCCAACACTTTGTGTGATTAGACCTTTTAATTATAGAAATTTCAATAGCTATGTAATGAAATCTAAATGAAGTTTTAATTAGTACCTCCCTAATGAAAAATTACTTTCAATATTATTTCATGTGTTTATTTGCCATCTTCTTTGATAAAAGGTCTGCTCATTTTTGTCTATTTTTTTATTTTGCCTATTTTTTTTTAAAGATTTTATTTATTTATTTGACAGACATAGAGACAGCCAGCGAGAGAGGGAACACAAGCAGGGGGAGTGGGAGAGGAAGAAGTCTGATGTGGGGCTCGATCCCATAACGCCAGGATCACGCCCTGAGCCGAAGGCAGATGCTTAACCGCTGTGCCACCCAGGCGCCCCTATTTTGCCTATTTTTAAATGTTTTTTGTTTGCTTTCTTATTTTCTTATTATTGTGATCTGAAAGTTATTTTTATATTCTGGATGCAAATATTTTTATCAGATATATGATTTGCAAATATTTTCTCCCAGTCTGTGGCTTGTTTGTCATTCTACTAACAGTGTCATTTGAAGAACAGAATTCTTATTTTGATGAAGTCCAGTTTAACCATTTGTTCCTTCATGAATAGAGCTTTTGGTATTGTAGCTAGTATATCTCTGCCTAACTCAAGTTAACAAAGATTTTCTCCTATAATTTCTTCAACAGGCTTATAGTTTTTGTTTTATCATTCTACCTCTGATCCATTTTAAATTAATTTTTATATATGGTATGAAGTATGGATTAAAACTCATTTTTTCTGCCTAGAATATTTCATTGTTTCAGCACCATTTATTGAAAAGTTGGTCCATTATCTACTGAATTTACTTTGAATCTTCATTTAAAATTGATTAAGCACATAAACTTATCTATCTTTGTTCTGCCAATCTATTTGTATAACTAGTATTTAATACCACATGATCTTGTTTAATAAGCTTTTTAATTAATCTTGAAATAAATTGAAATTAATCTTCCACATTTGCTTTTTTCTTAAAGTTGTTCTGGCTAAGTCTAGATTTTTTTAAAAGTTCAATATGAGTATTAGAATCAGCATATCAATTTCTACAAAATAAAGGTTTCTTTTGCATGAAACCTATAGGTGAAATTGGGAACACTTAACATCTTAACTATATTGATTATTATACCAGTGAAGTTTTGCCCACTTTTATAATTCACATTACAAATCAAACAGGGTATTTTACTGAGTAACTCTAAAGAATAATGGACTCCTATTTTACAATGTTAAATGTAACTATTTTGGTAAGACATTTATCTCTGTGGCATATTTATGCTAATTAATTCCTTGGAATTTATGATAAAGTGTACAAAACATATATATTGAAGAAATTTTATGTATTTCATTTCAATTCAAGATAACATACTAAATAATAATTAGAGTGTTGTCACACCACTTGTGTTTGAAACTTGAGGCTATCCCTTAGCATCTCAGCATAATTCCCAGTGACTCAATTCTAAAGATCTATCCATTAATATTCTTAAATGGATCTTTTTCAAGCTTGGCAGCAGGGCTCAAATGCATTTTGTTGTAGTAATGAAATATTTTGCATAAGTAGAAAAATCACTGTTATTGCTTGAGATTTTACACCAATTGCAATCATTTTGAAAGTATTGACAATTTGTATCACATAAAGTAATCAAGCTCTATGAAGCTGTGACCTATTAAAAAGTTTTACTGGATGATCCTTTTTCAAAACTCTTTTCAGTGGTGTCTGAGGTTTTGATATATATGATGCTTAAGGGAGGTTATTATACTAAAAATAAATGATAAGTTAAAATGTTTATTTTGGGAAAGTTGCATTTGAGATAACTAAGTAAAAACTTCTGACTCAGGGACAATCTCAGCAAATTCCTACTTTCTCTCACCTCCATCCAGCATCAGATATTTAGAACTGTGGGGAATGGATCATTGAGTGAGAGCAGAGAAGTGAATTCCAATTACTCTTGTAGCTAGGGTCCTGACATTGGGTATCATTTGAGTTTGTGTCATAATAGATTTTATTTAGCCCCTGACTTGGAAACATTATATAAGTGACCCAAATGCTGTTTAGACCCTGATGTATTTGACAGAGACCATAAAATTGTTCAGCTTTGGTCTGCACCTCCCATCTTCTGAGCCTCACTTCTATTCTCAATGGGCTATTCATCAAGGACTGCCTTATCCCTTATTCCCTGACTCTGCACTTCTATTTATTTTCCCCAGTTATAAGCTTAAGACTGTATTAGTCAGCTATAACAAAATACCATAGACTATGTGGCTAAAACGACAGATATTTATTAGTTCTGGAAGTAGGAATGTTCAATATCAGGGGCCAGCTCATTTGATTAAGGTAATGGCTCCCTCATTGGCTTGTAGATGGCCACCTTCTCACTGTATCCTCACATGGTAGAAAGACAGCAAGCTCTCTTCTTCTTATAAAGCTATTCCTATCATGAGGACCCCACATTTACAACCACATCTAACTCTAATTACGTCCTTAAGGTCTCATCTCCAAATGCAAACACATTGGGGTTAAGGCTTCAACAATTCAGTCCCAAGCAAAACTTTTGGGATGTGATTGTAGTGGTGAAGGAAGGCTGGATTTGCTTTGTCCTCTTATACATCTGACAGTGGCAGCCAGGCTGGCTCTTTGAGCTTCCTCTGTCTGTCCTAGATCTAAGAGGCACCTGTTTTCTTGTACTTGTGGAGATATACTTGCTCTGTGGACAAGCACACTGGTAAATGGTGTGCTATATGGTGTTATATGATAGTATATGGTAAGTGTCATTGCAGTGAATTTGAGACAATATCTAAATGTCCTAAATGCCATAACACAAATAATAATAAAAAAATACTAGAACTAGTGGCAGCAAATCATATATTAATCCAGTCTCTTTAAAACTACTTATTAACAGCTTATTAACACTGCTTATTTGCCCACTTAATCTCCACCATTACATTATGAGCAGAGGATAGAAAGTGAATAAATTATAATCCTCACTTTCAAGGAATTTAAAGTATTCCGTAAAATTAAGTGTATTAAATTAGAGGAACAGAATCTCATAAGAAAAGCATAATCATAGTAAAAACAGCTAGAATTTATTCAGAGCCTAGCATATGACAACTGTAATAGAGATTAAAAATTTTCCTCTTTGAATCTCTCACATATCATATGATAGAGGCATTATTGTATCTTCCTCATTTAATAAGCTATTGAAAAAAGAAAGGTTGAAGCACATAAGGAGGTCACATACCAAAAATGATGAAGCCAGGATTCAAGCATACATATTGTCTACTACCTTTCACAGCTTAACTTCTTCTTTGTTTACCATGTATGCTATGGAAGAGAAGAGATTACAAATTTGAAGTGTTCATTGAAATACTGAATTTACAGAAACAATTATGATTATAATTTTCTCACTAGTTTCATAGATTCTTTGGTTATGGAGTTAACACCTTAAAAATAAATGTATCATAAACTCATTGAATAGCTACTATTGATTTAATTATGATATTTTATTTTTACCTTCCAGTATGACAGTTTATTTGCTGTTTTTAGTTGTTTAAATATTTGAATACAGAATACCAGAGTTCACCTTTAGCAGGCAATTACAGAGAACCTAGATTGCATCTATAGCAATAGACTAATGATTTAGGTATATAAAAGGACTATAAAATGAAGTTTTTGCAAGGAATTGAGAGTAACTCATTGGAGAGATAAATCATAAAAACAGAATACAGGAAGAGAATTTAGAAGTTATCAAGTGCAGCTTTAATTTTACAAATGGGAAAACTGAAGCTCAGATGTATTGATCACCTAAGATTAGAGTCAGTAATGATTGAGTTTGGACATAACACAGGCCTGCTGATTTGTAGTGGAGTTTTCCTTCCATGACCCCATTTGAAATACAGATCAATAAAAATTATTACGATGTATAATAGCTTTACATATGTTAGTTATCAGAGTCTTTTCATTCTAATTTGTACCATTTCATTTTCATTGGTGGCTTTCTCTTAACGATTATTTATGTATTCACAATAAAAAGCTACTAAAATACCATGCTTTATTTAATGATTTATTTTTTATGGCAGTTACAGTTTTCACTTAAAAAAAATTTTTTTGTGGTTCATGATAAGGCTTGTTTTTTTGTTTTTTTTTTTTTTAAAGCCAGCCTGCATAATGTAGAATAAAACCTAATTCGGTTTCTTTTTTTTTTTTTTTTAAGATTTATTTATTTATTTATTTATTTGACAGAGAGAGAGAGAGAGACACACAGCCAGCAAGAGAGGGAACACAAGCTGAGGGGGGGGGGGTGGGAGAGGAAGAAGTGTAGGAGCCCGATGTGGGGCTTGATCCCAGAACACCGGGATCACGCCCTGAGCCCAAGGCAGACGCTTAGCGACTGAGCCAACCAGGCACCCCAAACCTAATTTGGTTTCTTGAGTGGAAGGTGTATATGAATTAAAGCACATTATTTCATCTTGCCACCTAAACTAAAGCAAGAATTTAGAGCAATGCTCATAAAGGACCCTTTCTGTGGATATAGCTACATTGTTGCAGATTGAGCCCTTTGCAAATATTTAGTCCTGTATTTTTCCACAATTACTTTTTTTAGCTTTAGCTTTTTTTGAGCTTTTTTCCCTGATAATACAAGTTAAATTGCTCAACATGATTGTTGAAAGATTCTTACATTTCCCCGAATAATTCTTCATCACATATGTAAATTTTAGAAGCTGTGAAAATGAATATAAATTAGAACATCTGAAGAGAATGAATTATGTAAAACAATTCATTAAATGTATTATACAAAATTGCTACTTTCTTTGGAGTTTAGAGGAAAGATGAGGGCATTTCCTAGGGCTCCCATTGATTACATGGTTAAATTTATATCCTTTTAGGGAGCTGGAGTCACTGTTTTCTGTTGCAAAGCCAGGTATGGGTTATTATAATTACTGGCATCACAGATTTATTTTTAATTATTCATAAAAGTGATCTAAACAATGGAATCCCCAAATGAAAACACACAGTGCTGTTTTAGAAGCCATCTGTGACTGAAGAACCAGTGAGATGCCAATTTTGTTTTTCATGCCAATGCAGGAACATATCAAGTTGATGGGGTATGTATTTTTCAACATATGATTTTTTTTTCCAGCAGGGATATTTAAAAATCATATGTATAAGATACAAAAATATCAATGCTGCTGTGATGTGTTAATGGGAAGCAAACATAATAGAGACTTTGAAAGTCGGTTAATATGAACTCATTTGATATAATTCAGCAATAATTATCCTCCACTCCACATTTGAAATTCGGGAAACTGAAAAAGAACAGCTCAGAGTCTAAATAATCAACTGAATGCAAGTTATTTCCCTATAGTAGATGTTTAAGGAATGTAGTATTAAGCACTTCTTAAATTTGGAGGTTATTTGTTGATGGATTGGCCATAAAAGGAAGTAGTTTTTCATAGTTTTTCTGCGACTGATATTTATTTTATATCTTGCATTTGACCTCAAAACATGTATTCATATTGAGTGAAGTGTGGGATGTGAGCTAAGTCTGCAAGGATACCCAGTGGGGACTTTTGTCTCTGCAGTGTTTTCCTTTGTTCCTTGAAACACTTGAATCAGATTTCCTTATCTCCTCCCCCCCTTTTTCTTCTTTATTTGTTTGGTCTGGATTTTATACCCCACTTACAATGAGACTATTTTTATTTTATTATTATTAGACTTACAGCCACAGAGAAATCAGCCTCATTCTATTTGATATTGCTAGATTTGTCCTTGGGTTTTCCATTGCTGTTGATTTTTGAGCAGAGAAAAGAGATCCAAAATGAGAGATCTCCATATGTCCTATGGCTTACCCTGACCTCTGAAATTAGTGATTGTAATGAAGCCCTACCATAGTCTCCTCTATTGATCTCACACCACACAGAAATACCATATCACAGTTGGAGTCTGGGAATCATTTAAACATTTTCTTTTTGGCCTTATTGAATCTAAGTCTAAAGGAAACTGCTTAAAGCAGATTCTGTATGTGGAATCATGATTTAGTTTTTAAAAACTACTCTGAGAGTTTATCCATTTTAATATATTCCTTTGTCTCTATCAGTCAGTATTTGGGAAAAAAGGATTTAAATGTTTGCCCTCAAGTTGTCATTTTTCCTAAAGTATAATTTATCTTGTTTTGATATCTCATCATCAAACACAAACATCTATTATTGGTCTGTGCCACATTAATACAGTGACAGTCCCAGGAGCTATTGAGGTTTATGGGACTATTTTATCTTCCTATAAATTGTCCCAGAGCAGTGTGCTTTTCCTTGCCTCTAGGCTGTCACTTCTTTGTACTCTCTGTGTCTCCAGACACTAGTCAATCTCGGCCTCCTATTTTCATGATTCTAATATGCTGAGGGATTAGAGAACAGCTATTAAATTTGTCTTTTCTTAAAGTGAGTTTCACAAAGACTCCTCCAGAATAAGTAGCATTTTAAACATCAAACTCTTATGTTTATCTTGGTTGGTTCTTAATAAGGCTTGGTTTTTCTTGGTTGTTGTCACATGAAGTTTTGACCAAAGACTCACCCCTAGTTTGGGGAAGTATTATTCTATAGTTCTCAATTATGATAGGATCTTTTACACATAAACATTTTAATCTGATTTAATAAACAATCTTATATTTATTTATTATGCGCTGTCATCAGGCCACATTTTGCTAGATAATGCAGACACACAGATAAAGTATATCCATGTTTTGTGAGCAGATCAACCATCAGTGCCCTCTCTTCTTCCCTACTAAGAAGGAAAATCTACTGTACTGAGTCCATGGGTTCAAATGCTAATCTCAACCAGAAATGCTATCCAAGACAGACTTGACACAATTTCTAATGTGGGCAGTCCAGTTGACATACAAAATCAACCATCACAGATACCGGAAATTTAGGTAAATGCAATGGGATAAACAATGCAAATGCAAACTGGGACTCAAGAAACGATAAAATGAGGAAGACGGGGTAATATTTGTTTTTGAACTTAGTGGTTGACTAGAATTTCAATGATTTAAATAGAAAGGAGATATTCAGGAGGACAACTTATAGCTCCTGGAAGGCAGATAATTCTGAGCAGTTTGGGGAGAATACTTGGATAAAATTGAGCACATAGATTGGGACCAATAGAATGATGGTATCTTTCAAAGTTTCTAAAAAAGATAATTCTATGCTTTAGAATGAGCATTAAGTAGAAATCTATTAGTGAAAGTGAATTATATTAGTAAAGTAATATGGTAAAAAACAACCAACTAAGATTAAATCATGAAGAAATAGAAAATCTGAACCAAACAATAATCAGTAAGGAGACTGAATCAGTAATTTAAAACTCCTAAACAAAGAAAATCCCAGAACCAAAGAGTGTCACAGGTTAATTCCAGAAAACATTTAAAGAAGAATTAATGCCAGTCCTTTCAAACTCCCTAAAAATTAAAGAGGAGTGAACAATTCCAAACTTGTTTAACCAGGCTAGCTTTATTCTTATACCAAAGCTAGATAAGGACACTACAAGAAAAGAAAATTATAAGCTCCAAACCATGATGAACATAGATGTAATAATCCTCAACAAAATACTAGCAAACCAAATTCAATAGCATATACCACGATCAAGTGGGATTTATCCCTGAGATGCAAGGACAGTTCAACCTATGAAAATCAATTAATGTGATATGCTACATTATCAGAATGAGGACAATAATCATATGATTATCTCAATAGATGCACAAAAAGCATTTGACAAAATTTGATATCCTTTCATGATAAAAACTCACAACAAATATTGTATAGAGGGTTGTACTGCACATAATAACAAGCAGTTAACAACATACTCAATGGTGAAAGCTGAAAGGTTTTCCTCTAAGATCAGGAAAAAGACAAGGGTGTCCATTCTATCACTACTATTCAACATAACACTGGACATTCTAGCAAGAGCAGTTAGACAAGAAAAAGAAATAAAAGGCATGCAAATCAGAAAAGAAGAAATTAGTCTCTATTTGTAGATAACATGATCTTATATATATAAAACCCTAACTAATCCACCAAAACAAACAAAAAACTTGTTAGAACTAATAAATGATTTCAGTAAAGATGCAGGATACAAAATCAATCTACAAAAATCAGTTGTGTTTCTATACAATAACAATGAACTACGTGGAAAAGACATTAAGAGAACAATCCCATTTATAATAGCATCAAAATAACAAAATACTCAGGGATAAATTTAACCAATGAGATGAAAGATCTGTACACTGAAAACTTTAAGACATTGATGAAAGAAATTGAAGACACAAATAAATGGAAAAATGTTCCATGTTCATGGACTGGAAGATTGATATTGTTAAAATGTTATACTACACAAAATTATCTGCAGATTTAATGCAATCCTGACCAAAATCCCAATCACATTTTTAAAAGAAATAGAAAAAATTATCCCCAAATTAGTATGGAACCATCAAAGATGTCAAATAGCCTAAGCAATCTTAAGAAAGAATAAAGCTGGAGATATCATACTTCCTAATTTCAAAACCATATTATCATGATATTAGTTGATATAACATCACAATATTACAAAATTGTATTGTCAAAACAGTATTGAACTAGCATAAAAACAAACACACAGATCAATGGGATAGAATAGAAAGCCAAGAAATAAATCTATATATTAGTCAATTAATCTTTGACAAGGGTGCCAAATAATACACAGTGGGGAAAGGATAGTCTGCTCAATAAATGGTTTTGTGAATAGTGCATACCCAAATGGAAAAGAATGAAACTGGACTCTTACCTTCCACCACTCACAAAAATTAACTCAGAAAAATTAAAGACTTAAATGTAAGACATGTGACTATAAAACTGCTAAAAGACAACATAAGGCAAAAGCTCCATAACATCAGTCTTGGCAATGATTTCTTGGATATGACATCAAAAACATGGGCAATAAAAGCAAAAATAAACAAGTGGGATTACATCAAAATAAAAAACTTCTGCACAGCAAAGGAAATGACAAAGTGTATAAGAAACTTATACAACTCAATTGCAAAAAACCAAATAATCCAATTAAAATGGGCAAAAGACAAGGTGTCTGGGTAGCTCAGATGGTTAAGTGTCTGCCTTTGGCTCAGGTCATGATCCCAGTGGCCTGGGATGGAGCCCCACATCAGGGTCCCTGCTCAGTGGGGAGCCTGCTTCTTCTTCTACCTCTGCCATTCCCTCTGCTTGTGCTCTCTGGCTCTCTCTCTCTGTGTCAAATAAACAAATAAAATCTTAAAAAAAAAAAATGGGCAAAAGACATGAACAGACATTTTTCCAAAAATGATATACAAATGACCAAGAGGCACCTAAAAAGATGTCCAACATCACTGATCATTAAGTAAATATAAATCAAAACCACAATAAAATATCGCCTCTTAGAATGGCTATTTTCAAAACAACAAGTGGTAATAAGTGTTGTGAGGGTGTGGAGAAACGGGAACACTTGCACACTGTTGGTGGGAATGCAACTTGGTGTAGTTACTATGGAAAACAATATGGAGGTTCCTCAAAAAATTAAAAATAGAACTGCCATGTGATCCAGAATTCCATCACTCTGTACATACCCAAAGGAAATGAAATCAGTGTCTTATAGAGTTATCTGTACTTCCATGTTCATTGAAGCATCGGTTGACCAATAAGGAATATATTGCATTAATACTTTTAATTTTCATAGAATATGACAAAATAAGATCCATCAGTGCAAACTATATTTAGAAAACTAAATTTCTTCCATGAAAAGTTTAATTATGTAATACATTCCTTACTAGTGTGTCCCTTTCTTGCAGTAGTATTTGAAGAATCTATCTTGATTGTTGGCTATAACCTCACTTTTTTACAAGATATTAATTATATATTTTTAGTAGATGGGGTAGCACCTGTGACAGTTAAAAAAACTAAGATGCCTAATTAGGAATAAATAGAGAGAATACCATGATGAATAATGTTATTTAAAACTGAGTTATGGTACCATTTTGAAATTTACTGCATTAGAGGGTGGGAGCTTCTAATTAGACAAGTATGTATCCATTTTAGAAAATTTTAAAATACAAAAAAGTTTAAAAATATTGGATTAAGACATATTGAATCTAATTGAAACCATCCAGAAATAATTGCTATTTTTATGTATGTCCTTTTATAACCATTACCAAAAGCAATTATGTGGTCATTTGCAACGTATCATTTTAATATTATACAGCAATTTTTTGTTTGTGTCATTGAATTTTCT
Organism: Ursus maritimus; assembly: GCF_017311325.1. Lineage (NCBI taxonomy): Eukaryota > Metazoa > Chordata > Mammalia > Carnivora > Ursidae > Ursus > Ursus maritimus. The sequence continues at coordinate 43,976,411 of NW_024426774.1, forward strand.
CCTGCAACATATTTTAATGTCTACATATTTTATTGCATTAAAGTAACCTAGTGCATTGAACCAATGTTTGAGTATTGTTTTTTGAAATTGTTATTTTAATTTTCTCACTATTCTGAGTACCACTGATTGCCTTTAATTTTTTTTTTTTTAAGATTTTATTTATTTATTTATTTGACAGAGACAGCCAGCGAGAGAGGGAACACAAGCAGGGGGATTGGGAGAGGAAGAAGCAGGCTCATAGCGGAAGAGCCTAGTGTGGGACACGATCCCATAACGCCGGGATCACGCCCTGAGCCGAAGGCAGACGCTTAACCGCTGTGCCACCCAGGCGCCCCATGATTGCCTTTAAATTTTAATTAAAGTTTTGTAAATATTTATATTAGTTCTGTGTGATAAATTATTGAAATCAGAATTGTTCACATATGGTATGCATATTGTATTAGTTTCCTATTGCTACTGTAATAAATCACTATAAACTTTAGTGGCCTAAAGTAGTACAGATTTGTTATCTTGTTCTTTAGGACATCAGAAGTGAAACGGGTCTCACTGGACTAAAGTCAGGTATCAATGTGATGACACTGGTCCCGCCTGGAGAATTCAGAATAATCCTCTAAGAACAGCTAATCAGCAAAGTTAATTTTACCTGAAACTTTAATTTGCTCTTATTATATAACACCATGTTCACAGTTTCCAGAGATTAAGTCATCTATTACATCTTTGGGAGACCCATTATAGTATCTACTACACATATTTAAAATAATTTTTAATGTTTTTTTTTTTAAGATTTTATTTATTTACTTGAGAGAGAGAGAGAAAGAGAGCACAAGCAGGGGAAGTGGCAGAGGGAGAGGGAGAAGCAGGCTCCCCGCTGAGCAGGGAGCCTGATGTGGGGCTCAATCCCAGGACTCTGGGATCATGCTCTGAGCCCAAGGCAGACGTTTAACCAACTGAACCACCAGGTGCCCCATAATGGTTATTTTCAAATTGATCCAAGTAAATTTTATATTTATAAAATTCTAAAACTTTTGACATTTTGTTGTAACTTGATTCTTCTCTAATAGATTTATTGAGATATAATTCACACACATAAGTCCACCTTTTTAAAGCACACAATTCAGCTATTTTATTTAATTAATTTACTTATTTTAGTATAGTCATATTGCTGTACAACTACTACTTTGTTCTTGTTTTTAGAAAAACCCCATATTGATTAGGAGTCACTCTACAGTTTTCCCTCTTCCACACAGGTATGCAAACATACTGGTGTCATGTTTAGCTCATCACAACTTAACATATTTATTATTTACTTATATTTATTTCAGACCATTATTTAGGGTTGCATTTTGCATTTCAATATTCAATGCGTTTGAAGTTCATTTTGGTATATGCTATAAAGTAGAGATGTACTTCACTGTTTTCTAAGATGTAATAACAGTTGCTGCAACATTTATAAGAATGAAATATCATTACTCCATCAAAGTAAATTGTAGCCAACATAAAATCTTAGTGGAGAGGGATCTTTTCTTGGATATCTATTAACTCATGTTAAATAGGCTATGTAATTTTGGTAAGATTACCATTTTCTTTTAATCATTATAGCACAGTATACAATATAATTTCAATATTAAAATATATATATTCCATTTTCATTTCAACTTTTTAGTGAGTGTTTTCCTATATTATATATTCCAGAAGAAATATATGATCATTTTCTTCAAATTAAAATGCACTTGAACAAATGATAAAGAAATAATTAAAATTTTAAATATAACTTTAAGTTATTTCATTAATTCAAAAGATGGTATCTCTTCAACATTGTCTTCACATTCGGTAGCATTTTAAGTCTCAATTTATTCTATCTTTCTCTTCTGTCTTTTAATATTTTTCATCAGACAGTTCTGAACATTTGGATATACTCAGGTAGTTAGTATTTGTTTATTTGAATGCTGTTTAGAAGATTGGGGAGGTTTCAGCATGTAAATGACATTTGATTTTTAAGCAGGACTTAAAGAATATCTACAATTTGGTTATATGGACATGAGGAAAGATAGCAGAAATCACACTGTAAAAACCTCAGGGGAGAGCATATGTGTATATATTTATAAATGTATATATATCTAGATAGCAGAGTATGTGAATAGATTCATTCTTTTGAAATTATTTAGTAAAAACTCTGGCATCATAATTAGAAATTACATTTTGCAACTATGCCTGATCTTTTTCATTATGCAAATTTTAAATGGTTGGCCTGTGCAGTTTCTTGTAGATATTTTGTAGAAATAATGAATAAGGATTGTTAACTCAAGTCACTTAGTATTTAATTTTGGATGACCTTTATTTTCATTACATTCATGCAATGTGTTTAATGATCTATTTATAAGACCATACTAATTTTCTCCACTTAACAGTGCAGTGAAATAATTCTGTAAGAGACAAAACAAATCAATAACATAAAAGTTCAAATCTTGAATTAAAATGAATTCTTTGTCTAATAAGTAATGTTACTGTCAGATATTTTATTAAAATATTCTGACCTATAGGTATCCACGATTTTGTGAGGTTTAAATAACCAGAACCTGAAATTTCATTATAATTGAGTTATCATTTTTTGATCAAGTTAAAAGCTAAGTATTTTTCAGAAATAAAAATAAAAATAGACCAGTAGGATAATAAACCATCTTAACAGTTTTCTATTATGGATCATTTTCTTTGAGGAAATAAAAATAATTTTTCTCACATCAAAAGATTACCATTCTCTGAGCAAGAAAAAAATGACAAACTTAATCAAAAATAATTTTTCTTTTATAATCATTAAAATTTATAATAACTTATGCAGGACAAGTCTTAACAGAGAAGAAGAAATGAAACTCAGTGCATCTAACTATAATAGGATTAATTGGAACAATTATCAATTGAGTACACTAATTAAAGCAAAATCAAGATGATTGAATTTAAAGTAAAATCTAAGTATTTTTTATCATGACAAAAAAAGAAAGAGATAAAGAGAAATAAGAATATTAAAAAGCACAAATGTAAAAGGAATAACTTGAGATACTCAGATAATACAAAATAGAATTTGGAATATCAATATCAGAAAAAGAGAAAATTCAAGGAAAAAAATTAAGAAATAAAAAAATGAGAAATTACATGATCTTATGTAAAATTCATAGAATCATTAATCCTTTACCTAATAGTACTTTTCTATTTTATGGCCCAACATAATACATTTGAGGAACAAATACATTTGTGCTATGAAACAGATAGAAACTTCTGTGAAGACATAGATAATCAAATAGAAACACTGAAATAGTCCAAATTTTTAACAGATTTTACATGGCTATTGACACAGCAAAAAAGATCTGAACATTTTCATTAATAATATGGATATCAATCTATTAATAATTTGAACCCCAATAACAGAGAATAAACTCTATTTTCATGTGGCTATGGAACATTTGCAAAATACTTATTTGTTTTATTCCACAAATTAAAAGAAAATAAATTTCCAAATGAAGAATTCTATACATTTTATAGACGATAATCTATGACTGTACGGTGACATAGAGCCAAATTAATCACATAAATTTAAATAATCACACAAAAAATGTTCAAAACCAGTGTAAAACATTCTTCTGAATAACTTCTTGGTAAAATAACAAGTTAAAAACAAAACAAATCAAAATAATTATTAATTATGGAGATCATGTACACTTAAATGACATAAATAAACAAGCTGCTTTTCCATATAAAATAAAATTTTGGAAAATTTAAATTAGGAAATAAAATGCCATATAAAAGAAAATTTCTGCTGCTAGTAATGACAGAGTATCTGCAATATCTAGACCTAGTACAAAGGTAACTACCTACAGTCACCAGAGAATGAATAGAAGCAGACAGATCTGGATGGAGAGTACACAACTGGGGAAGAGGAGCTGAAGAAAATGAGTTCAAGTTCTTGTGATGTTAGCCTGAGATCTGATGCTTTTGACATACAGTGCAGTCAGTGTGGGTGCTGACGGGAAAAAACAAAACAAAAACAAAAAACTCACAATACTTCTATATTGGGGAACTAGAAAAGTAAATTTAGAAAACTGTGACCACTGGAGATAATGGGGACATCTCAGAATATAAATAGGAGAGGAGGATACACAATTTCTGTCAATTAACATTTCTGATTGTCCTCAAAGTCACAGATGCACAGAAAAAGACTCAAAGAATACCTCAGCTAGGGACAGATCTGAGCTGAGACTATAGGTGCCACCCAAGAAAAGCTGAATTTGCAACTCAAATCCAACCAAAATAATTGACTAGTAAAAGAGACAATCTCTTCAGAGAAAAATAGCACAACGTCAGGATAAAATCCAACATTATCTGACATATGAAGAAAGAGTGGAATACACTCTCAAGAGGAAAGGTAATGAAAAGAGACCACCTCTGAGATGACTCAAACAAATGTAAAGATAAGAATTCCCAGAAGGAAAATTAAAAAAAAAAAAAATTAAAAGAGCCAAATAGATGTTCAAGATTTGAAAAATATAATATCAGAAATAAATTCATTGGATATATTTAACATATATTTAAACAGAAGTTATAAAGGAAGGAGTTAATGAACTCAAGAATAGATCAGTAGAAATCATCTAATGTGAAGAACAGAGAGAACAAAAATGTTGAATTAAAAACAAAGCTTTAGCTCTATATTAATCAACTTGAACTGCCATAGAAATATACCATAGACTGAATGGCTTAAATAGCAGACATTTATGTTTCATAGTTCTAGGGGCTAGAAGTCCCAAATCAGGTTCTGCCAGAGTTAGTTTCTGGTGAGAGCTCTCTTCCTGGCTTGCAAGCAGCCACCTTCTCACTTACCCTTACACAGAAGAGAGAGAGAACTCTCTTGTTTTGTTTTCTTCTAATGGCACCAGTCCTATAAGATTAATGCATCATTCTTATGAAGCAATTTAACCTTTACCACCTCCTTGAAAGTCCTGATTCCAAATATAGTCACATTGGGTGTTATAGTTTTAACATATGAATTTTGGGGCAACACATTCAGTATATAACAAGGTCACTGTTGGTATCACAGTCTAACAAGTCTAATAAATGATTGGAGTTGCAGGAGAGGAGACAGAACTTGGGGCAGAAAAAAAATTCAAAAACATAATAGCCAAAAATTCCCAAATATTAAAAAATAAAGATACTTAGAGCTAAAATATGATTAATGGAAACCAAACAAACATGCACTTTATAGGAAAATTGCTAAAAGCCAAAGAAAAAGAGCTAAAGGTAAAAGCAGCGAGAGTATATGAGAACAATGAGATTCATTGAACTACTTTCTCATCAGATACTACAGATGACAGTGGAGAATGCACCAATATCGTATTGAAAGAAAAAGAAATAAAATGTCAATCCAAATCCTATATCCAATGAAATATGTTTCAAGAATGAAGGCAAAATGAAATTTCTGATGTAAGAATACCAAGAGAATGGATTACCAGAGACCTATACTAAAGAAATCCTAAATGAAGGAGGTAATCAACAAGATAGAGGATTAGTAGGTCCCAACACTTGTTTCCCCTACAAAAACAACAGAAACAATAAATAAATTACTAAAAACTGACATATAGCTTTGGGAGAGATGCAGGCTACAATAAAGAAGCAGGAGAAATGCTGAAGAACGAAAAAACAGAGGGTGGCTTTACAGAAAAGCCTAGGAAGCATTTTACCTATATCAAGCCATCCCCCAGTCCAGAGTAGCTCAACTATCAGGAGGGATGCCCTCAGAGGAATTTCAATCACAATGAAAAGGAGAGCTGGAGAACCCATTAAGCATCACTGCCAAAGACATTTGCAGCCTTTGGTACTGAGGACTCCCACAGTCTTCACCAACACTGAATCCAGCTGACAGAGCTGTCAGCTATTCCTGCCTCTGTGTCTTCTGGTAGCTAGAGCTATCACTGCAGTGTGATATGCCCCTCAGCTGTGATCTGCTCCCTGAGATCCTGGAGCCACAGAGCCTTGGCATCTATGGGGTTGGAGCTGCTACTGTTCTGAGCCCCACCTCTGGGTCCCAGGTTATTACTTTGACCTAACATGACCTGGGCTAAGCTGCCCCTGCTCTAAATCCCTCCTCCCAGGTTTCTACATGTGGCCATCACAGAGCTGTGTTTCTGCCATTTTGTGACTATACTCTGGTACCAGACTTGGGACTTTGGCTCACCATCCCCAGCCCATGCTGCTACCGCATCTTGCTCTTTGGGCCCAAGACACCACTGCTACCTGTCCTCCCAGGGCCCATGCTGCTGCATTCCACTCCCCCACCTTACCCAAGTCACTGTGAAGAGTTCCGGAAACCCAGATGCTGGTTATATAGGAGATCTGTACACAGCCATGTCTCAGGCTGAAGGAAGTGCACCTGGGTCCTGGTAGTTTCACCTGTGCCTGATCCCAGAACCTTGGCTCCACTGCCACTCTGACAATAGGTGTTCCAGACAGGGTACCAAGAGAGAGCCCCTCAGCTAGAACTACCTCCAGTAGTTCACTGGTGAAAAAAAAGGAGGAGAACCCCAACAGCATTCACCTCTGAGGACCCCAAGAGCCTTGGATGTCATGCCATACATGAGACCTCCACAGTCATGGCCACAGAAGATGCCTATGATCTTTCCTAACATTTATTTCAACTAATGGAGCTTCATGGAGACTGTGGTGCTGTGCTCTCCTCAGAACCAGAAATGCTGCACTGCACCCCATCCAGCCAGTGCCTTCACAGCCAGCAACCTTTAGGTGAAAGTCTTTCCCCACCCAAGCCAGTGTGAAAAGACTGAAGGAGTTGATGGTCCCTCAGATGTGCAGACATAAATGCAAAGCCATCAGAAACATGATTAGTGAGAATTTGCTTCTGGGCTCTCTATCCTGTTTTTTTTTTTTTTTTTTTTTTTTTTTTTTTGGTTTTTTTTTTTTTTTTTTTTTTTTTTTTTTTTTTTTTGGTCTATTTTAATGCCAATACCATACTGCTTTGATTACTATGGCTTTGTAATATATTCTGAAATCAGGAAGTGTGGTGTTCTTCTTTATTCTTCTTTCTCAGTATTGCTTCGGCTATTCAGGGATTTTTGCAGTTCCATAAGAATTTTAGGATTGTTTTTCTATTTTTGTGAAAAAAATGCCATTAGAATTCTATTAGGGATTGCACTGAATCTATACATAGCTTAGGGTACTATGGACATTTTAACAATAATAATTCTTTGAATCCATGAACATGGGATATCTTTCCATTTATTTATGTCTTTTTTTTTATCAATGCCTTATAGTTTCAGCGTACAGATCTTTCATCTCCTCTTTTACATCTATTTTCAAGTATTTTATTGTTTCTTAATGCTTTTGTAAATGAAATTATTTTATTTCTTTCTTTTCTTGTCTTTATTTATTTCTTTTGTTAGTGTATAGAAACACTGCTGTTTTGTGCTTTGAATTGTATCATTCAACCTTATTGAGTTCATTTTTTAGTTCTAAAGTTGTTTGATTAAATACTTAGGATTTTCTCTCTATAAAAGATCACATCATGTGTAAACAGAGGCAATTTTACTTCTTTCTTTCCATTTTGTATGTATTGTATTTCTTTTTCTTGCCTAATTGCTATGGTTAGACTTCCAGGTACTATGTTGAAGAGAGTGGCAAGAGTGGACATCCTTGCCTTACTCCTAATCTCAGAGGAAAACTTTCAACCATTCACCATTGAGTATGATGTTAGTGGTGGCTTGCAGATCACAAATGAAAGGACACTATTTCAAGAGTTATACAGTATAAATGAAGTTGTATAACATCACTTAAATGTAGATTGTGATAAATATACTCAATAAACCATAGACACTATTAAAATAATAATCAGAGCTTTAGCTAATAAGCCAAGGTAATTTGGAATAAAAATACTCAATTAATCCAAAAAAGGGTAAGGGACAGTGGGCCATATAGAAAACAAATAGACTTACGGATTTAAATCTAATCATCTTAAGAATCATATTAAATGTAAACCAGGGTTCAACAAATCTTTTCTGTAAAAGGCCAGATAGAAAGTATTTTAGGCTTTTTAAGCCATGTATTAAAAGCTGAACTCTGCTATTACAGCACAAATGCCACCGTAAGTGATGTGTAACTGCATGTATGCTGGCTGGATTTGGCCCACAGGTCAGTTTTGCCCCACTGGCAATAGGTTTCTACCCCCCAGTCTAAACATTCCACTTAAAATGCAGAGATTGATTAAGTAGCAAGAGATAACTTTTTCTGCTTATAAGAAATGTGCTTTAAATATCAAGATACAAATAGATTAAAAATACAATAATGGAAAAGGATAAAGTATGCTAATGTGAATGAAAGGAAAGGTGGGGTGGTTAAATCCCATTAGTCCATTTTGCACTATAACTCCAAAATAACTTCCAATTTTTGTTATGTGACAACAAAGGACTTTGACTCTTGGTTTTCTAGGATTACTCTCCTCAAGGTCAGGGTGACCTTGGAGGCATGCAGGGACTTTATTTCTCCATCAAGGAAAAGCATTGTAAAGTGGTAGTGGTGGGCTAGGAGACAAAACACATTGCTCTCCTCTGTGACTTTTTTTCAAATCAATTTAATAAATCCTTGCTCCTATATATCGAGGAGCCTAGAATATCTGAAAACATCAGGTCTAGAAGTGAAGCTTGCCCTTGGAGATGTGTGGCTATTTTCTATTAGAATGACTTCTGAAAAAAAAAAAATAGCTCTTGAAATTGTCAATTTTACTCTTTTTCTTGCTTTGTAATTATTTTGTTTGCCTTTATTATTTCCTTTCTCTTACATTTATTATGTTCATTTCATTATTCTGTTTTAAATTGGTTAAAAACTTGATTCCATGTATTGCAATTCTTCATTTCATAAATAAAATGCTTGAATTTTGGATTAAATATATCTTGATTTTCTTTTCAGTTTTGTTATTTTCTAAGTAATCTGTAATTGGAAGTAGTTCTGCTAATATCAACAATGTATTTAAGAGGTGGTTTTTATTTAACTTCCAAATGTTTTTACTGTGATTTTTGTGGATTGCATTTGGAATTTTAGTATTCATTGCTAATTAGTTTTATTGTGGTCACAGAATATAGCATATATCAAATTTTAAAAATTTAATAAGGTTTGTTTCTTAGTTTAAAAAAATTTTTATAAAATTTCAAACACATTAAAAACCAAAATGTATTTTTGGAAGACTATAATTGAATGTATTAGTGCCTAGTACATAATAAATATTCAAATATTTCCCATTACTGTACTAAAATGTCATTTTAATTCTCATGCTTTTAGTTATTGCAATCAATTTTAAAGATTAAAAATATGTTACTAATGATAAATTGTGTATTATGTGTATTTTACCATCATTAAAATATACAGATGAAGAGATGTCTTATGTGTGCTCCATTAAATGAAAGAACCGTATTACATTTAAAATTGTGTGCATGAATTTGTGTGTGTTACAACTACCCATCATGATGTTTGCTGTTAATTATTTCTTTATTAAACACAGTTTAGGAAATTTTTTTCTGTGTTCTGACATGTGTCTCATGATAATTATATTAATTATAGTTAATAATTATTGACTATCTACTATGAACCAGGATTTTAGTAAACCCTGTAGATAAAGACTTGGCCAGGACAGGCAATGTTTCTATTCTCACAAAACATACCATCTAGTAAGGAAAAAGAAACAAATATATATACATTACGTGTGCATGTGTGTGTGTGTCCATGCATATATATGTATATATACAGATATATCTGCTTTTGTTTATATATGTATGGTATATTTGTATGTATGCCTGCATGTATATGTTTAAATACACATGTTTGTAAGTACATACCTATAGTTTATGCATATGTTGTAAGTATTATTTATTTATGAAATGTTGGGTAGCACTTTTCAATACATAAATACTTGGCAAAAAACATAAGGTAAGGTAAAGAAATACAGTGGAACAGACTTGAAGGCTTTTAGATGAAGGGAAGACTCTGAACAGGTGACATTTAAATGGAGTCCTGAAGTCCATTTAAAAGTCAGTTATGGGAGGGGCGCCTGGGTGGCACAGCGGTTAAGCCTCTGCCTTCGGCTCAGGGCGTGATCCTGGCATTATGGGATTGAGCCCCACATCAGGCTCCTCCGCTGTGAGCCTGCTTCTTCCTCTCCCACTCCCCCTGCTTGTGTTCCCTCTCTCACTGGCTGTCTCTATCTCTGTCTAATAAATAAATAAATAAATCTTAAAAATCAATCAATCAATCAATCAATAAATAAAAGTCAGTTATGGGAAAACCTAGGGCACGAGCAATCCAGACAAAGAGAGCAGCTGATGCAAAAGCCTGTAGGTGAGAGCGAGCTTACAGAGTGCTAAGAATAGCAAGAAGATCAGAGGAACTATAGTAATCATTACAATAGCAGGATACAAAATCATAGAGTAATATTATCAGATTAATGTTGTAAGTAAATCTCTGTGGCAATAACCAAAGCTGGAAAAAACAGTTTGAAAGCTGTATCATATTTGTCTGGGTGAACAATGATATTTGGTTGGAATAGGTGGTAACAGTGGGGGTGAAGAAGCACAGTTACTTTCAAGATAAAGCTGACAGCTCTTGTAGATTCATTGCATATATAGGATAAGAGCAATAGTGGAATTAAGGATTTTAGTCTGAGCGACTGATTCAAAGGTGATGCCATTTTTTGGAATGGGGAACAACAGAAGAAAGACAAAAACATATATTTGAGCAAAGGCAAGATTTCTGTTTGTTTTGTTTTTGAGTTCTGTATGTTCAATTTGAGATGCATAGTATAGTATGTATGCCAAGTGGAGAAGCCAAATAGGCAGTTGGATACATGCGGCTCTGGAGGTCAAGAGAAAGGTCAAGAGAGAGGTCAGAGTTGGTGATATAAGTTTGGGAATCCATAGGGTGCAGATGGAAATCAAAGCCTTAGAGTTTGAAAAGATCACCAAAGGAGAGAATGACTGAGGATGAAGGTTGGGCATCTGTTGAGTAGAAGGGGCACAAGAGAAATCTAGAAAGAAAAGCAAGTGAGATAGAAAAAATCCAGGAGAATATTGTGGTCCAAATTCAGGAAAGGATGAGAGAGGAGGAAGAGGAAGAGATGTGAGGTAAAGTAAAGGAAGAAGTAAGGAGGAGAAGGACAGAAGGGAAGAGACCACTTACAGTTATGATGTGGGAAGTTTTTAATGTTGAATCACTGATGTTCACTACGTGGACAATCAGCTTTAAGAGGTTGGCTTTATGTGTGCTGCTATTTCTAATGTCCAATTTGGTAGAAATCAATGTCCATATATTACCATAGACCTATGAACTTTGATTTCTTGTTTCTGATTTGATGACAAATGTGAATAAGTATTTGTTTGTGTTTTACTTTTGAAATAAATTAAGGTCCATTATTAAATGGATTGATTCTAGGCTCTGGTCCCACGCTGATTATTTCAAAATTTTAATCACCCATTAAGTCATTAGGTGATTGTTTTGCCAATGGGTGATGATGTAATTAATGATTTAAGTGGGTTTCATAAATCATATTCAGAAAGTCAATTCCTAATTCTCTCAAAACACAACTCAAATTCTTAATTCCTTTTATTCTGTCTTATCTGGTGATGAAAAATAGTTCAGTGTTATCTTGGAACTGGATGAGGATCCCTTATTTATTCATTCATTCATTCATTCATTCATTCATGCATTTATTTATTTATTTATTTATTTATTTATTTATTTAATTTATTTTAAAGCTGATAAGTAATATAAGCAGGCACCCAGTTTTTACATGGAAAATGTTTGTAGGATTGATTGAAGTCATATCATTGTTAGAATAATTCCTAGAATATTCCATGATATGTTTCCTGAGGAAAATTCTTTCTCCATTTGTGCAGCCTTACAGCCAATTGACTGTAATAATTACTGTACCTTATTCTGTTATTTGCTGACATGTTTTCCTATGACAATTAATATTTTGAATATTTTTATAGAAATCAATGATGGAAATAAATGCACAGGGCATAGTACTCAATATTTATTCTTTTATTAGTGTCCAAATTACAGAAATACCTCAGATTTACAAAGGCTTATAGCCTACATGCAAAATTGTTGATTCAACACATGGAGAGACATTTACATATGATTTTTGAATCTCTCTCAATATTCCTCTCCTATTCCTCATGAAAACATGGAGTTTCCAGTTTTGAAAGCTGTGGCATATCTGGCCTCAATCACCAAGTTTAATAATGGATATGACAGTTTTTTCTTTAAAAGAGGTTTTGTGATATCTTTCATTGGCCTCTAATGTTTTAAGTTTGAGCCTTTTCAAAATTGAGAATGTTTCACAGAGTTTTGTTTTTTTTTTCCTTTTTAGTAAGAAGACATTCAATTCTCAGGAAGGATAAAATGAAAACCAAGTGTTTACAGATAAGGGGGATTTCCAATGATAGAAAATGGAATGAGATGCATAAGTTCTACCAAAGAAGAGGGGAATCTAGATAAGAGATGTTGTTTTAGTTAACGTTTTAGTGGTCTGAACAATATACAATTCTAATAATATCTGTTAATTCTTTATTGAGCCCTTACTATGTGCCAATCACTGCTCTAAGTATTTTATATGAATTAATTCATTTAAGCCAGGGTTTCTCATTCTCTGCACTGTTGACAATTTGGGCCAAATAACTCTTCATTGTCTGGGGCCAGGGTGTGGTGGGGCGGCTGGGTTGCCCTGTGCATACAGAATGTTCAGTAGTACCCTTACATTTCATCCATCAGATAGCAGTAGCAACCCCATTATCCTCAGATGTAACAATCAAAAATATCTCCAGAAATTTGTCAAAGTCTCTTGGGGAACAAAATTCCTTCCTGAGATCCACTGATGTAAGCACTGAAACAATTTTTTGAAATACTTATTTTTGTTCTTTCCATATGACCTTTAGGGAAATGTAGATAAAGAGAGTTTCAGTACCTTTCCCAAAATTACTCAGCCAGTAATCAGATATCTAGGATTTAAATCCAAGGGCTCATGTTCTTAAGTACTGTACTATACTATTTCTCATACTTTCTCCAAGGTAAGCAAGAGCATATGCAACTGAAAAAAGAAATTAACAAAAGAAGGCTTTCATCAAATACCAGTTTTTGGTATTCCCTATGTATGTCACACTTATTCTAAGAAGGGAGAAATTATAATTGGGTAATGTCTGAAAAAGATTCAAGAAATCTCTTGATCTGAACCTGGATGGGGAGGTGGGCCGACACCCAGCAGAAGACAGTGGTTTAGAAAACCATACTTTGTTACATGGTAATCTCACACCGTAACCATTTCCTAGGTATTTGTAAGTTGCATGCCTTTCCCTAGGTTTTATTCAAATGAAAATAAAACAAAAATAGCAACAACAAAATATTCAAAAAGTCCCAATGCCAAAAGAAGTGTCAGTCATATTTGGTTTTTGGTTTTTGTTTTTTTACGACACAAATTATATTATCGGGCTTCTCCATAATTCGTGCTACAGTCTGGGGCTTTGAAGATAATATAAGTGGTGGTATAAAAGTTGCACTTGTTGATTTTACATTTCTTTTTCGTTATGTTGGTTTCAAAAGCTGTTCATACACTTATGCTGACTATAATTTTTCAGTCAGAGTAGTTACGAGTCCCCAGAGTATTCTAAACGACCCGAAGCACTTGCTTTTAGTTCCTAACTGACATGCATGGAAAACATTAGGGGCATTTATAGGGGAGAGTAACACATCTCCTACAAAATATTCTGGGAAATCAATTAATGAGGAGCTACAATGTCAATCCATTTTGGGGTGGGATGCAGCCAATTCTTGAGTAATGTATGTTCGAAACATAAAAGGCTTCCTGTACTCTCTTTCAATTTCAGGAATTTCTATTACTTGCTATTAGTGCTGACAGATTTCTGTCTGTGGTAAGTATGGAATGAGATCAGCACCCAGTTTTACTTCTCTGAATTTCATGTCCTTGATAATTGCACTTGCAGTAATGAGTGGAGAAGTGATTACACATAGCTGAAGGTAAATGTCAATCTACACATTCAAACAGCAAATAAACTACTTGGGCCAGTTTTCTTTTTTGTGAGCTGGCAACCAGAAGATCCTGGAGACCTAACTGAGGTCCTAATCTCAGTTCCACAACTATCTACCTGGGCCATCCTGAGAACACGACTTGACTTCTCTGAAATATAATGTCTGCATCTGTAACATAGGAGTTTGATTACTGGATTTTAAATTTCTAAAATGTAGCATTTTATGATTAATCATCTTCTTCTATGTGATGTCTTGCTTTGCCATGGTTTCAGATAATTTCTATAAAAAAAAATTAAGCTAGAACTGTTTGCAGGAGGAGATGAAAACCAACACAGTACAGTTGAAAATTCTGATGAACACTGAGTCATCAATCTTTCACAATATCTGAAATTTCAGTCTCACCTTTTAAGTTTCTTCTGTTTTAAAGACATTGTATTTTTGTAGATTTGTTCTTAGACTCTACAGTTGGGATATGGATTTTGCTATTATATTACTCTATATTTTCATTAATTAAAAATTGAGGCCTTGAGGGAATCAGGAAATTTCTAAGAACATATAAAACTCCCCTATAAAGAGACTTCCCAGAGACCCTAAACCCAAAGCAACCTGGAATGAGGTATGAATAAAAATAAGTATTAAACACAAGCCAGAACCTGCATTTCATATTGGACACTTTTCATTGGTTTCTAAGTCAATTTTGTATCGGGGCTTAGAATTTCTGATCTTAGGCAGATACTACTTACCTTAAGGCTAAAATAGGACAATTGATTACTGAAGAAACTGAAGAATCTGTTGCGAGATGTCTAGGACTCCTAATAGGGAAGACAAAGCCAGAAAGTAAAGTCATCCTCAGTTGAGCGCTTGGGATAGATGAAGACATACTGGAACATGTCTGAAGTCACACCTTACCAGAGGCTGCCCATACTACACAAGTTATGTCCTACATCGTTAAGGGAATACTTCAAAGATGCAGAAAACTTACATGTAGAATAATGTACACTAAGTAAAATATCACTCAGATTAAAAAAACACAAACTATTTTTCCACAGTCATTACATATATTTTTAAAGAAATAAACATTACAAATGGACATCTTTCTCTGAATTCTTTCTGAATCTACTTTATGTCCAGTGAAGTCATTGCTACCCCGATGTTTCAATGTATTTTGATCCCTCTATATCTATAATATCTCTACACTTTAGCCAGCATAAGCAAAGATACAAATTAATATTGATTTATGTGTTATTAAAATTTATATTAAAGACAGCACTTTGCAATTGTTGCAATCATTTAACATTATATTTTTGAGAATAATCCAGTTTATACGTATAGATTTAATTCAATAACTGCATCTCTTTATAGCATTTCATTGTATGAATATGCTATAATTTGTGCATTTAAATATTGGTAGGTATTGAGATTATTTCTAATTTATGGGTTTAGCAGAGATTGCTGCCATGAGCATCTTTGTACATAGCTTTTTATTCAAATGTGTAAAGGATTCATATAAGGAACAAATATCAAAGTGGAATTTCTGATCATAAAGTATATACATTTTTAACTTTAACAGAGATTTACAGATCAGCTTTCCAAAGTCATTGCAGTAGTTTGCACTTTCCACAGCAGAGTATTAAAGTTTTCTCCCTCTCTTTCTTTCTCTCATCCTTGTCAATAATTGGTGCTATCAGGAAAAAAAAAAGCAATGGTGTGATCAGACTTTCAATTTCTCCGAACATGAGAGCTATAAGATCTAATCTTGGTATTCATATCTCACTTTGATATTCCATATATTTTAATATTTGATATTCTTATAAAATTTAAATTCTAAATAATCAGTTATTGTAATATTTATTTCTGCATTTAGCTAAGAGCTATTTGGGAAACTAAAAAAAAATTTTTTTTGGACTTCCCACAGGAAGCAGGTGGGAAGCAGAGCAAAGCCCACATCCCTGGGAACATCCCATGGCAAGGGCTGGCTACTGACTCTGGGCCTGCCCAGGCCAACCATGCCCCTTCCTGGAGGACTAGGGGCTTGCAGACTCTGAGGCTGTTTGCTCCTCTTGGTGACCTGAGAGCAGCAGCCCTGGGGCCTATTCCACTAGACCTTGACTTTAGAATAGAAAATGGCCCATCACCTTTGGAAAGATTTATTGGGTATTTATAGAAGGTGTCATATATAACACAAAACAAGAAGAAGGACAAGAAGAAGAAGGAGAGGAAGAAGAAGAAGGAGAGCAAGAAGAAGAAGGAGGGGTAGAAGGAGAAGAAGGAGAAGAAGAAGAATTTTCTCAACTCTCCTCCTAACATTTTAAAAGAAAACTTACTTTGCCACATCTAGACATTCTATATGTAAAATGACTAGGGACATATGGTAAGTAGAATTAGAAAATCACATGTCCTTGATAGTCTGTGTAGATACCCCAAAATTGCTAGAACTGATACAAGAATTCAGCAAAGTTGTAGGATATAAAATCAATGCACAGAAGTCTGCTGAATTTCTATATACTAACAATGAAACAGCAGAAAGAGAACTCAAGGAATTGATCCCGTTTACAATTGCACCCAAAACCATAAGATACCTAGGAATAAACCTAACCAAAGAGGTAAAAGATCTGTACTCTGAGAACTATAGACACTTAGGAAGGAAACTGAAGAAGACACAAAGAAATGGAAAAACATTTCATGCTAATGGATTGGAAGAACAAATATTATTAAAATGTCCATGCTACCTAGAGCAATCTATACATTAAATGCAATCCCTATTAAAATACCATCAGCATTTTTCACAGAGCTGGAACAAACAATCCTAAAATTTATATGGAACCACAAAAGACCCTGAATAGCCAAAGTAATGTTGAAAAAGAAAACCAAAGGTGGAGGCATCACAATTCCAGACTTCAAGCTGTATCACAAAGCTATAATCATCAAGACAGTACGGTACTGGCACAAAAACAGACACACAGATCAACAGAACAGTATAGAGAACCCAGAAATGGACCCTCAACTCTATGGTCAACAAAGCAGGAAAGAATATCCAATGGAAAAAAAAAGACAGTCTCTTCAACAAATGGTGTTAGGAAAACTGGACAGCTACATGCAGAAGAATGAAACTGGACCACTTTCTTACATCCACACACAAAAACAAACTCAAAATGGATGAAAAACCTCAATGTGAGACAGGAATCCCTTAAAATCCTAGAGAAGAACACAGACAGCGACCTCTCTGGCCTCGGCTGTAGCAACTTCTTCCTAGACATGTCTCCAAAGGCAAGGGAAACAAAAGCAAAAATGAACTATTGGGACTTCATCAGGATAAAAAGCTTTTGCACAGCAAAGGAAACAATCAACAAAACTAAAAGGCAACGTATTGAATGGGAGAAGATATTCGCAAATGACATATGGGATAAAGAGCTAGTATCCAAAATATATAAAGAATTTATCAAACTCAACACCCAAAAATCAAAAAATCCAGTCAAGAAATGGGCCAAAGACATGAACAGACATTTCTCCAAAAAGACATAAAAATGGCTAACAGATACATGAAAAAAAGCTAAACATCACTTGTCATCAGGGAAATACGAATCAAAATCACAATGAGATACTACTCCACACCAGTCAGAATGGCTAATATTAACAAGACAGGAAACAACACATATTGGCAAGGACGCACAGAAAGGGAAATGCTTTTACACTGTTGGTGGGAAAGCAAATTGGAGCAGCCACTGTGGAAAACAGTATGATGGTTCCTCAAAAAGTTAAAAATAGAGCTACGCTACGACCCAGCAATTGCACTACTAGGTATTTACCCAAGGATACAAACATAATGATTCAAAGGGGCTCATGCACCCCAATGTTTATAGCAGCAATATCCACAATAGCCAAAACATGGAAAGAGCCCAGATACCCATCAACTGATGAATGGATAAAGAAGATGTGCTGTGATGTGTGTGTGTGTGTGTGTGTGTGTGTGTGTGTGTGTTTGTGTGTGTATAAATTTTAGGATATATACATAAGAATCTTACCCATCAAAAATAATTAAATCTTGACATTTGCAGCAACATGTATGGAACTAGAGGGTACTATGCTAAGCGAAACAATCAGTCAGAGAAAGACAAATACCATATGATTTCACTCATATGTGGGATTTAAGAAACAAAACAGATGAACATAGGAGAAGGGAAGGAAAGATAAAATAAGATAAAAACAGAGAGGGAGGTAAACTATAAGAGATTCAACTATAGGAAACAAACTGAGGTTGCTGGAGGGGTGGTGGGTGGGGGATGGGATAATTGGGTGATGGGCATTAAAAAGGACACTTGATGTAATGAGCACTGGCTGTTATCTGCACCTGATGAATCACTAAATTTTACCCCTGAAAGTAATAAATAATATACTATATGTTGACTAAATTAAATTTAAATTAAAAAAAAAAAAGAAAATCACATGTCTTGTAGAGCCCTTTTGTTTAAAAAAACACAGAAAAGAAATGCCTCTGGAGATAACTGTTGGAAATGGAATTGTTAGACCACTCCTAGAAGTGGTGTTAGGTAATGAAGCAGGAGGTGTAAGGAGGAAGAGAAAAAGGGTTCTATGCCAGACTGCTCATATTTAGAAGACATTTTCATATTGTAATTATTGTTTCGTGTGTATGTTTTGTTCCTCACTAGTGTATGTATACTTGACAATTTTAAGTATTTAAAAATGTATATTTAATGTTTCTAGATGCTTTGAAGTACTTGATGTATGTTAAAAATGTAGTAAAATACACATTTCATAAATATTCAAATGAAATACAGTTGACCCTTGGGGCGCCTGGGTGGCTCAGTCAGTTAAGCGTCTGACTTCAGCTCAGGTCATGATCCCAGGCTCATGGAATCAGGCCCTGCATGGGGCTCCTGCTCAGCGGAGAGTCTGCTTGTCCCTGTCCCTGTCCCTCTGTCCCTTGTCCTACTTGCGCTCTATTTGTCTCTCTCTCAAATAGATAAATAAAATCTTTAAAAAAAAAGAGAAATACAGTTAATCCTTGAACAACACCAGTGTTAGAGCACCAACCTCTCCTTCAGTAAGAAATCCATGAATAACTTTTGACCCCCCCAAAACTTAACTACTAATAGCCTACTGTTGATAAGAAGTTTAATGATAAGTAGTTGATTAACACACATTTTTATACGTATTATATACCGTATCCTTACAATAAAGTAAGCTTTAGAAGAAATGTTATTAAGCAAATTATAAGGAAAATAAATTTACAGTACTATATTGTATTCATTTATAAAAATGCATGTAAGCAGACCTGTGCAGTTCAAAACCACGTTGTTCAAGGGCCAACTGTATTATTGACTTTTGGATATGGGTTTACTCCATACAGACATAACATGAATGGATGTGATATATTATTAACTCCAGCTCCTGCTTTCCCAACTTCTGTCTATTGGGCTGGCCAAGCCTCTTTGAGTACTCTCTTTCCAGCTACTACTGTAGCAGCCAACCTCTGAAGCCTTGCCAGGGGAGGGGAGAGAAGCCACAAACTGGTGGCTTATAAATCTTTGACCTGGCCCTAGTGAGTCCAGGGGTTTAATATTATTCCTCACTTTTCCACTTTTTGCGGAAATTAGCTCCCTCCCTCTATTTGCTGTATGAATGCTATGGTTGTTTCTCCAACTGCCAGAAACAAAATTGAGCCCTGGCTCACATCAGCCATCTTGGGAAGTATAGAATTTGTTACCCTTTCAACAGCAGCAACTCTAAAATGTCTAAATAGAAATAATTCAAGCAGAGAAAGACAATTATCATATGGTTTCACTCATTTATGGAACATAAGAAATAGGAAGATCAGTAGGAGAAGGAAGGGAAGAATGAAGGAGGGGGGTAAACAGAAGGGGGAATGAACCATGAGAGACTGTGGACTCTAGGAAACAAACTGAGGGCTTCAGAGGGGAGAGGGGTGGGGGAATGGGATAGTCCAGTGATGGGTGTTAAGGGGGGCACATATTGCATGGTGCACTGTGTGTTATACGCAAATAATGAATCATGGAACATTGGATCAAAAACTGGGGATGTACTGTATGGTGACTAACATAACAAAATAAAAATTATAAAAAGAAAGAAAGAAAGAAAAGGCTGAGGAACACAGATGAGTATTGATATTGGTGGATAGATAATTTCTTTTGCAGCTGCAATTCTGTAGTTAGACAAAATGAAACAAGGAAAAAACACAAAATCACAAATTTTATGTTTTTTTGTGGTGGATTTGATAGGGTTGAGAGAATTTAAAGAGGCAAAGGCCATACCTCAGCATTGTAGAGCTTCCCAGACAGCCTTCAAGAAGACATGGAAAATAGGAAATTTATATCATCCAAGGAAGAACTTTTCCAGAAATATATTATCTAATAATTTCTAGAATTAGAGAGAGGACATTTCCTCAGGTTACAGTTCAACTTATTAGAGCAACACAGGGTAGATGTGTTATAACGGATACTTCAAGGAGAATTTTTATGAGGGGCAGGGATAGTGGAAGGAGGGATTCCTACTAGAAACAAAGCTCTTAGATATCATCAGTCAGTTACAGAATAGAGGTCTGAGCAATACACCTTGAAAAATATCTCTGAGAATTTGGAGGGGGGATATACAAGTAATGTGCTATTTTCCTGTACCTTGTACATGTGAATAACAACATGGTTGATGGAGTTTTTTTTAGCTCATAGTCTTTTTTTTTTCCCCTCTTGAAATCTTACAGCTGTCCCCCAGACTGATGCTTTAGCCATGCTTTTGCCATTAACCATTTTGCTCAGTTGCTCCTTTGTTTTTCCTTTTTTATTTATTCTTGACACTTGCATGATTAGTTTCCTTAATCTTGAAATTAAAATAATTCAGTAAGAAATGTCATAGGAACTTCTATTATTAAGTTTGGCTTGTAGAAATGACCTATTTTCTTTAGATAAGGAACTAGTTCCCCGATTATTGCTTTAAATGTAATGTCTCCCTATCTGTTCGTTTCTCTCTTTGAGATTTGTAATATTCATATATTGAATTTCTTGGCTCTTTCTCTTTCATACTTCAGATTCATCTCTTTATTCTCTGAGTTTAATTTTGTCTTCTGTAGTAAACTGTATGCCATTCATTATCTCAATTTTATTTTTGAATGTTGTATTTATGTTTTCATATCAGAGAAATCTCCCCTGATTTCTGAGTCATCACATTTTGTAGCTATAATGACCTTCAGACCTTATTGAGAAACATCCTTTAAAATAAAGAGATGGATTCAATGTTTTTGTTTCTTTTTGTAAGCGTCTTTCATAGCTCTGGTACATTTTGGACTAAATTTGCTTGTAGACCTAAAAGACTATAGGTCACTGCCTTTTTTTTTTTTCCACTTTCCTATTTGTTTCAAATTAAGTGCTCATTTTATTGTTTAATATATACAAGCAGAAATTAGAGACAAGGATGAATTTGCAGTATCTTATGTTATCTACAAGATAGAAGGTTCTAAAACAATTAGAATTTTATTTAAAAAAAAGTATTCTGGCACAAAAAGAGATGGCAAAGCCATCTCTTGCATTTATGGGTGTTTTTTATATTCTTTGGGAGGGTATGGTTTATTATGTTTAAAAAAGGGTGTGAATTGAGGGGGCTTTACAATTATGTCATTCTCATATCAGAGGTCCCTATTTTAAGAAGGATATTGACCAGAAGGGAGAGAGCAACAAAAACGATGAAGGTGTACTGAATTATATCTAGGTACCCTAGAGAAAGTAAGGCAGGGGAATAATAGAGCAGTTGTCATCAACTATTTGAAAGGGATAATATATTTATTCTACTGTGCTCCAAATGACAGAAATTACAGTGAGGATATTTTGTTTAATAAAAGGAAGACTTTTACAATACTTAGAACCCTTTGTTGCTGGAGTTGTTGAAGCAGGGGATGGTTTGAATATGGGAGAGGCTATATGGTGCTGAGTGGCAGATTTTTTTTTTTTTTTAAGATCTTATTTATTTATTTGACAGAGAGAGACAGCCAGAGAGAGAGGGAACACAAGCAGGGGGAGTGGGAGAAGAAGAAGCAGGCTTCCAGCAGAGGAGCCTGATGCGGGGCTCGATCCCAGAACGCTGGGATCACGCCATGAGCAGAAGGCAGACGCTTAACGACTGAGCTACCCAGGCGCCCCTGAGTGGGAGACTTTTTGCAAGATCTCGTAACAGTCCTTTTCCTTTAGAGCTCCTGTGGTGATTCCGCTAAATATCATGTTTAATTCCACCAGAGTTTTAAGGTTAGAGAGCATTTGTTCTATTCCATTCAAATAAACCTTTATAATTAAAGGAGTGTTTGAATTGTGAAATCTGCAAAGTTAAATTTCATTGCATTTAATTTAGTAAAATTAAAATGCCTAGTGACATCCTGGTTAGAACATTAGCCATATTTAGACTGGTAATTAATGTCTAATTGGACACTAGTACTCAATTTAGTAGTAATGAAATAATGGCTAAAAATACCAACTGGTATTTAAGAAGATATGTGATATATCCTGAAGCAATTTTCTTAAATGCCAATTATAATTTGACATTTAGAGACTGAGAGATGTGATTGCTGATGAAAGTTGTACTGTGATCCTATGGCATATGGCTATGCATTCTTATTTGAGGGATATAAAAATATTTTGCGTAATTTAGAGGTATTCAAAAACAAATATTTTACTATTGGGAAGGACTTTTTAAACTAAATATACTTGTATAACACAGAAACAGAGAAATAAATGATTTTTTTTAAATACTGATATTTTATAGAGAACTTTAAGATAAATTTACCTTTTCTTGAGGTAGAGCACAGGTCTCTGTCATACAACTAAAGCAACACATTCTGTATAATTTTCTATATTATTTATATAAAGAATTTGAGTTGGAGTTTGATTTCTATTACTGATTATGAAACAATTATTTATTGTCAGTTAAACATACACTCATATGCTTTAATTGACATTAGAAAAAAATATTATCTTTGTATAATATTTGATGAATCTAGTCAGAATGTGTTTTAGACAGACACTTACCATAATGTTTCTCAAAGTTGAGCCAAGGAATAATTTATTCATTAGAATTTTCCTGAGAAACAGAACCAATAGAGCATATATATTGTTCAAAAGAAAACCACAGACCCAAATGGCATCACTCGGACCAGACCAAGTCATTGAAACCAGGTTTAATACCTAATCTAACTACAGTTTCAACATCTCCCAGAAACGTTAAATCTTTTTTTTTTTAAGATTTTATTTTTATTTATTCAACAGAGATAGAGACAGCCAGCGAGAGAGGGAACACAAGCAGGGGGAGTGGGAGAGGAAGAAGCAGGCTCATAACGGAGGAGCCTGATGTGGGGCTCGATCCCATAACACCAGGATCACGCCCTGAGCCGAAGGCAGGCGCTTAACCGCTGTGCCACCCAGGTGCCCCCAGAAACGTTAAGTCTTAACCTGTCAGTCAGGAATTTCCCAAACAGCACAGGACTTGTCCATCCCTCAAAGGAAGAGGATATAATTTGCATAATAAGGTTCCCTGCCCTTCCCCCCAAGGAAAGGTGATCTTGCTTGGAACAATCCTTTCTTTTCTTTTTTGAACAACTTTTTTGCCATACCTTCCTTTCTATAAAAACCTTCCATTTTGAACAACACCTCAGAATGTCCCTCCATTTGTAAGATGGGATGCTGCCTGATCCAGGAATTGTTTCATAAAGCCAATTATGTCTTCAAATTTACTTGGTTGAGTTTTGCTTTTTAACTATATATATACACACATGAATATATACATATATACAGAGGGAAAGAGATCGGTTTATTTTGAAGAATTGCCTCATGTAATTATGGAGGCTGACAAGTCCTGAGATCTGCAGGGAAGTCAGCAAACTGGCATCTCAGGAAAGTGATGGTATTATTTCAGTCTGAAGGCCACAGTTTCAAGGCCCAAGAAAAGCCAGTGTTTTAGTTTGATTCAGAGACAGGAAAAACCCAATGTCCCAGTTTAAAGGCAATCTGGCAGGAACTCTCTTATTCAGGGGAGGGTCAGCCTTTTGCTCTATTCAAGCCTTCAACTGACTGAATGAGGAGCATATACTTTAGGGAAGTTTTACTCAATCCACTGATTAAATGTTAATTTCATCTAAAGACATCCTCACAGAAACACCAAGAATAATGTTTGACAAAATATCTGAGTACTCCATGGCCCAGTCAAGTAAACACATGTAACTAACTATAACAGGTAGTATTTTCAGTCAAGGCCAAATATATTCTTGGAAAATATTTGAACTGAATCCAACAGGATTCTTAATGTTATTGTTATCAGCACATTGGAAACTTTTGGACAAATTGCTACTCTAAGCTATCACAATCATTTAAAAAATCAAAACCAATCAACACTAAGTTGACCTAACTTTAAATAATGCCCAGGGTAAGTTTTTTTTAAGTGCAAAATAAAATAGTCCCCTGTCATCATCATCACCATTTTGAAACAGTTAATTGTATTTAGAACACACTATGACATTGTTTCTGGGAAAAAAAATCTATATTCATATTAAAGCACTTTGGTTCCAGAATATTTCCTGGGTTTTAATTAGAATTATGATTACGTGACCTATCAAGAATTGGGGGCATAAGATCCTAAAGAGCACTTCATTAGGCAAAGATTTTGTGTAACTAGTTGTACTGATTATTTAGCATATACTTTCAACAATAATAATTTCCGAAGATGAAACCTTGTGTCTCAAAAGGTAAACGCTGTACTTCAAGGTTAACATGACTTTCTTGCTGAGTTCATTTCCAGTGGGTTTATCGGGCAATTGCCGAGGAACATGACAGTTAGTATTCAATAAAGAGGTAAAAAATAATGCTGCTACCACAACATTTAGCATTTAAATATATGCTATTTATGTTTGCTATTGTTTCACACATATTATTTTGAATATTCAGGCTTCAAAGTGTGGCTCATACCAAGTGCTATGCTCAACACATAACGGGGAATCAATTAATATTGGCCATTTGATAAGGCTGTGGGCCTGTATCTGTGACATTTCTGTATGCAAGTGATTTTTTTTTATTCCCAGTTATGCACAGCAATAAATCACTGGACCAACAGATAGTAACATAAATGGCTGTGATTTAACCCAAGAGCAAGTAAACTCTAGAAGATCTTGTTCCCTAAAGTTGGATCTATCTAAAGTAAAATCATGGGTGGTCTACCGGAGGAATACTCTTCAAACATTGGATGCAAGAACAGACAACACATTTAAGTCAGCATTGAGCACAAGGAATATAGGCAGAAGACATTCAACAATAAATATTAGAGTGAATGTCAAGTAATTATTAACCAGATTGTTAGTGAAAATCAAAGTTAGGGCTAGAAAAATGTGGATTGGATTACAGAATGTTCTGTCAAGGAGAGTAAATTATCTAATTCAGTTAATTAATTCTGGAATTTTGGTGATATGAGACTCCTTTTAAAAGATGTATTGCAGGGTGCATTTCTACCAGTCCTGGAGAAGCTATCTGATCTTGACAGGAATTATCCTTAGCGGGAAAAAAAAAGCAGGAGTCTTGCTTCTCTTCTGGAGTTACTGTCTCCCTCTGATTTCAATCTTCCTTTTCATTAGGTCAGGAAAGAACACTGCATTACACCATCAATAAAAGAGGAGGATGTGCATGGACATTTTATTCCCCTCTCAGCTGACAGAAGAGGAAAAGGTGGTGCCTGCATGCGAAGTAAAATGGAGTTTTGATAGCTCCAGTAAATTTGATTAAGGTTACATGATAAATTGGACTGTTAAGGCTCACAAGTTGATTTGGGTTTTTGCTTAAACTGTATTTTTCTCCTTTATATTTAAAGGCTGTATAATGTAAAGGAAAGCACCTCAAAGTAGAAATTCAGGGACTTAAACTCTACACCTTGATCTTCCACTGCTGACAATTTAGACTCATTCTACTTACATTTCTGCCATAGACTGAATGTTTGAGTCTCCCTCTTCCCCCAAACTCATATGTTGAAATAATTATTCCCAGTACTAGGGTATTAGGAGGTGGGGCCTTTGAGAAGTGATTAGGTCATGCGGAGCCCTCGGGAATGGGATTAGCAGTTTTATAAGAGACACCAGAGAGGTCCCTAGCCTCTCGCACCACATAAGGATTCAGTAAGCAAATACTGCCATCTGTGAACCAGGGAGTGTGCTTTCATCAGCTACTGAACCTGCTAGTGTGTTGATCTTAGACTTCCTAGCCTCCAGAACTGTGAGAAATAAATGTTTCCTATTAAAGCCACCCAGTCTATGGTATTTTTTGTCACAGCAGACTAAACAGACTAATGCAGTGTCCTTATTTATAAAATAAAGACAATAACACCTCTAGAAGCTATGTTCCAAAACTTAAACACACTGCTAATTTCTTGGGAGGTGCAGTCCCAGGGGAGTGAAAGTGATGGGGAAAGGGAGGTGAGGCAGGTTAGCAGGGAAAGTAAATGCAATGTGATGTGTTACTGAGCTAGCCACGACTTCATGAGAAGACATGGGCATCTCTGAGATCAAGTGGGTCATCTTCAAACATGTCATGTGTTACCTTTTAACACTGGGTCACTATGGAGAAATAAGGGAAATACATTTATCTGGCAGGCCTCCTTATGTCTTGTGTCTCACTGGTCAAAATTTGCCTTAAAGCATTAATTCCACTATGCTTTCAAGTTGAGTTATTGACTTCCTTCATGCATCTGGCTTGAGAAACTAGATCTTATGACTCACAGTGCAATCTTTCATATGAGACCATTAGTGAAGAGAGAAGCCACATCCACCCATTCTAGATGGCTAGGATCTGCGTTCTTGTACTGTGTCTCTTGTAGCAGTGGGACAATGGCCTCCTTATGTCTTATGTCTCATTGGTCAAAATTTGCCTTAAAGCATTAATTCCACTATGCTTTCAAGTTGAGTTATTGACTTCCCTCATGCATCTGGCTTGAGAAACTAGATCTTATGACTCACAGTGCAATCTTTCATATGAGACCATTAGTGAAGAGAGAAGCCACATCCACCCATTCTAGATGGCTAGGATCTGCGTTCTTGTACTGTGTCTCTTGTAGCAGTGGGACAATGGATACTGTCAGAGCCCAACCAACTGTAGTCGGAAGCTACAAGAGCAGGGGATATTCAGCAAAAGGGCTGTGATAGTGGCAGCCAGGGCTCTCTGCTGAGCAAGAGGTCAAGGTCCCCAGGAGTTAGGTGAGTCCAAGTATATTGGGCTTATATCTAGAACTGTAACATATACTTTAAGAAACAATGGCTTAATCTTTCTAAAAATTGTCAATATTTATTCTTTTGAGCAATGTCTAGGAAATTACACTGTTTCCATGCTACCAGCTGGCATTATGAAATCTGTAGGTTTTTGGGAACGAAGTGTTCCCTATCTCTTTTATATTACTCTGAAAATTTAAGAAGTCTACATGGTTCTGGTAGAACTTATATATTAGCAAATCTGCTTAAAATTGTCCTAATTTTGCCAGTCCGGAAAAATAAAGTAATGAGGATTCTGGCAGCATCATGTGACATCCGTTGACAATGCTTGAAACAATTTAATTTGCCATTTGTGGGCTGAACAAGGATGCATTTGCTTCATTTATTAAAGATCATGTTTGGTTCTGAATTGAGAGTCGTTTAACATTTCCAGGATGGGCCGGAAAAAATTGTTCATAATAAATATAGGGCATTAAGTAGGATAGACCCAAATGATACATATTATCTTTTCATTTGGGTTAGAGAATCAAATTTCCCAAAAGTGACCTGAGGCTTTCAATTATCTAAATGATTCACTCACCTGACAAGAATGCACATACCTGCAACTTTTCGGGTAATAGAAAAAAGCAGATTTTTATTTGAATAAGTTTTAATTGATAATAGGGATTCTACTGAGAAAATAGGACTAAGGAGGCATTCTCAGGGAAGAAGGGACAGAGAAAGGAGTGCCACACCCTGATCATAGTTGCTGGTAAACCTGGAATGCATATTTCCCTCCTTCTCTTCCTCCTTCCCTCCCTTCCCTCTCTTTATCAACTATAGTTCATATCCTGTGAATGCAGAACATCTACATTGAAGGATAAGGGACTGTGGGAATCAGCAATGCTAGAAAACTCAGCTTCAACTCAAAGTTGGCTCTGAGTGATGCCATCTAGTCAGAATGGAATGAGACTAATATATACTACATTTCTGCGGGTTAAATGATGGAAAGTAAACTGTATATTTTTCTTTTAATAATTTTTCTATTAGTTAAGAATGCTAGTTAAAAATCCTTTGAAAAGAACATCTTCCCCCAGAGTAAAAGTAACAATAGACATTTGTAGCATTATGAGCCTGGGAGCTGGAAACACTCTAGGAATAGGACACAAAGCTGGCAATAAATTAGAGTGAATTCTTCAAAAGTTTTCAACTGCAACCAAATGACTGAAAGTTTTTCCCTTTGTAAGTAGGGGTCAAAGCTTACCAGATAAAAAGTATTATTTCCTGGGAAGCAGAAATGCTGCCACGCATCCCCTAATATTTGTGAATCAGTACTCACACAGTCTATTTGTTTGAGAAGCTAATGTCTTTCTTGTATAAACTGTTTACTTAGGACAATAGCTTAAAAATTTTAAAGTGTTAATATCTGTGAGTCAAATATGTTTGAATATATGTGTGCATGTGTTAAAACTGGTCTTAAAGTAGTTATTGTAATGGAAACATTTAACATGCTAATGATAATTTTCCTTAGTATATTGTAATCATTTAAATGATTTAAATGTAATCATTTAAAGCTAATTTGAAGTTGTTAAAGAATGTAAGGACTTTTTGTTTGTTTTCTCTTGGTTGTTTCTTTTTTTTTTGTTTATCGTTTGTTTGTTTTTAACTATGGAGGATGGTTATTCTGTACACTACAGCACCAAAGAAAAGAACTACGGGCATTATATTAATACAAGTTTTTATAAACTGAGTTTTATGTTATAGTACCAGTTTTGCACTGTAACTATGCATTTCCCCATTTTATTTACTTTCACATAAGTAGGAAATTCTCTCACAATACAAGCAAGAGGTATGTTATCGACTCAGTGTGTTTCCTCAAAAGAGATATGCTGGAATCCTAACCACCCTCTTCCCCCGACCTTATTTAAAGATAGGGTCTGTACAGAATTAATTAAGTTAAAATGAGGTTATTAGAATGGGCCCTAATCCATTATGACTTGTTGCCTTATAAAAAGGGCAATTTTGGATAGAGATACATGTGGAGGGAAGATGATGTCAGTACACAGGATACCAGGAAATACCTGAGGCTACCAGAAAGTAAATGAGAGAGAGAGAGAGAGGCGTGGAACAGTTTTACTCTCACAGCCCTCAGAAGGAACCAACCTTGCTGACATTTTTGATTTTGAACTCAGCCTTCAGAACTGTGTAGGAATAAATTTCTGTTATTTAAGCCATCTAGTTTGTGGCATTTATAGTAGCCCCAGGAAATTAATACAAGATATTTGTCCAAAGTCATTCTCAAGATGACATATTTGGGGTTCTGGGTACTCCATAGATCATCCTGGGAAATGACCTACCCAATGTCATTGTTACTGAGTTTAGGAAATATGATTACTTTGAGAGTTTATCTATCATGTATGAATGCTCTGCCTTGGGGTAAATATAAACAAAAATATTTACCCACTTTGTGTACAAAGTTTTCTCATTTGAAAAAGAACTCCAACAGATAAGAAAAGAGCAAAAGTGATGGGAAGAAAGAAAGGGGAGTATATAATTGTAAAATACTTCATAGAAGAATTCTTTTTTTAAAATAATATTTATTTTGTTATATTAGTCCCCATACAGTACATCCCCAGTTCTTGATGAAATTTTCCATGATTCATTACTTGCATATAACACCCAGTGCACCATGCAATATGTGACTTCCTTAACCCATCACCAGCCTATCCCAATCCCCCACCCCCCTCCCCTCTGAAGCCCTCAGTTTGTTTCCCAGAGTCCACAGTCTCTCATGGTTCATTCCCCCTTCTGTTTACCCCCCCTTCATTCTTCCCTTCCTTCTCCTACCGATCTTCCTATTTCTTATGTTCCGTAAATGAGTGAAACCATATGATAATTGTCTTTCTCTGCTTGACTTATTTCCATAGAAGAATTCTAAGATGACCCACAGATTTCTGCTCCCTGGTGTACGAATCCCATGTAATCCTCACCCCTTGAATATGAAGAAGACTTGTTAATAAAATGTAGTTTACTCCCATGATTATGTTATGTTATACAGCAAGAGGAACTCTGCAAATGTAATTAAGTTTCTTAATCATTTGAGTGAAAATCCTTAAGACCAACACCACTGTGGGCAAGTATCTTTGATCTGGAATTTGTAGCAATAATAAGCTCTTTCTTACACTCTTCTAAAAGTATGCTCTTTGATAGCTATAGGTTTATGTTCAATGATGATGAATGATATATGAAGAGGGTCTAGAAAATGATGTGTTATGGCAAGTAGATGTTATTATATATGTGTATTGTTTTCCAATTTTACACATTTATTGGAGCTTGAGGCATTATTATACCTGCTCTTTTACTGCTGGCAGGCATTGTGAGCTCAAGAAAGTTTCCAAGATTCTGTAAACAGATTATTTTTCAGCTTCCTTGACTTAATCTAGCATTCCTAGGAAGCCATGGCTAGTAAAGAAAGGGTCAGTGGTAGTGGTAACACAATCTGTACTAGATTTTCAGATAATCCTTGACTATTCTGAATAACCAATGCATGTCTAGTTTCCTAAAATTAGCTCCAACAGAAATGCCCTTCTTCCCATTTCTTATTCATAATGTCAGCTACTTTTATAACAGCTGCATTTGGAATATATTCATCTTGTCATAAAAAGTAAATCTACCATCTACTGCTGAATGTAAGACAGCAAGGAGGTTTGATGGTATTCATAGACCATATCATGCTTCTTTTGAGATGTCTTTGCCATCAGAAAATAATGTGAATAGTTTGAAAAGGTTCACTGGCAAACCTCTAGCCTGTTACTGAAATGTAGTTTATCTCTGCATTCATATTGATTTTCATAAAGAGAGCTGAAGTTTGAAATTTACTTAATACTTAGATTTTGTACTTCTATAAGAATTATAAATATGTTATTCTTAGAAACTCTTCAAATATTAAATGACACATTCTGAAAATGTATAATTATTATGAATTTCAAGTATGGTTTTGAAAATAATTCAGAAGAACTATATCTTAAATTTGATTTTTCAGTGTATTGCATTTTTACAGTGAGAAGAATGGCTACAAAATGATATGAAATAAAATTTCAATCTTTAACTTACCTAAAAGGCAGTTTTCAGTCCATCAAAATAACAGACAAGGGAAAAAGATATAGAGATGATGCTGTAGATGTACTCCCAGAAGTACTATATTTACATAAAATGTAATATTTTCTTTATCTTGCTTCTTTTATTTAGCAGATTAATTAATGAAAGAAGCTAATATATAAAGCTTTTAAATAAGATACTGGCCAACTTAAAGCTATGAATATAAAACTTTCTCAGAAAAACATGTAGCTTTTGTGCCCAGTGGGTTATCTTTGCCCAACACACACTCTAAGGAATAAAGAAGTTATATCTTACAGAATATTTTTGTGTCCATGATAGAGGATTATGTTACAAAAACTAAGTTTATTATAATAATTTGGTTTTAATAAAGCTCTAACCTCTCCCATTCTGGGTTCTAATAGTCTACTATGCAACAACGTGGATGGAGCTAGAGGTTATTATGCTGAGTGAAATAAGTCAGTTAGAGAAAGACAAATACCATATGATTTCACTCATATGTGGGATTTAGGAAACAACACAAATGAGCATAGGGAAAGGGAAGGAAAAATAAAATAAGATAAAAAAAGAAAAGGAGGCAAATCGTTAAGAGACTCTTAATTCTCGGAAACAAACTGAGGGGTACTGGAGGGAAAGTGTGGGGGATGGGGTAATTGGGTGATGGGTATTAAGGAGGCCACTTGATGTAATTAGCACTGGGTGTTATATGCAACTGATGAATCACTAAATTATACCCCTGAAACTAATAATACACTATATGTTAATTAAATTGAATTAAAAAAAATAATACGTCATAAATCAACATGATGATTAAAAGGAGATTGGGAAGAAGTCAAAATTCTTATTATATGTCACAAATCAAAATAAATCTCTTTACCTTTTGAAATTTTTAGAAACATAGCTTTGTTATATCAAATGAAAGATAATTTTTTAGAAATTCTAAAGAAAGGGGTACTATTATGAATATCTTGAAGTTCCTAACCAATTTGATGTATTAGAACATTTGTAACCACAAATGACTGGTAGATTTTCAAGGTAATCATCAAGAAAAATAAATTAAAAACTGGACTGTGGAGGGAATAAACAAGGCTGTTTACTACTGTTAAACTCTAATAGAGCTTAGCCAGACTGGCACTTTGTCATATTTGTTCTTTATTGCCGTAAGCTTCAGAAATCAGGTAACTTTACTAATTCTTTTAAGAGATTACTACTAACTTTATAAGCTTTTCAGGTTTTAGTTTCTTTTTCTTCTGTCTTTTCTGACTCCTAAAGCAGATTAATAAGCATGATCTAAAAGATATAAAATCATTAAAGCTTAACCCTTCTAAACTTTGGTTGTCAAGGTGAAGTTTATTATTACTAGAAAATGTTTTGGTGTTATTACAATCCATTTTAATTTAGACCATAATGAGGAAGGGACTTTTCTTTTTAAATATCTCTTTCATTAATCCATTTGACTCTATCTTAGCCATTACCAATATAATATGAGATACTCTCCATTTATCTAATGAAAGAGCTGCCTAAATGCTTTCCCTCCATCTATACAAATTATCTACACACTTTTTGGATCATTAATCCTTACAGAAAATTATTTCTGAGCAATGCCTCAATATATGCCTTTTGGTTATTTAAAAAGTATAAAAATAGATATTTAAAAGAATGAGACTACTTAAATAGTAGCTCTATTTTTTTTTCTTTCCTTCTAATACATGAGCTTGCATACCTTACTTTGCAGACCACTGCTACAGAGTGGATTCTGCTGTTAGCACAGTACTTTATTTTAAAAATAATCATGCTGCTTACTTCACTAAAATCTTTCAGTACTATCCTATTTCTCTTAGAATAAAAGGCTTACGTGCTTACTTTGGCTATAATGCCTGCATTTTTTGATTGGTTCCAAACTCTTCAGCATTGTCTTCTATCACTCTACATCTGTCAGTACATTCTACCAGTGGCTTCTATCCATTTCTTGGCCCTTTCATGTTCCCATCTACCACAAGGTCCTCATTCAGGCTGCAAAGGGAATCACATCCATTTGCAGACTGCAGAATGGACTGAGAAGGGCTTCAGCAAAGACCAGGAGACTGGTTAGGGGATGTTATCATAATGCTGGAGAGAGATAGTATTAGCCTGACCTGCAGCAGTTGAGGGGAATGAAGAGAAGGTAAATTTGGGAAATATTTAGGATTTGGAGGTGTCAGAACCTGGTAGTTGACTGAATATGACTTGTGAAGTGAGTGCTGATTTAAGAGTGATTTTCCAGTTCTAGGCTTGGGGTCTTTACTGAGATAGGGAAGTTGGGAGGGAAAACAAATTTGGAGAGGAAAGATCATGATTAATTTTGGACATGTTGATTTTTAAGATTTTTATGGCAACAATCAACTGTGTGTGAAATACAGAGGAGATGCTAGCCTAGATACTTGGATTTTTAAAATAATCAGCAAGTGATAATTGAAACTATACAAATAGATGTGATCGTCCCATTTGAATATTTCAAATGGCAAAGGAAGAAAGGGACACCAACACTTTACAGATAAGAAAATGAAAAGCTCACAAATGAAGCTGTCCGAAGGTCTAAGATGAGAAAAAAGAGTGAAAAGTATGAAAATCCTGAAAAGCACTATGCATGAAAGCCAAAAGAAGTGCCTTTTACAAAGGCTGGGTGATAAGGTGAGAACTAAATGTTACCATGAGGTCAAATAACTTTAAAATTGAGAACATATGTATTAGATAATCTGAAAGAACTTTGTTGTGACCAGGGCAAGACCACAGGCAACAGAGTTATGGCAAAGCCTCTTGTAGCCTGGTATGTGTTTGTGTATGTGTTTTATATATATAACTTCCATCAAAATTTAATTAAATATATATAATTAGATGAAAATTTATCTATTGAAATAGATGAAAAATTAGGGAAATTAAAAGTAGATGTAGAAAAGTAAGATAAAGGTGGGGTAAACTTAATGAATAAAAATTTGCTAAATTTTTTTGGTTTTGAAGACATGGGCTACAAATTTGGTTCTGAGCTTCCAGAAAACAACAATAAACAGAAAAAAATATACATATGGTAAGGTATAAGATACAATGAGTTCACTAGTTAAAAACATAAAGTGGCTCAGGGGCACCAGGGTGGCACAGCGGTTAAGCGTCTGCCTTCAGCTCAGGGCGTGATCCCGGCGTTATGGGATCGAGCCCCACATCAGGCTCCTCTGCTATGAGCCTGCTTCTTCCTCTCCCACTCCCCCTGCTTGTGTTCCCTCTCTCGCTGGCTGTCTCTATCTCTGTCGAATAAAATAAAATCTTTAAAAAAACAAACAAACAAACAAAAAAACATAAAGTGCCTCATAGGAAATATATATAAATAAATAGCATATATATAATTAATATTTATTATTTTAAATATAGAAATATTTACACTTTACATATATTATATATAATAAAACTGATTATTTATTTTAATTAATTAATTTATTTTTGGTCCAGAGACTTGCTGTGTCATAGCATAATGAACAATGACAAAAATATTCCTTTTCCTAACAAAATTCCTCACTATTAAACATAAGCTGAAAAAGCAATTTTATAACAATAGGCCAAATATTTCACTACAGGTTTGCACCATTCTTAGCCTGACTTTCCCTAAAGATAAAATTTGAAATATATAGATAAATGAATGCACCTCCTATATTTTAAGCAATTGTTTTTGACAGTTTCTGTCTCTCTTGAGATTTTCACAAAAGGTAGATGGATGAGATTTCAGATTATGTGCTTTGGCAAGAACCTAGAGTACAAATTGCAAGTTTTCTGATTAAGAATACATTTATACAAATTACTGGCAGATAGAGAGGAGAGGCCGGCATATGTCTATACAAATTCAGGAGTTTAACTAGTTGTAAATGACTGACTAGTCTGATTCATTATAGAATTAGATGCAAAGAGCATTTGTGGACAAAGTAGTCTTCAGAAATAATTATGGATGATTGAAATCCCCACAGTCTATGTTATAGAATTCACCCACACTACTTACAATCTAGAGTTTTTCATAGCACATATTTTCTACTGGTCACCCAAGCATTCCCAAATCACGCAATTTCCTGCTAAAGGTGAGCAGATATATTTCCTAGGAAGTGTTCATCTAAGTCTATGATTTAAACTGATTTATAGAATTGCAATCAAATATTTAAGTGAATAACTTCTAAGGTAATGTTTGTCAAAAATGTTGATATTATTGTTGAGACACTATTTGGTAATCCTTGGTTAGAAAACTAACCAATTATGCCATTCTTGTATGTAACAATAAAATTATATCATAAGCTTGGTGAAAATGTGTTTATGCATAGTGACAGGCTGGTATGCATCCAGTTTATCCAAAATAAATTTTGAGTAATCAAGGTAAAAATTAAACACAGGAGGGTTTCCAAAATACATAATCTTTCACAGCAGTTAACATTATTATTTGATTTGTCAGGCCACTATACCTGTAGACATTGACACTCAAGTGATGTTAAAATATAGGTCTTATAAAAGCCCCATAACCAGCATCATACAAATGGTTCATAGACTATAGACATAACCAGTTCTACTGCATGCAGTTGTAATGAGTAAAATTCAGTAAAATTTTCAAAATGTTTTATTTTTCCTGACATATGTCTTTAACAGGTGAAAGAGAAAGTAACAGGGCTTAATAATGAAATACCCCTACTGAAAACCTGCTGACTCTTCATGAAAAACACAGGCTTCAGCATTTTAAGTTATATTTACTGAATATCCATATGTTTCAAGCATCTGGAACAGATTCATAACAATGAATCAATCAAAATCTCATGTAATTTTATTACTACTTTCAACAAGCAAGTCATTTGGACAAGACACTGCACTCATTCACGCATCGATTCATTAATTCATTTATTCCATAAATAGCCGAGTTTCTTACTTTGTGCCAGTGACTAGGGTGGAGTTCTGAGATATAGTAGTTACAAAACCTTTCTTTAGCTCTACTGGAGCTTACAGTCTAATAAATCAACTCAAAGATTTTTAGGTGATTTTTATGTAACATGTATTGTGCTAAATGTTTTACATAAATTGCTTTGTAATTTTCTTAGTAAATTCTTGAATGGATATTATTTTTTGTGCAAATTTTCTTGTTCAACATATTGAGATGCAGAGAATCCGAGTACAATTCACCCAAATTCACATAGTTAGCAAATGTCAGTGCTGAGGTTTAAAACCTGAGTACTCAGACTGTAGAGTGTTCATATTTTGTCAATGTTATGCACATGATTTGAGGGTAAACCAAACAGAGCCTGCAAACTCTGAAACAGTCTCCTGAAATATTTTTGACGAAAAATGATGTAACAATATATATCTAGAATTTGAGAAAGATGATTTAAGGTTGTACCTCTGGATCTGGGAACTTTTTGCACTGCAACTTTAAGGAAGTTGTTTCATCTTCTTGAGTTTTAACCCCATCTCTTATTAAAATTTGATAGTAAAATATCCAGAGCTTTTGTAGATATGCAGAGAAATAATATATGTGACACTGGATTTCAAATAAATGCTAATTCAATTCTAATTCAATATCTTAACACAAACTGGTTCTATTTATTTATTTAAATACTAATTATTATTCTAATTATTTTCTCCTTGTGAAAAAGCTATACTGGAACGGGGTCTGCAGAGGGCTGGACATCTAGATTAAAACAAATGAACAGACAAACAAAAACACTAAAGGAGGAAATTGGAAGCTACCTAAGACAAACTTCTAACTTCTTATTTTGCTTAAGAATGGAGCTACAAACGATGACTGAATAGTCCAGGCCATTCTCTTAACAGAGGTCTACAAAAATTTTTTAATTGAATTACTCTTCAGTCCAACTTGAAGTAATTTGGATATCTGGATATATTTCTGTATTTTTTCGATATTTGGAGTGGATTTCTCATTAGGATGATGTCATATCAGTCTTCTATGAAGTTCAGAGATCTATAACATAGCTCAAAGCATTTTTCACCCTGCAGGACCAAATTAAAGATGAAAGGGGTTGAAGGGAGAAATGCTCATTGAAATATAAATATTTCATCTTTATTAATTCTTAAAGCAGGTGAGATGAATTTTAAAAAAGGGGTGAAATATGTTACATAAATTCTTGGTATTTCTGGTGTGAATATTTTCCTACAGCTGGTGACTTCTTATGTTAAAAAAAAAAAAAAAAAGCCTATGCCGAAAAATGTGTCATTTATGTTCTGAATCCTAACTGAGATGAATCAGTTTGGTATATCTTTTCAATTAGTTTAATGCAGTTAGGATAATCTCAGATTGGAAAGCTTTTGTAAGAAAGTATCTTTGAACAATTATCTTTGCAGAAACATACTGAAAAGGTTTACAGAAAACAATAAAACACTGATATACATTCCCAGTGTTATATTCTGTTATCTTCCTACAATTGCTCACTCTCTCATTTTATTATTAAAATTCTATCAAAGACATAACAATAACTACAACAAAAATACAAAAGCTCCCAACACTAAACTATAAAACTGATAATCAACATAATTGGAGAAATTGGAATGATGCTCTAATGAACATACCTGGTTTAAAAAGAGAAAAAACAAATTTATGTTTTATATCAGAAGATGCCCAGAAATCTCCTGAAACTCTCACCAACCTGAAATAATATTGTAAATTACATTTTCCATTTGTAGACTCAGAAACCTGTGTTCTGCAGCTCTAGAAAATGGAGCAGCTATTCATTTGTGAGCCAGGTGGAGGACTGGTACCCCTTCTTCCTCCTGTTGCCATCTGTTCGTAGATACTCAATTCTCAGAAAACAACTTGGCAGGGCACGGGGATCAAGTAAGGGCTGAATTTAAAGTTTTCCTTTTGGGCTGTGGCTCCTACAAATAGTAAGCTTCATTATAAGCAAGACAGAGTTTCATTTTATGTCAGAATTATAGCTTTCCAGGTAGTGTAAGTAAGCTTGGAGCACGCTTTTCAAATTTTTGATCATCCCATCATTAAAAAGTGACTATACTCTGTTATATGCATATTTATTGATGAATCTTATAGGTATGACTTTATTGTAATATATTATTTACATTATGAAATGTGAAAAATGTGAGTTCAAGATCTAAATAAAAGTTTAAAAATCTGTTATATTGTCTAATGGTATAATACTTCAATAATTTTAGTGAGAGAAATTTGATTAAATTTATTTTGTAATTTGAAAATTCTGATTGGATGCTTTGTGATGCAATGGCTCCAATGTCTGGTTCTGAGTTAACTTAATTTCTCTATGTGGTTTACTATCTGTCAACTGAAAATGATAGTCCATAAAGGGACACAGATCTAAATGAAAATAATATTTCAGCCATGCTACATAATAATTTAGGTTACTTATTTTTCTCTCTTTTAAACTATTGTGCAGAGTTTTATGTAAAAATATGTTTGGAAAACTTCTACTATAATGTCAAGAAACTTTTCTTACAAAGCAAAGGAAACATATGGCATTCTTATGCTTTAAAGAGGCTTAAAAACCAGGGTAAAACTTCACTAGAAGGACCTCCACTGGATAATTTTGAATAGATTAGAATCTTTTATCTGTTAAGTGTGCAGAGGTGACTTTTTATAGATGATACAGTTGTTTAGTTTTTGGCAACAGAATCATTTAAAATGGAAAGATTGTCAACCATTTGCAAA
Organism: Ursus maritimus; assembly: GCF_017311325.1. Lineage (NCBI taxonomy): Eukaryota > Metazoa > Chordata > Mammalia > Carnivora > Ursidae > Ursus > Ursus maritimus. The sequence goes on from NW_024426774.1 coordinate 44,015,527, forward strand.
CTCTGCATAGGATGGGTTTCCTTTTAAAAAGTGACTTTCTTATTTGTGGTAAAAATGTCACTTAACTTAAAAGAGTAGATTAGGCGAGTGCTTTATTTGCAAATATATCTTCTAGGAGTTAAAGAAGCATTGGGGGAAAAATGAGAGCATGTCAAAAGGACACAGAAGTCAGTCTGAAGATGTTGAATGAACTGAATGTTTCAAAGCTGGAAAAATCTGAGTGACAAAATAAATAATGATAGCATTCGGTTATGACCCATAGAATAAATAAATATCTATGAGTTCATATGAATACAAATATACAGCAAAAAAAATAAATGAGAGAAAAAAAGATGGCAGCTCCTCATCCTTATATAAGAATTCCAATTAATAATAAAAAAGGAATGTGGGAAGTCCAATTATTATCTTGGGTACAACACAGTGGTAAGTGTCACAAGCAAGATCCACCGATGGATGCCAAAATCAGTAGGAAAAATGGGAGGAGAAAAAGGATATCTGCAGTCTCACGGTAAATAAAGTAATATTTATCAAAGGGAAAATTGTTAACAATATAGTAGAAGAACTTGGTACATACCACCTGAACTAGCTGGTCACAGTAATAAGACACACACTGACATTGTGCCCCTGATATAGTGTATTAAAAAAGTCATGACATCCCTTGTCTTGTATTCTTGACAAAGGTTCATAATATCATTCTAATCACAAGGAAACATCAATCTAACCCAAATTAACTAATATTCATCAAAAGTGCAGGGGTCAGGAAAAGCAATGAAGGAGAGAGAACTGTCACAGACTGGGGGAGACTAAGGCAACGTGGAAACTAAATACAATATGAGATCCTGGATTGGATGCTGGAACAGAAACAGTATTTTAGGGGAAAAATGGTAAAATTCAAATAAGTTTGTAGTTTAGTTAACACTACTGTACAAATTTTAATTCATTGTTTTGATAATTTTCTATGATTATATATCCTAAATATATACACAAATATGGCTAAAAGGGATAAGAATTTCAAGTAAACTGGTAACTATATAAGGTAGTAACTAAATATAAGCCATGTGTAGATGTCTATCAAAAGTGACCATGACCAAAGAGCCCTCAAATTATATCATACCCAGGTTGATCCCAGTCACCATTACTCTGTTCTACCCGCCTGTGAATTCTCTGCCATGTAAGCACCCTTTCAGGTTGAAAGGCTGTACAACCACTCCTGGTTGTTAAAGGATTTAAATGCATCTATTCTGGGAACCAATGGCTAATCCCAAATTTCTTTAGCCATCTCCTCTTATCTTAAAGATCTCTGGTCCTCAAGGAGCAATAGAGATCTTAAGACGCTTTCTCAGATAAGACCAATTACGCTCCCAAACATTCCTGTTCTTATGTATATCCTTCAACTGCTATGCAAAACCTTTAGGATAGCAGTGGGAAGAAACCCCAAGAATATCTTGATTTCACAAAATGACAGAATCTTCACATTACAGAAGAAGCTTGACGCTATACTTTAAATCTCTTATTTTAAATTAAAAGTCCCTGGAGTAGTTATGTGACACACCTAAGGTGGGATAGGTGATCAATAACAAGTTTCCTCTAATGACTGAGTCACTAGATTTTCTTGACACCACTAGCCCTTCTCCTCTAAAGGGCAAGTGAATTTCCTTTTGATTCCATTGTTATATTTACTATTCTTTTCCTTCTTTTTTTTCTCCTCAGCATCTCACATGGTTTTCCTTAGGACAGCAATTCTTACAGTGTGATACACACTTCAGGGGGCCTGCAAGGTCAAAACTACTTTCCTAATAATACTAAGATGTCTTTTTCATTCATTCTTTTGTGAGCGTCCAGGGAGGAGATATCCAGAGGCTGCATGGTGAAAGATTTTGAAACACAGAGAAAGCAGAAGCAGGTATGAGAATTGAGAGAAGTCAGAAACCTGACATTAAAGATTTCCAAAAATGTAAAAAAAAAGTCACCATTATTATGGTTTTTGTTTTGGAAAATGCAGACGTTTTGCACTAAAATTGTTTGTTTTTGTTAGTATATAATGAATTATAGTGTTATTTTAGAATGAATTTCTATGTAAATATTTTTAAAGTGCCTCAGTTTTAATTCCTAATGTAAATATCAATACATATAACTTATATAAACAAAAGCTCCTTGGAGTCCTCAATAAATTTAAGAGTAAGAGCCACATAAAAAAGCTTGAGAATCACTTCTCTTATGTAGTTATTTCCCACCACCCAGGGAAGGAAAAAAACGAAAACAAAACACATGGAAATGTTCCTAATTATAGAAGAAACATGGCAACTGATTAAAAAGCATTTATTAATATAACTTTTAATACCGTCTCACTCACTACATTTAAGACGTGAGAAGAGAGTCATTTTGTATTGTTTCTTATATTATATCCATGGCAGTAGACTCTGTTTTGTTACTTGGGGCAAGTGGCTTAACATCTGACTCTTAAGCATCCTATTCTGTAAACTAGGAATAACCCTGTCAATTTCAAAGATTTTTAATAAATATTAAAAAATAATGAACGTGAAGTTTCTCATTCAGGCCTGAGATTTAATAAATGCTCGAAGTGAAAATCTGGATGGCTGGTAGTGGTCAGAGAGGATGTTGCAATAGAAGGGGTTTTAATGGAGATGTAGTAGTAGTAGTAGTACCAGTTACTGTGTTGGTGTAACTTACATAGCTTAAAGTCACGGATCTTAAATGTTTAGCTGAAAAACTTGTTACATATGTATTTAACCACCTTATCATCACCCAGGTTAAGATACATCTTTGTTGGGGAATCTGGGTGGTTCAGTTGGTTGAGCATTTGGCTCTTGGTTTCGTCAAAGGTCATGATCTCATGGGTCATGGGACTGAGCCCTGTGTAGGGCTCTGTGCTCAGTGGGGATTCTGCTTGAAGATTCTCTTCTTCTGTCCCTCCCCCCCCACACACATGATCTTTCTCTCTCCCTTTCAAATGGATAAATGAATCTTTAAAAAAGAAGACACATTTTTGTTGTGCTGGCTTTGTGTATTTTTAAAAAATTGCAACATTTTGCAATAGTATCAAACTCCAGAAATATTGGTGTTGTGAAATGAATTATAGTCCTCAATTTGGTAAATTAATGCAAACAAAATGATAAGAATACATAATATGTGACAATATTAAACAAGTATTTAATTAGGTATTATTTGTAAAACTAAGCCCTTCAATTCCATCGGATCTTGATTCAAAAGTTAGCTTCATGTTAAAAGTTAGCTTTGGATCAACCTTGGTAAAATTTTAATTCTTGCTCTTATATTTTACATCACCCTTCCCTTAATGTTTTTTCTCTTCTGCACTTAAAACTAATCTAATGCATCATGTAATTGGCTTATCTGTCCTGTTCATAGTGTGTATTCTCCATTAGTCCTAGCTGCAGCAATCAGACCAGAAAAAGATAAAAAAGGCATCCAAGTTAGTAAGGAAGAAGTAAAACTGTCACTATTTGCAGACAGCATGATACTATATATACAAAACCCTAAAGACTCCACCAAAAAACTATTAGAACTAACAAATGAATTCAGTAAACTGACTCATGGGTGGCTCAGTCAGTTGAGCATCTGCCTTTCGCTCAGGTCATGATCCCACATGAACCCACACATCTGTGTGATGTCCCCCTGCTAAGCGGGGAGCCTACTTCTTCCTCTCCCTCTGCCCCTCCTCACCTCTCCTGCTCTCTTTCTCTCTCAAATACATAAATAAAATATTTTTTTAAAAATGAATTCAGTAAAGTTGTAGGATACAAAATTAACATAGAGAACAAAATACTTAGCAATAAATTTAACCAAGGAGGTGAAAGACTTGTACTCTGAAAACTATGAGACACTGATGAAAAAAATGAAGATGACACAAACAAATGGAAAGATAAACCATGCTAATGGATTGCAGCAATTTACATTGTTAAAACGTCCATAGTACCCAAAGCAGTCTACAGATTTAATGCAATAATAATAGCATTTGTCAGCAAAACAGGATAAATAATCCTAAGATTTTTATGGAACCACAAAAGACCCCAAAGAGCCAAAGCAATCTTGAGAAAGAACAAAGCTGTAGGTATGACAATCCCAGATTTCAAGATATACTACAAACCTGTCGTAATGAAAACAGTAGGATACAGACACAAAAATAAATACAGAGAGCCCAGGAATAAACTCACAATTATATGGTCAATTAATCTACAACAAAGGAGGGCAAGAATATACAATAGGTAAAAGACTATCTCTTCAATAAATAATGCTGGGCAAACTGGACAGCTACATGCCAAAGAATGAAACTGGACCACTTTCTTACACCACATACAGAAATAAACTCACAATGAATTAAGGACCTAACTGTGAGACCTTAAGCCATAAAACTCCTAAAAGAAAACATAGGCAGTAGTTTCTAGAATATTGACCTTAGCAATGTATTTATGAGTATGTCTCTCCAGGCAAGGGAAACAAAAGCAAAAAGAAAGTATTCGGACTACACCAAAATAAAAAGCTTTCACACAGTGAAGGAAACCATCAACATAATGAAAAGGCAACCTACTGAATGGGAGAAGATATTTGTAAATGAAAAATCCAAAAAGGCATTAATATCCAGAATATACAGGGATTTTATGCAAGTAAACACCAAAACCTCCCAAATAATCCAATTAAAAAATGGACAGAGAACCTGAATAGACATTTTTTAAAAGAAGACCTATGGATGGCCAACAGTGATTTGGGGGTCATCACTAATCATCAAGGAAGTACAAATCAAAATCACAATGAGATATGACCTCACACCAGTCAAAAGGCTAGCATCAAAAAGATAAGAAATCACAAGTGTTGGTGAGGATGTGGAGAAAAGGGACCTCGTGCATTGGTGGTGGGAATGTAAATCGGTGCACTATGGAGACAGTATGGAGGTTCCTCAAAAAATTAAAAATAGAAATACCATATGATCCAGTAATTCCTCTACTAGGTATTTAGCCCAAAATAGGAAAACACTAATTTCAAAAGTTATATGCACCCTCGCCTATGTTTATTGTAGCATTATTTATAATAGTCAAGATATGGAAGCAACCTAACTTTCCATATATATATATATGTATATACATACATATATATATACATATATATATATATATATATATATATACATATATATATATATAATTCAACCATAAAAATGAATGAGAGCTTGCCATTTACAACCACATGGATGGACCTAGAGAGTATTACACTAAGTGAAATAAGTCAGAGAAAGACAAATATCATATCATTTCGCTCACATGTGGAATCTAAAAAACAAAACAAATGAACAAACAAAAAACTAGAAATGGATTATAAATAGAATGAAGTTGTGGTTGTTGGTGGGAGAAGAGGCTGGAGGGATGGGCACAATAGGTAAAAGGGATTAGGAGGTATAAACTTCCAGTTATAAAATAAGTCACAGAGATAAAAAGTATAATGTAGGGAATATAGTCAACAAGAATAATAAAAAAATAACGTATTATGTAATTGACTTATCTATCTTGCCTATTGTGTGTCTTCCCTACTAGAATGCCTGTTAAGTGAAAAAAGAGTGGTTTGTTCATGCTTTTATAATTAGTTCCTAGAAGGTATTGTAACATAGTAATTGCCCATATGAAATTTGTTAATTAAGTGTTGAAAGCATGGTAGGTTTTAAAAATATGGATAATTTAAATGCAAAATTATGACATTACAATTATCAGTATTAAAATATGAATGCTGACGAAAAATAAAGGCAATAAAACAAGAGTTGTTTGGTAGTTTTCTTTCTTTTTATTTTTTTTTTTTTGGTCTGTCTTTTCTAATGTTTTTTATTCAGTAAATTAAAATCAGGGGAAAGCAGTAATGAAAATATGAGAGGGAAGGAACACAATATTATTTATCCTAGTTGCTATATGACCTTAGAATGACCAGTGACAAAAAGCCAATTTGACAATTAACCCATAATGATTTGTCAGGTTCCAGCAATATGGTAATATCTTAATCTCTCCATGTTTCAAATGCCAAATATATATATATATATATTTCATCCATATGTAAATACTAATGACAAGAACTTCCCAATTTATGCCCAATACAGATGGGATTTTGAATTCTCTTATAGGCTATGTGAAAGCACAAATGTGCTATGTCAGGAATTTCCACAAATGAATACAGAGGACAAATAGATAAATTAGTAAAATAGGACTGCTCTAAGATGATGAATGATGACTCATATGAGGTTTTGATATACAACAAGAATCTATTCAATAGTAGGGAATGGAGAAAATCAGGGTGAGCAAAAACGCATGAGACTTATCTCTAGGAATAGATGCTATTATACAACTCCACCCACTCATTTTCAGGTAAGGATGCAGACCACAGCCACGTTATCCTACAGTCCTGGGTTTTTTCCATAGGAGACAGAAACCTATACTTTAATGTAAAATCTTTCAAATATCTAAATTTTAACCTTTAACATTTAATTTAAATGTAAAGTCATGTGTAGTTAAGACTTTGTGGAGGGAAGAAAACATCTTAAAACTGAAATGTGGTCAACAGCCACCAGTTTCAACTTCTGCTGCCATTTATCAGTGTTAACTCACAAACCCACGTATATACTAAATGTCCATTCTGGTGAGCACAAGCTCAAAACACAGAGCACACCATTCTCTACAGTTGTGTTAAGTTATTGCATAATATATTCACAGACTTAAACTACAACTTCAAAGGAGATTTTTAATTTTTTGCTTTTAATTGTTCTTCACTTGAAAGGAGTTCCTAAAATGTTAATTTTCACTGCCTCCAGTATCTCTGTCAAACAGTGAATGATATATTTGCTCTTGAAAGAAATCTTTTTTTTTTTTAATGAAGGAAACTACTATCCTAATTTGTATTTTCTGATGTCCAAGTTTTGTCACATCTTTAAAATTAGTGTACATTGACAACTTTTTAGTAATTTAACTTTTTTTGTCTTTATGGGCTATCAAGAAAAAATGAATTATGTATCTTACGCATACACTTAATTTTACTTAAAAACACCCATTGCCATCACTCAGTCTATTTGATTCTCTTTTAATAACAGAGCCAATTTCCCAGCATCTTAATCATTTTCACTGCTTCTTCCTGGATAGTCTCCAAATTACCTGTATCCTTGAATTTGTAGAGCTTGTGAAAAAGCATAATCTATAGAGATAATTAAAGCAAGAATTAAGTATTGCTAAATTCTCTTTTGACAGTGATTGTGAAAGTCTGTATTTCATAAAATTGATGTAAAATGCAGTAATTTTTCACTATCCCACACTTGCCCTGTACCTTTAGAGTTACTATCTATCTAAAATAATTAGATAATTTTGAACAGCAGGAGGTCAGGATGTAGCATTCATGAGATGAAATTCTGAGGAAAGAACGGAGGCATGAGTGGGGCGAACTCTATCTCTAACAATATGAGAACTTTCATGAGACAGAGGGAATCCATTCCAGTCACATGGTGATGCTTTTATTCTCGCTTCAATGTCTTTTAGGTATGATTACTCAAACATTTATTAAGCACCTTTGGTGATGAAAAACTTTTTGTCTTTCAAAGAGCTCCACCCGGTTTTAGTTAACTGGAAGTATCAGAAAACTGTTCCTTAAGTTGTGCTCTAATCTTTCTTCTTACTGGTAGTACCCAGTGGGCAGGGAGTCCAGTTAGGATTTGAATCCAGGGCTTTACTCTAGCACCCAACATTCTTTACCAACAAGTATGGTCGTATTGTATGAAAATACCACAGTTTCTTAGACATCTTTTCTATCCCATAATAAATATGTCCAAAATTAAATAGTTCACATAATATTGTGCAGAGGTCTTACATGCTTGAGTTCATATAATATTAAGAAATCCCAGGATTTTTGGTCTAAATTCACAATCATGTAGTGTCAGTGTGCCCACAAGAAATCAGAAAACTACTTGGGAAGTCACAGGATGGTCAATTTATGGACATACTGAATATATTTAATTAAAAAGAGTATTTTCCCCCTATCATCCTTATCATAATTAATTGGATGGTTAAAGAAAACAAAATAAATAAAAACTGTTAATTTTTTAGGGTATGAATTGTTTATTAATTTTGTGACTTCCTGTCAAAATCATTTGATAAATCAGGAGGCATAAAATAAGTGTACAGTTCAAAGCATGATCTTTAATTTGCTTAAATTTGTTTCTACATGATATGCTATAGGAACAAAGGCATAGGAATCAAAGGGTTTTATTGCTGTAGATATTTTTTAGACTACCAATGCTTTTCTTCACCAATGAAAACACACCTTAAGTATGTGTAAATTGAACCTTTCCTAATTTACAATATAATTGTTTTATTAAATTGCAGTTAATTAAATTGCAGTTAATATTTGCAATAATTAACAAAATAAATTAATTCCACACTATGTAACATTCTATATAAAAACCTGAAGTACATGATTTTATAAAATATGTTAACTTTCATATTTACATTATTAAAATTTTAATTTCAGATACTATTCAAATGAACATGTTTGATTAGTTTTTAAAAACTTACTTATAAATTAATTTATTTCTGAATAAATCAGTATAAATAATCTAGCCGAATGTAACTTTTCTACTTTATACATACTTGAACTGGGTTTGTGGTATGGAATTTCAGAAGAAGAGAAGAAGGAAACCACCTGTATTATTTTTAGGATAGAGAAAAAAACTTTTTTTAAAAAAACAACTCAAATAGTACAAAAAGTGGTATTTGGTCTTTGGGGCTAATATTGTGTCATGCTTGGGGACTAGGATTCAGGCCACTGTAGAAATAGGTTAGAGATATTTCCACTTTACCATATGCAACACTTCAGCTTTCATGAAAATTATGTATTTAAAAAAATAATTTCCCTGCGACTGTTGTAGAGCAGTATCTTTTCTTGGAGGTATCTTTTTGGATGGCTTTATCATTTCGCCAATATGCATTTTTCTATTATTTAAGTAAATGAACATTTTTTCATGTCACTTGTATAATGAAAAGCAAGCAAAAATTTTAATTCAATCACTAAAATAACAAAATATGATTTATAGTTTCCTAATATTGGGGAAAAAAAGAAAAATGACCTTACCTGGAGTGCAGACTTGCCTCTCCCAGTTTATGTAGGACACAAAAGTTATCCCTGTATTGCTTCAACTTGATAGGTTTACAGTTACTACTGGAAGTGCCTGGAAGCCAGGGAACAACTCTAGAAGCTAATCTGGTTGTTCCTTTCATAGCCCAGAGCTCTATGGCAGTCAGTGATACAATCACAGACATTAGACCAACAAGCAAGGCAGCTCCTGTTTTGAGGCAGAGAAAAATAAGCTGCCACAAATGCCTCACAACTTTATTATTGCAATTGATCACATTTATGAAGAACTCATAAAGTTGCAAACAGTTATAATACAAAAAAGCAGTTATAACAATGCAAAGTGGTCTATCATCACCTCTTGATGACAACTTTATTACTGCTGGGGACCAATATTGTACAGGGGAATCTAGTAGCCATAAGTTATTTTGAAGTGAAGCAGCACAGCAGGCTAGAGTATTACTGTACAAAATTTATTTTTTATGAGACACAATAATTATATCAAACAGTTACCAAAATGTCTGGGAACTACAGGATCTATTAAGATACCACAACAGAGACATCTCCTTTATGTTCATTGGGAATGGCAATAAGCATTACTACTTGGGTAGAAAGACAGGCTCTCGCAATTCACCCTTGGATTGCCTATAAGTTATTGTCACAGGTGACTGGCAAAGATGAAGTTTAATAACGCACGGTCTCATGGAGCTCAACAGAGCATGAAACTTAAGGGCCTCTAGCCACGGAAGGGATTTGGCATTCACTAGTATCTAATTATGAGTCAGGAAGAAAAGAATTTACTATCACCTGAGGACTATTACCTTTTTATTCTTGAACATTTATAGTTTTTTTTTTTAATTATTAAAGAGGATAACAAGCAAAAGAAATAACAATATAATTAATTTCCTGAGGAATTTTCTTACAAATAAGTCTGATATATTAGTCTTCAGTTTAATTGGATGACTAGAATGTCAAATTGTGTTTCAAATATGTTGTCTCCCCTTCGGATCTAGGCCCAGGACTCATTTTAGGAATTACTAAATCTCTGAAATTGTTCTAAATTTAATTTGAATCACTATAGTATTCTACTAAACCTTCTCTTAACCTTGGAGCCATTTATATTTCTTATTACTCATTCAAAAATATTTATTAAATGTTTACTATGTGTCAAACATTGCTCTGGACAAAATGAGAACCAAATTAGTATTCCAGAAAAATGTGGCCAGAGGTTGATTTGGTTTATACATTTCTTATAAAATATTTTGTTAGAATCACCTACTTGAATCTTCTGAATAGAGAGAGCCGAGACTTAAAGAAAGCAATGTAGTGGCCTCTGTACAGCTACCATGGAAGCTGTTCATGTAACCCTGAGCATGTTAATAATAGAACTGCTTGCCAAAGGTGAATAGCGTATCTTTAGTGGTCTATAAGGCTATTTCTGAGGGACCTCTTTCCTCCATTTTATTGGGAATCTATCTCATTCTTTATTGTTATCCCACAAACAATTTGCCATGTCTGTAACTTGACTGGTGCCCCTACATATTCAGTTCCTACTATATTTGGTTCCTACCACGTTTTGTTCCTACTATGCTTGATAGTCTGTAATTTTGATTCTCACTCTGGCTTGACTCTGGCTTTCTGCAGTGTATCTGGTGTGATCATCCTGCTGCCTCTGAGTTTTACAGTGTCGTGAGTGAAGGCTCAGGTCTGAGAACCCGAACTCCGCTCTATAATTGAGATAGTATAATTCATTACACAGTTTACTTGTTGTTAGTTTCCATCGTAAATACACAAATAAAAGAGAAATACACTCTCAAGTTATAGTGTTCAGACAGAATAGAATTGCATAGATTAATAAGTCAAAGTCCCTGTTCATGCTGATTCAAAGTCCACATCCTTTCCCATTGTTTTCACGTATGTTTTTTGTTCCTTATGATATTTTATAAGGGTATTTGCTCTTAATCTTTATTTCGATTTACTGAATCTTCTCATCTATCTGTAGATTTTTATCTGGTTGTATGTAATACAAAACATTGTGATGGAGAGCTTCCATTTTCTTCTCCTTGTTCACTTTATATACCCTTTCCACTCTTTCTTATTATCCAAGAAGCTGATCTCTACAGTCCGGATCAAAATGTTCATTTACTCTGTTTTCTGTGTGAATTTGGACAAAGGAAGCCATTAGCAACAGTTCAGAGGGTGGGAGGAGAGGAAGGATAGAATAATTATTTCTTTGGCTCCCTCCCTTCCAGGTGTTCAGGAGGTGACTGTGTACCTTTATCAATGATCTCCACCCCTGTAGGGCACTCTCTCCTATGGCTACTTTCTCAGAGTCCTGGTAAAATGCATTCTCCTTTTGCTCTGTATGGCCAATGAGTAGTACAGTCTTTTACTGGTGCTAGCCTCCAAGGCACTTTATTATCCTGGGCTGCTTGCCTTTTATCTGCTCATGTTTTGTAATTTTTTTTCACCAATTCCTCCTCAATTATCCCATAGCTGGAACCCTAACTGATAAATTTCTTTATATTTTCATTTTAGGACCTGTCAGATTGATTGGATCTCTCTTCACATATTCCTTATCCACAGTTTCTTAATCTGTAAATGAAATAAAACGAAAGTACTAACCTCGGGTTCTGAAGTTAAATGAGATAAAGTATGTAAAGTATTTATCATACTGACTGGGGCACGGTAAAGTATCAATAATGTGACTATTTTTAGATAGCAGTTTCCTCTTGCTGCTTACTTCTTGACATGGTCCCCAACATCAGGAATTTTGTTGTTGTTTTGTTTTTATTAAGCCTTTGGGGATCTATTCCCCTTAAACTCTAAATGTAAAGCTAACCTGCCATTTCACGGTATGGTATTCATCTCTCAATATCTGATTAAAATTCTGAATGTTACTGGCATAAGAATGGCGTCTTACCTGGAATCTTAATGTGTGTGTGTATATACACTCCATTATTTTAGAGTCTTTTACTGTCAAAAATAAAAGGAGTGCATTGCAACATTAATTTTTATGTTTAAAATTTTATTAATACTGTAGCTAAAATACTTTTTTCCCTTGCTTTTAAACATTTCTCATTAAGGAAGCTACTGAATTTGCGTATGTGTTTTGTAATTTTCCACACTATCACAATTATTTAACATTACATATAATTTTTGAGTGAATCTCTTAGTGTTTCTGTTTCTCTTTCATAGAAACCAAATATTTCTTTATTCTTTATAGTACGACAGACTCTTTCCCAACATGTTTTTTCTTGATTCTGCAGCGTATTGTTTTGTGATAAATACACTAGATATCCAAAATAATAAATTCATTTTTTAGTCTTTATTTTTCTGTAAGCATACTCTATTCATAAAGCAGAGATGGACAATTTCTATGGTCCAGTTTCTGATCAGATTAATGGCTTGAGGTTAAAATGATGTGCTCTGTCTCTGCATCTAGTCAAATCCTGGTTGATCTTAGCAAGTATTCATCTAGTACATCTTTACCGACTGCCATCTTCTTTGCCATTCTCTACCTGACTTTCCTAGAGTCTAAACAAACAGTGCACATTGAAATAGATGTTTCTTAGGTTGTATTATGAACAGGGATATTTTCCTGCTCTTCCAATTCTATGTGCAACTCCAAATCATAAAGACATATGAATTTCTTTCCTCATGGAGTTTAACCACTAATCTTATGAATAAAGTCCCTTAGTTGCAGAGAATGTAAGCACTGTGTCCAAAATTACACATCTAAAAAACAAACAAACAAACAAAGAAACAAAATTACACATCTAGTTAGTGATAAAGCTGGGAATAAAATCCAGTATAATGCATAGGAAAGAATACTGGTTTTGGAAATATGAAACTTATGTTTACATTCTTGCTCTACCATTTTTTGATCCATAGCTCAAATGACATAGTAGTCTTCTCTTCAGCTTTTGGAATTGAAAATAAGAAAATGGAAAATACACTTAACCATAAAAAATTGTGGTGTGAATCAACTGAAACAGCATATGCCAGCACCTGCACAAATGTCAATCTACTGATTTCCAAAACATGCTTTTCTGCCTCCTCATACTGCTTTCTCTTTTTCCTTTTCTGTATATATAAACTTTAAGTATTATCAGTCATAAGAGAAGAATCACTTAATATTAATACTAATTCAATCATTATTATTTGATATGTTACCTATCTTAATATCTATCTTATGGAGTAAATCAATCAGACATACTGACTGTTTGACACATTTATACATTTTTATTTTGAAAAAAAGTTTTCAGTAAAATAATTCTCACGTTATTAGAAACATTTCATTTCCCTCACTTTCTCATTGACTAACGATTTTGATTATAGTTTATTTGAATTACTTAATCTTGTTGTAGTCTGAAATATAGAATCTCAAAAACCATAGCTGAAAGAATACACATATTTGTTATTGGTTTTACCAAACAAGAAGTGATTGTTTATGAAGAAGAAACAAATTGCTTATAGTTGGAAAGAATATAGCATAGGCATACAAATTTTGTTCAATTTTCATTTAAATCTGACAATATAAAATTAAGTGAGCATTTTCAACTGCACTTTTCTTAAATTGCCTCAGGGAAATGTGTTGATAAATATTAATTAAAATGTAAGATAAAAGTTATTAAGCAGAATTATATTCTTTAGAGTATCCCAAGTCTTACTATGGGGAAAAAATAGAAGGAAATTTAACTTTGCAATGTTTTTTGAGGGACTGCGATTTTTAATCAATGTGACATATCTGGGAGTGACACCCTGGAATGACACCCTGCGTACAGTTTTTTATTTACATTTATTCATTCGACACACTGATTGCCTCAGAAAAACAGGCACACAGATGGTCTCTTCTTTTCATTCTTCATCTTTTTTATAGAGATGAAAGTGACAACTTATTAGGTGAAAATAAGGTCTGAATAATAAAGTAAATTTATAACTCCATTCAAGTTGAGAAGCAGGAATATAGAGTGGGGTCTTTTGTTTAAGTAATTCCCTTCTTTTGCCCACTTTTAGCACTGTGAGAGGACATTTTTATTTTATTTATTTAGTTTCTGAGGTCAGAATCATTCTCAGATTTTGAGTAAACAATATATTATTTAAATTTGCAAGCATTTTCCCTGACACAAAAGTCTGGGGTATGTACAGTCAGGATGTAAGATATTGGTTAATTCAATTACTTCAGACTCGGTTCCACTGAATCTCTGGAAACCAGCCATCAGTTAAAGGCTTGCTTGTTCAGTTTAGAGGAAAACATATGATCCCCGAATTCTTCAAAAACTTGTTTCACTCAGGCTTCTTGATATTTTAAAGTAGAAGTGATTTACATGGAAATAAGTATTTACAAAACCCTGGACACGAGGCTCTAGATTGGGCTTCTAGGAATCACTCTCAGAGCAATTAACAAACAACTGGCTTATTAAGGGATCTACAACAGAGAAATAGGACTAAGGACTTTTAGAACACACTGTTCGTTATATCCATTGATGCTGCTCTCACCACCAAAGCTACTAAAAATTGCCCTTCTACTCCCACAGAGTCGGTGACTGGAATGTGGCTGAAGAAACACCCAGTGCCTCTACAGCTCTGCTTTTCAAGAACAGTAGCCAGAGCAACAGCAAGATGGCCTCTCTTGCACTTCTGACTTCTAACTTCATGTGGAGTGCATCTATTATGTAGAAACAAACTCCCATTCAGAGCTGTAGCTCTGAGTCTGGGAAATATTTTAGCTTTCAAGGCTCTGAAATACAGGGCAGTACTGTGAAAAGAGATAGTACCAATTCTTCTTATTCAGCATGTCCTTTATGTTCAACATGGTGTCTTAGTTTCAGAGGTTCTGCAAGAGCTTCAAAGTACCCCAAGTGAATTCAAGTATGATATCAACACCACTGCCCAAAAGTCAGCATTATTTATAAATTTTCTATTCACAATTTTGTTGTGACTGCCACCTGATGGTCTCCTGTGGAAGAGCTCTCTGCTCCAGACACTGGATATTTATGGTTTTACCATCCAGAGAAGTTAATCTTTGTATCCCTTCCTTAAAATGATTCCCAATCATGTTCTGAGTCACAAATAGTCTTCTATTTTTCAAGGTAAACATGCCCTCCTAGAGGTCTTTTAATAGACCTAATTCAAGTTTTTATTTTATTTTCAAGTATCTACACATAAAGAATGCATAATTACCACTGAAGGTACAGCTGTGTATTTTATACCTTGTAAACTCCTAGATTCTGCTCTTAAGAAAAAAAAATGTAAACTTCATCTGTAGATTCTTTTATTTTTCCCCTTATTTTATACACTGGGATCATATCTGTAGATGTGAGATAATTCCAGAAAATACAGATTTTGGGGGACTTAATTTTTGTCTGGGCAAAATGGGGCAATTATGGTCAATTCTTCCAGGACATTGATGCAAAGGGAATTTTCTTTGTTTAGTATTGATACTTGCAACAGCAAGTGGTGAATCTACCACAACATGCCCTGGAACGTACAGGCTCTTCTCTGGGCTTCTTTCCACACAAGTCATGGGCTTTCAGCTATTTCACAAAATTATCTGCTATTCTTTTGTAGATTGCATTCCTCATCATTTTTCAGAATAGAGAACTAACAAGAAAAATTATCCAACACAGAATAATTATAATTAAGAAAATGTGAAGAACACTCAGGAGTGTGGGTTTTCCCAAGAACACTGACAAATAAAAGACAATAGCAAAAATATTGATATTATATACATATAGGTGATTAAATGTTATGATAATAAATATTGGCACATCTTCCCACTATTAGTTGTCCCCCATTCCCCACTATTAATTTTAAGGGCAAGGATATTATTCCGGGATTCAGGAGAAACTGAGAAATTAATTTCAGTCCTAGCTCTGCCACTGCATCTCAATTCATGGCACCTCCCTCTTTCCAGTTGTGCATGCCAGAAAACTCAGTTAATCTCAGGTTCTTTCTTTCTTTAGAACTCACATTGAATCCACTGAGAAACTCTTTTGGTTGTACCTTCAAAAGAGATCTAGAATCTCATCACTTTTGAATATTTCAACCATGGTCTGAGTTGCTAAGGGTTCTTGCTGGGAGTAATGCAAGAGCTTGCTAACGGGTCATCTAGCTTCCATCCTGGCCTCTCCCACCTAGCATAGCAGCCACAGTGATCTTTTTAAAACTCAAGTCGGGTCATTTCACTCCTTTGTTCAATGTTTACTATATTGCTTTGCTAGGACTGCTGTAACAAAGTACCACAAACTAGGTGGCTTAAACAACATACAGTTATATTCTTGCAGTTCTGGCTAGAAGTCCAAAATTAAAGTGTTAGCAGGGTTGGTTACTTTTGCAGGCTTTAAGAGAAAAACAATTCCATGCATCTCTCCTAGTTTCTGATAATCTGTTGGCAATATTTCACACTTATTTGCTTGAGAAGCATCACCCCAATCTCTGCCTTCATCTTCACCTGTTATTTTCCTCGTGTGTGTTTCTGTCTCCAAATGTACCTTTTTTAAGAAATAAGAACACCAGTCACATTGGATTAGTGTCCACCCTAATGATTTCATCTTAACTAACTGTATTTGTAATGATCTTATTTCTAGATAAGGAGGTCACATTTTCAGGGTCTGGGGGATAGGACTTTAACAGAAGACCATTGAGGGGACACAATTCAAATCATACCACCTACCAACTCTTCTCTTACACAGAGTAAGAGCCAACAGACTTACAGTGGCTTTAGTGTGATCCATTAGGACCAGAATCCCCATTGCCCCTCTAAACTTATTTTCCAACTTCATCATCTTCTCTAGCCACCCTCTCCCCTGAGAACTATTGCACTGTTGTTCCCTGTGCCTCAGTTGTCACTCAGATTACACATGTTGAATTACCTAGTTTGCTTTTTTTTTTTTCCCGCTTAACTGTCACTCTGGCAATGAAAACCCACCCTGTCCACTAAAAATGAAACTTCCCCTCCCTTTCCGTAAATTTCTAGTACCCTTTACCCTAATCTATTTATCCAAGTATTACCAAATTCTAACATACTCTATCATTTACTTTTGAAAAAGTGTATTGCTTTTCCTTTCCACAAAAATATAAAATTTTTGTTATTAATTCACTCTAAATATTGATTGCAATGCTTGGCATAAAAAATGGCTCAAAATAAATGAATTGAATGTTGTATCAATGGTCCTTTATAAAGTTGACAGTATCACATGAGAATCTGATCAAGACTAGTGTACTATAGGACTGACTACTCATTGTCCCCAGTGACTGTATGTAGACAAGAGAGGTCCCCTGGTATTAAATCTGAATTTGGCATATAGATATCGTTTGGGATTGTTTCCCATTTATGTGGGTAGAAAGAGATTTTGCAGAGCAGAAGAGCAGTATATGGGAATGCATCTTATTAACTGAGAGCATCTTTAAATGTAGAAAAAGAAATGTACATGCCAAGCAATAAAAGGTAGAATTGCATAGAAAATTCATAGAAAAAAGCATTGGTTCACTATGATTTGCTCTTTTATGGAAATGGGACTCAATTCATATGAGCTCCCAATCATTAACAATTGATACAGAATCACCTGAAAAATCTGAACAGATGGAAAAAGTGAACAAGAATTGTGGAGCTGAGTCACACGGATGGTAGAGTTATGTACAGAAAAACCATAACTCCTGCTGCTGCAATATCTGGAAATGTCCTGTTTCCTTTCCTTCCCATGTTCTGTTTTATTGAACTGTTTCACGAGATATTCAAATACCTTTTAGTAAATTGGCCTCTCCTTTCTTTTTTATTTAACTTAATCAGAGGAATTTTTTTTTTTGCTTTTTTACAATTGAAATTTAATTTAATATTAAAGATTTCAAACAAACAGAAAACAATATAACAAAAACACATTGCTCCTTACATTTCACTATTCCATATAGGATTCCCCTTTATTCTTACATATATATACACATATGTATATATAAAATCTATAAATATAACTTATATATAATTTACATATATAATTCAGAATTTATTTTAAAGATTTTATTTATTTGTGTGTGTGAGAGAGAGAGAGAGAGAGAGAGAGCACAAGCAGGGGGAGTGTCAGGGCGGAGGGAGAAGCAGACACAATGCAGGACTCGATCCCAGTGCCCTGGGATCATGACCTGAGCCAAAGGCAGACACTTTATTGACTGAGCCACCCAGGCGCCCCTATAATTCAGAATTTAAAGTTGATTGTTTTTCCATAGCATTTTCATCATCTTATTCTACTATATTCTGGTCTCTATTTTTTGGAAGCCTGTGATCAGTCTAATATTTGTTTTTAGATACAGTTTATTGACTTTCTTATCATTGCTAAGATTTTTCAATCTCATTAAGATTCTAGATAGTCATTATATAATATCTCAGAATCGACATTAGAATTTGAGATTTTTTGTTTGTAATCAATTCTAGAAAATTCTCAGCAATTGTGTCTTTCAAGGTTGCCTATGTTATTTTCTCATTTTCTGTATTACCTTTCCACTTATCTTTTTCACAGCCTATATTTCTGTTTTCTAAAAGCATTACCTGTTTCTTTTTAAAATTTTCCCATTGCTTCTTCCACAGCATGTAGTTCTTTTTTTAAAGGGTATCAGTTACCTTTGGAAATTCTTTAATAGGGTTTCACATTCCTATGTTATGCTCTTTATGATTGCTGCTTTATCATTTGAGGATCTTAGAACTCTGATCCTGCAGTCTTTTATGCCTGACTCTTAATCATAGCAGATTATTTCCCCATATCTTTCATGATTTTGTGCTGTGAACTCATGTTTTGGAGGGTGGTAGGAGACAGGCACCCCCTTGGGACTGAGTTCTTGAAGCAGATCTCCTAAGAGATTGTTTGCTTCCTATAAAGCATTCTGGAAATATCACCTACATTTAACTAATCATCGTGTTAATTTACCATGTTTAGGATTCTGGATCTCCATGGGTATCATAAAATCATTCCTAAAACTGATGGTTGCACAAGCTGTGGGATTACATATTTTAGGAGAAATTTTCTTTTTCAATGAGACCAGACAGAGACAAGCTTCCTTATCATCACCCTGTGACGGAGGATGAATTTTTTTCTATTTCCCCATTTCTCTCTGGGAACAATCAGCTTTGTTTAGGCATCACAGTTCCAACTGTCTACCCATACTTGTCACTAAGACAAAGCCCTCAAGTTACTAAGACACATAATTCCCTTCACTCCATTTTGCAAGGCAGCCACAGAATAACTTTTTATACTTACACATGTGACTTTCAGTCACTTCAAGTACTGTTGTTATTTTTGTTTTGCCTGTATTTTCTCTTTCATTCTTAAGATCTTAGCTATACTTTTAAACATTTTTAGTATGTATTTTTCCAGCATTTTTCATGCTAGTTTTTATACTTTTAAACATTTTTAGCATGTATTTCTCCAGCATTTTTCATGCTAGTTTTTATCTTGAGAGTATACAGGACATAACATCAATGTCTGGTTCTAGCATGGAGTATCTAACTTCGCCTATTGAAATTTTACCGAAGTAAATAATATTTTAGAAAGATAGAACTATGTAATAAATGCACTATTCTTTTAATACAGGAAAATGAACTAATTGAATGCCTTTATTTTTTTCTACAGACTTAACTCAGCTCAGTGTTACCAACATCTGAGGCTGCCTCTCCTCCTTTGGAAAGCTGAAACACAAGCTGGAGTGGGCATAATTTATGGCAAAACCCAACAAACATCCTTCTGTGCAGGTGAGACTCTAGTTACAGCTTGGCTAACAACAGATGGCATTATTTTAACACAGAGAAATGCTGAGTGAGACACTGATTCTCTCTCAAGAGTAGTGACAGCCTGAGATTCTTGGCTTAAATGAGACCCTGATGATTAGAATTCATAAACCTGGACAGGAGAGAGACTCATCTACTGCCAAGTGCATAAAATACCTTTAATTACAGTAACATTGCTAAAGGTTAAATAAGCCCCAAGCAACTAAAAATAAAGAGAAAAATAAATATTTTATTTCTAAAAATCTACTTAATTACCACCATCTTTTGTCTCATAGTATGAAGATCCTGGGGTAAAAAATACAGAAATGAATAATAAAGAATGCATTGAAGTTGAGAAAAAAATCAAAGCAGATTTTAAGCACACTTATTTTTCAATTAGTGCTATTGGCTCTATCTTTAAAATGTGCCCAAAATCTGGCTCTGTATTAATTCTCATTTCCTCCACTGATTTGATCCAAGACATGGCCATTTCTTACCAGTACCATTGCAATAACCTCCCACTGGTCTCCTGGCAAGCCCCATTTTCCAGTCTATTTTCAACATATAATCTTTTTTCATTTTATTTTAAATTTTCAAACATACACAAAATAGAATATAAAAAAAATCACCATGTGTCCATCACCAGCCCTCAAAAATTATCAATATTTTGACAATCTTTTTTCATCTACCCAATTTTTCCTTCCCCATTTCCCAGTCCTCCAGCAATTTTTTGAAATTTGAAGTCAGATCAAATTACTTGTCTTCTAACAACTTTCCAAAGGCTTCCAAACTCAGAGAAAGGGGGAGAAGCCCTGGCCCTTTCAGTGGCTCACATTCTTTCCATAACCTTCAATCATCATTTCACAACTCTCTTCCTCCCTCAGCTGGGCCAGGGGGCCCCCTTGTTGTGGCTGGAAAACTGTGGCCTGCTCCTGCCTTAAAGATCTGCACTTGTTGCTCATTCTGCTTAAAACTCTTTCTCCTCTATACTTCCCTCCCCCTATACAGAATTTTTGCAGAAATGTAACTTTTAAGTGAGAAATTTTCTAGGCATTCCATTTAAAATTTTAATCTACCCGAAACCACCCACCAGCATAACTTATTCCTGCCCCCCTCCTTGCCTGCTTTACTTTTCATCGCAGCACTACTTTGTTTATTAATGTAGCTTCTATGCAGATAAAAATCTAGCTTGGTATATATGCGGTGCTTCATATATATTTTTTGAATATTAACATTGACTATCTATTGCAAAGTCTTGAGTGAAGTTGAAATGCTAAGCAATATTAACATTGACTATCTATTGCAAAGTCTTGAGTGAAGTTGAAATGCTAAGCATGTTTTAATCACTGGCATAACATGCTATTTTTGTATATTTTAAAAAATTGTTTAAACATGCAGCTGTGTTGTCACCTAGGAGGTAAGTGAAGCCTTCCCTGTTCCTGTCAGCCATGCTATTGACAGCACTAGATGACTTGGGAGAAACCAACTTCTTAGAAGTGTGGTATTTTGTTCCAATTAATATTGCCAAAATCTATATTAGGAGGGAAGCATGATATGATGGTAAATATTTAACAACTAGCTCTCTGAGGAGGAATAAAAGATATGATTAATTTCACAACTTTTATTTTTTTGTTTTTTTAAAGATTTATTTATTTGAGAGAGAGAGAGAGAGAGAGAGAGAGAGAGAAAACATGTAAGTAGGGGGAAGGGCAAAGAGAGAGGGAGAGAATCCTCAAGCAGACTCACCGCTGAGCATGGAGCCTGACATAGGCTTGATCCCAGGACCCTGAGATAATGACCTGAGCTGAAATCAAGAGTCAGATGCTTAACTAACTGAGCGATCCAGTTACCCTAAAACAAGTTAATTTCAAAAGCATATACACATACTACCATCATAGCCAGTTCAAGCTAGCAATGTGAAGTCCCAAAATGTAGATTTGGGAAGAGATGTACAGCAGTATACCATTTTTGAATATTCCCACTATATATGATAGATTCAAGAAATCTCAAAAATCTAGAAAAGGTATCAGTAAGACATGGGCTGTAGGCCAAATTTGGCTTGTCATTTATTTTCGTAAATAAAGTTTTATTGAACACTGCCACAGCTATTCATTCATGTATTGTGTATGTGAAAGCTTTCATGCTACAAAGACAGAATTGAATAGCTGTGATGGAGACTGTATAGCCCACAAAACCCAAAATATTTGCTATCTGGCCCTTTACTGAAAACATTTGTCCCCACTGGCCTAGACTATAGTAGAATATAGTAAAGTAATTAAGTTTTGGCAGGTTTGCTTATCTTATTTATTTTTAACATATTTTGTTTACTTATAAGTTTATATAATTTGATTTTTAATAATGGCTGTGTTTAGCTCACAAAATTTCTAAAAATTTAGTAACTGGCTCTCTAGTCAGTGCTAGACAGATCCAAAACACAACTGGGGAGAAGGATTTCTTAAACCCATTTCCTTTAACTAGTCCCATCTGCTAACTCAATAATATATTTGATGAGCTTAGTACAATTATATAAAATAAGTCTGCTTGGAATATACATGTTAATGAATGTATTAACTTGGTTATTTCACAATATATTTCTTTTTTTGTTGTTGTTAAAGATTTTATTTATTTATTTGACACAGAGAGAGACAGCCAGTGAGAGAGGGAACACAAGCAGGGGGAGTGGGAGAAGCAGGATCCCAGAAGAGCAAGGAGCCCAACGCGGGGCTCGATCCCAGAACCCTGGGATCACGCCCTGAGCCGAAGGCAGACGCTTAATGACTGAGCCACCCAGGTGCCCCCATAATATATTTTATTAAAATAACTTTACGTATCATTTGGTCAGGCAGTCATTGAACATTTTTTGGATACCTACAAGGGGATTTAGCAATGTAAAAGATAACCAGAAGCTAAAAAGGTGGCATTTAAACTGAGACTGACTGATGAGAGGAAGGAGACAGATGAAAATGTGGAAACAGAGTAGTTCAATCACAAGTAATGGAAAGTGCAAAGGGCCTGAGACTGAAACCAGTTAAATGTGTTTGAATTATAAAAAAAGCCATAATGACTCAAGTATGGTAGATGATAATTAGATGAGAAAAGATATGACATTGGAAGGGTAAATGGGAAGGGTAAATGGGCACCTTGCAGGCAATGAGTTTCAAAGTTTTTCTTAGTATAATCAACAATGACTAAAAGGTTTTTAGCTTGACTATCACTTAATCTGATTTGCATTTTCCTTGCTGTGTGGGAAAGGGGCAGTGCAGGGCAAGAGTGATGTTAAGGAGACTCCTTAAGAAGGCTGTTGACCAGATAAGAGTGACCTGGAGTAAAGCTGTTGAAGTAAACTAGGCAATAAATGATTGGATTAAAGATACATTTGGGTACACTGTGAAAGTTAATTAAAAAGTTTTTTGTTTTTTTTTTCAAACTAGGGATGTACTGTATGGTGACTAACATAATAAAAATATTATTTAAAAAAATAAAAAAATAAATAAAAAAGGCAAAGGGCACACACACACAAAAAAAAACCAAAAAAAAAAAAAAAAGCCAAAAAAACAAAAAAAAAGTTTCTTTTTTCAGCTTTTGAACTATGAATTTGCTAAATGGTCGCATTATTATAATTATCCAACAATATCTTATTAGTATTCACTTCTCCTCCAGACAGTTCACATGACCATAGAACAGACCTTAACCTACATGGTGGAAATCAGGTCTTGTCATTGCTTTCCATTCATGTAACCCAAACCTCATCTGGCCCTGCTTAAGTACTTGGCAAATTCTTCCCCACAGTGCCCCTTCTCAGGCTAATTATAGGCAAAACCCAACAATATGAATTGTTTGTGTGGAATACAAATATGTGACCAAGATTACATTTCAGAGGAAAATCCCCAGCTGGCCTTTTGAGCTACTGGATAACAGAGGAGAAGGAAAAGCTCTCTTTAGTTTTCATATTGCTGTAATTGTAATGCAAATTTTTGGAGACAAATCTAATTTATTGAAGGAAAAATCAGAGGGTGAATATGTAGCATACATCTTTTTCTCTTTCCCCTATAAATAGGTCAGCTTGTTATTATTCTTGATTTGTGGCCAATTCTCAGGGAAATACAGAGGAAAGACTTTGTTACAGACTCTAAGTTATTTCTTCAATACTATGGTACAAGCCCAGACATTTGATTTATAAAAATGTCCTAACCATAACTCCCACTGCTCAACCACAACAACTGAATTCCTTTATGTGGACAGTGAACACTTTACTATTAGTGGAGTGAATTTTAGTGGTCCAGGAGGCTCTAGGGCCTCCTCTACTCTGTATCTTCTCCTGTGGGCTATTGGTGATCAATGATCTACACCATCCACTATGACACAGTATTGATCAAGGGCCTAGGTAAGCATGGTTAAGTGTTGGAGAGACCTAGGTTTGATTTCTAGTTCTGGTGCTTTCTAGTTGCATAACCTTGCTGCACTGCCATTTCCTTATATCCCACTTCATGGGTTTGTCATATATATTAAATGAAATAAAAGTCACATAGTACAAGATAAATAATAAATATTTTTATATTTGCTTTTAAGTAAAAGATATGGCAAAGTCAGAGATTTCATAGACCCTATACAGAAAATACAGTCAGGCTAACTATCTTCATAAAAATAAGGAATATAAATTATTTTGAGATGAAAGGGAAGGAGCTGAAATGACATATTTGAGGAGTGGGAAGAAGTTCAGTTTTTCCTTTAATAATGTCTCCTGGCTATCATTCCCATTGCAGATCCACTCTACAATTATCTTTTCCATCTGCTTTCAACAAAACCCCACCAGGGGAAATTGCCCATGGCTTTACTCAGTAGTGAAGATACTGGGTTCTTTCAGACCTGTTCCATCTAAGAAGGTAGCTACTAAGCCACATGTGGCAACTGAGCACTTGAAATGTGGCTACTGCAACTGAAAGTCTTAATATTTTTTTAAACAGTTTTATTGAAGTTTAGTTGACATGCAAAGAATTACATACACATATTTATTGTGTATAATAATTGATGAGTTTGGACATATGCAAATGGAAAGTTTGAGTTTTAATTTTATTTACTTTCAATTATTTTAAAAATAACTTTAGGGGCGCCTGGGTAGCGCAGTCGTTAAAGCGTCTGTCTTCGGCTCAGGGCGTGATCCCGGCGTGCCGGGATCGAGTCCCACATCGGGCTCCTCCGCTATGAGCCTGCTTCTTCCTCTCCCACTCCCCCTGCTGTGTTCCCTCTCTCGCTGGCTGTCTCTCTGTACATAAATAAATAAAATCTTTAAAAAAAAATAACTTTAAAAACTGATATTCGATTCAGTAATTGGAAAGCTTTAAGCTAAGGAGAACTTGGGTATGTCAGTGTATTCCAACTGTAAATTTATGAAATCTAAATGTAGATGCTTTTTAGAAAGCAGTCTTTGCTCTTTCTCATTCTTTTTCTTTTTGCTCCCCTGACTAGATAATGTCAAATGATCTGTCTTCAAGGTCACTAATTTTTCCTTCTGATCTAAAATAGTCA
The DNA here is from genome assembly GCF_017311325.1 of Ursus maritimus. Lineage (NCBI taxonomy): Eukaryota > Metazoa > Chordata > Mammalia > Carnivora > Ursidae > Ursus > Ursus maritimus. The sequence continues at coordinate 44,040,935 of NW_024426774.1, forward strand.
AACTCCTGGAAAAATAAAGTGGAATGGTGATTGCCACGGGCTAAGGGGAGGAAGAAATGGGAAGTTGCTGTTCAATGGGTGGAAAGTTTTGGTTCTGCCAGATGAACAAGTTCAGAGAACTGCTATACATTATGACTATAATTAACAACACTGTACTTAAAACTTTATAAAAACAGTAGATCGTATGTTAAGTGCTCTTAACTCAAAAAACAAAAACAAGCAACTGGATGTAGATCAAGTATTTCAATAAAAATACAGTGTTTAAATTGAGTATTATCTAAATGAAAAATACACACCAAATTTTGAAGACTCAGTACAACAATAAATGTAGCAGAGCTTGATGGTAGTTTTTATGTGTTGATTATTTATGGAAATAATCATAGCCTGAATACTTTAATATAAATCAAATATATTAGTAAAAGTAATTGCAACTTTTCTTTTTACTTTTTCCAATGTAGCTATTAGAAAATTTAACATTACGTTATGGCTTACATTATATTGCTCCCTCTCCCTATATATTTCTATATATATTCTCTCCATTTTCCATTTGACAACACTACTCAGCTCTTCCTAAGGGGATAAATAAGGGATTTTATCATCTATGTGCTTTAATGCGATGGATTTTTATGCCTTTTGGAATTGAAATATGAAAGCTAATCTAGTTCAAGCTGGAATTTGAATATTGTCTATACATGTTCTGTTAAATCAAACAATCTTAAAATTTCACAAAATGTGGAAATTATTCCATTCATCCTTTCATTTAATAAAAAAAATCTACAGCAACACCAACAGTATTCACTTTACCTTTGTTGGAACAAACTCACCAAGAGGAAAATGACAATCTTGAAAGGCAGCTCATTCCATTTTATATCAATACTAATTTTTGGAAATGTCTTATTTATAATAAAATATTTAATTTTTAGTTATTATTCCTTCAACCTGGGCAAAATTAAGAATTGACTTAATTCTTTTTTCATGTAACACTACTTTAATATAGCTATCATTCTTTCCTTCTCTACGTCCTATAATGATATTACAGTATCCATTACAAGCAGCACCCCATTCCATCTTCAAGCACGGTGCCTTCTACCCAGACAAAACTTATGTGGGCATTCTGATCCTTTTCCCTTCTAAACCTCATTTTGCAAAGCTCTCATTATCTGGAAAATCTCATTTCTAGTATTTCTATATATCATCACCCCCCCCCATTAGTAAATAAGAACCTTCCTAACCATGAACTATTTTATGGCTATTTTCTGAAATGGTTCATTTTTGTAATCATTGCTATATTTTGCCTCTGAGCTGTATTGGTGATTTTTTCTGTCTAGTCTTATGGTCTTTAGCATGATCCCTATGACCTTTTTTTCTCTATTTTCCATTGATATTCCTCAAAATGTTCTTAAGCAAGCTTCCATTAGTTTGGTATAGCATTTTTCTTATCTTTTTTCCCCCTTAATATATATTCCTTTTCTATATTTCTTCTTTCTGACTTTCTTGATATTAATTTCTGGTGCTATTTAAAATCTCCTAATATTCCATAATCATTATGGAAAACATTAAAATACAACCAAGAAAAGGAAATAAAGAAAAAGTATCAATAAATTTGAAACATCGATATAATCATTTTTAATATTTTAGATTAAATCTAGTATATTTGTTCTCTGTAGATACACTTTCATGGACATTTTAATAAATTTTAAATGAGATTTTGCTATCCCTATAAGTTGTTAACCAGATTTATTTATTTATTTTTTAAGATTTTATTTATTTGACACAGCGAGAAAGGGAACACAGGCAGGGGGAGTGGGAGAGGGAGCAGCAGGCTTCAGGCTGAGCAGGGAGCCTGATGTGGAGGTTGATCCCAGGACCCTGGGATCATGACCTGAGCTGAAGGCAGACACTTAATGACTGAGCCACCCAGGCGCCCAACTTGGTAACCAGTTTTATTTACTAATCAAAGCAAACAACTATAAAAATTGGCAAATGTAAGCCTATAGTGTTGTTTACTGATTGTAGAATACAATTATTTAATCTATTGTTCAAAATTTAGACAGCATTTTTTTCTTGTTTACATGTAACATTGTGAGAAACATTAATTTTAATATATTTTGTGCACTTTAAAACACCTTGCTTTAGGATGACTCCTCAAACATAAAATTGATGAGTCAGAGATTTGGGAACTCTCCAGTCTTTTAATATTTACTGTCAAAATGCCCTCCAGAGAGGTTATACCAATTTCTAATCCAACATGTTAGATGTTGAGGCACAAAGACAACATCACATCATTCTTGGGGTGTCTGGGTGGCTCAGTCAGTTAAGTATCCAACTCTGGGTTTTGGCTCTGATCATGATCTCGGGGTTGTGACATCAAGTCCTGCATTGGGTCCACACTCACCATGCAGTCTGCTTGAGATTCTCTCCCTCTCCCTCTCCCTCTTTCTCTACCTCTGCCCCTCCCCCTGCTCGAATGCATGATCTCTCTCAAATAAATAAAATCTTAAAAAAGGGAACATACCATTCTTTCATAGCTTTACAAATCTGATAGACAAGTAATAATGTTAGTTTGATACTGTTGGTTATTAATACCACCAAACATTTTTGTTCAAATCTTTGTTGGCCATGTAAAAGTCTGTTTTGGAATTGTTTTATGACTGCATATTTTTATTAGGGTGTTTTCTAAATTTTATTTATTAAATATTTGATTGTAAATATTTTTATCAGTGGTAATTTGTATCCATATGCCATTTGTTATTTTAATATTTTTATTGTTAGATTTTCACAATTTTACTTGGTCAAATCTTTCTTCTCTCCTTTTTGTAAGTTCTAATGTTTATAAAACTTTAATGAGGTAATTGGTGAACAATCGAGATAGAGAGTGAAATTTAATATCTCAGGTAAGAAAAAATGGTGTAAAGATACATACAATGCCCATATTTTATTATACAAGTAATCATCCTTTTCTTGATACCTTCACTTTAAACTAGGATATGGAAGGATGTTAACTGAACATTATAAACATCTTTTGTAATACTGTTATCTTCTTGCATGCACTTCTTAAAATAGAGTTGCAGCCTAAGTTAATGTTTAACTATTTAAAAAATATTTTTATTCATTTGTGTTCTTAACAAATTCATAATACAATTTTGGGTAAACTATTATATAAGGTTAAATACTTGTTATTCAGATGAAATCTGCATTAGCTAGACATGATCATCTATAGACACTGATGCTTAGAGATTGTTTGAGGTAATCAATATATTTTTGCTATAATTACAGATGCCAAATATCTTTAGTTATCCATAAACTGTGTTCTTGAAGGTCACATACAATAGATAAAATACCAATGAAATATAGAACTTTTCATATCTTCTGTGGATCATAACCTTGTTTGCAATGCAAAAGAAATGACTATCACTGTAAAAACGTAAGTTTGACCACCTACAACTAAACGGCTCTTGTTTAGTGTTTTATAATCTAAAAGCCAATTGTAAAAGTTGAAATATTTAAAAGGTCAATATTCTTGCAAATTTTATTTTAAAACTTGCAATTAGTCTTGCATGTAATGCAATTATCTTCTACCAGTCATTCATTAGATTCTCTTAAATACAACCAATAACCTCTTGTTATTTATCCTTTCTGTTATTTAATATTCCTATTTTTATTGCTTTCATTAAGGTCTTAGTTCTTGTCTTTATCATTGGAAGAACCATTGAATGGAAGTGAGAAATAGTGAAATGCTCGGATGTAGTGTGAGAACTAAAAAAGAGTGGTTTACAGAATCTACAGAAGAGTTGTATTAATAATATTGAATTTCATAGAAACACAATAAAAAGTAGGCACTAGAAAGACCCCCACTGGTTCTAAGACTTTGGTTTCTGGTCTGAGTCCAGAATTGGTCATAACTTTCACACTGCCATTAGAATAATCTTTTAAAAATACAAATTAGATTACATTACACCTCCTTCCTCCAATTGTTTTTCATCTCCTCTAGGACAGTATCTGAACTCCTTAGCTTTACACATAAGGATGTCCCTCAATGGTTCATCTCTTCAATCCTATTCATCAGCACTTCCAAGTTATGTTTTTTTTTTCTTTCTAATTTCATCAAAACTATGTAAAACTCTCTAATTATAATATGCATCAATTAATCTCAACATTTCCCCCACTCCCCCCCCCACTTTTCCCAAAGCATCTTTACTTTTTTTTTAAATTTAAATTCAATTAGCCCACATATAGTACATCATCAATTTCAGATGTAGTGTTCAATGATTCATCGGTTGCGTGTAACACCGGGTGCTCATCATATCATGTGCCCTCCTTAAGGCCCATCACTCAGTTACCCCATCCCCCTACCCGTCTCCCCTTCTGCAACCCTCAGTTTGTTTCCCAGAGTCAAGAGTCTCTCATGGTTTGTCTCCCTCTCTGATGTCTTCCCAGTTTTCCCTCCCTTCCCCTACGGTCCTCTGTGCTATTCCTTATATTCCACATATGAGTGAAACCATATCAGATAATTGTCTTTCTATGACTGACTTACTTCACTTAGCATAATACCCTCAAGTTCCATCCACGTCGATGTAAATGGTAGGCATTCATCCTTTATGATGGCTGAGTAATATTCCACTGTATATATGAATCACATCTTCTTTATCTATTCATCTGTTGAAGGACATCTTGGCTCCTTCACAGTTTGGTTATTGTGGACATTGCTATTATGAACATTGGGGTGCAGGTGCCCCTTTTCACTACATCTGTATCTTTGGGGTAAATACCCAGTAGTGCAATTGCTGGGTTGTAGGTAGCTCTATTTTTAACTTCTTGAGGAATCTCCATACTGTTTTACAGAATGGCTGTACCAGCTTGCATTCCCACCAACAGCATAACAGGGTTCCCCTTCTCTATATCCTCACCAACATTTGTTGTTCCCTGTGTTGTTAATTTTAGCCATTCTACCTGGTGTAAGGTGGTATTTCGTTGTGGTTTTGATTTGTATTTCCCTGATGACAAGTGATGTGGAGCATTTTTTCATGCGTCTATTGGCCATTTGTACGTCTTCTTTGGAGAAATGTCTATTCATGTCTTCTGCCCATTTCTTGACTGGATTACTTGTTTTTTGGGTGTTGAGTTGATAAGTTCTTCTTAGATCTTGGACACTGGCCTTCTATCTATTATGTCATTTGCAAATATCTTCTCCCATTCCATAGGTTGTCTTTTAGTTTTGTTCACTGTTTCCTTTGTTGTGCAGAGCTTTTTATCTTGATGAAGTCCCAATAGTTCATTTTTGGTTTTGTTTCCCTTGCACCTTTAGAGATGTGTCTTGCAAGAAGTTGCTGTGGCCGAGGTTGAAGAGGTTGCTGCCTGTGTTCTCCTCTAGGATTTTGATAGATTCCTGTCTCCCATTTAGGTCTTTCATCCATTTTGACTTTAACCTTGTGTATGGTGTAAGAGAATGGTCCAGTTTCATTCTTCCGCATGTGGCTGTCCAATTTTCCCAACACCATTTATTGAAGACACTGTCCTTTTTCCTAAGGAAAGCTTCCAAACTTGTTCTATGAGGCCAGCATTAACTTGATCCCCAAACCAGACAAAGACCCCCATGTCTAATCTGCCTTAAAAATTCATCTGAGCGACCATGCTTTAGAGGGTTTTCATCTGTAAAACATTCCTTTATATCCTTGGGCTTTAGCAAAGTTAATCACAGCTTTCCCTCCCTCTTCCTGCTATAACCCCTCTAATTTCACTGTACTTATTCTTAGGTTATATTTGTCTCTCATAATAGATTGTAAACTGAGAGCAGGAACTGTGATACACTAATCTTTGTATCTACAACACTTAACACAGTGCCTGCCATATAGGAAGCATCTAATAAATATTTGTTGATAAATAAGAAATAAATGAACGAATAAATAAATGAGAAAGTATCTGCTCTTAAAGACCTTGGGAAAATAAAATGACTTTTGAAGTAATCCAAGTTATATGAATAGCACACACAATTTGGTCTTCAATCTTCCTTTGCCACAAAATTTGATTTAATGTCAAGTGAAGAAAGTAGCTATGGTGGCTTATTTCATTGACTAAGCATTTTTGGGGCCAAAAGAAAGCAGATGTGACCATTTAGGAGGGTATTTATCTTATAAAGGGCATTAGGACTATAGAGAAAAGGCTATGAAATCACTCTTTTCAAAGAACACAGAAGTGAATTGACGAGGGGTTTAGTAAGTGGCAATTTCGTAGCTGGCTGTGTTCCTCCAGTTTGTCATTGTCACTGGAGAAGTTGCCAAACCACAGCTCTATCCCAGGATGAAATTAAATATAATTTGGTTAACTGAAAATATTCAATATTCGCAAATGTGTAGAGACACTTATAGCTATACCCCAAGTTAAAATGCCAGGTTGATTGCATTCCAATCATAAATTAACAAGTGTTATTATTAGTTGTTCCAGTAAAATAGAATTTACATCACCATACATGTTAGACACTCTCTAAAGATAAGAAAATACTCCTTTCTTTTCCTTTTACTCTAACATGATCATCAACAAAAAATTTAGAGAAGAATAGTATATATAAAACTTTGAAAATAATATTGGTATTATAAAAACATATGTTAATTATGTGAAGAATTACTAATAATATAGAAATAAAGGGACATGGAATTAGAGTAAAGTGCTTTTGTATTTGTTCTCTCTCCTTTCTATCACTTCAAACTTGTATCTTAACTAGTATTACTAGCTAGAGTCAATGAAGAACTAAAATGTACTAAATGACAAATCATTGGTTTATTGAATTGTCCTCTTTTTCTCTTGGTTAAAATCTTTTGTGGTGGTGATAAAGCCCCAGAAAACTGTATTTTTTTCCTTCTCATGAATAAGTTCAGGTAAAAGGATATTGCAGTTTCTTGGGACTCCTTTTTGCTTCTTTGCCAGGAAAGGTAAGGAATAACAATTCTGCCTATCTACATGAAAAATTACAATGTGGAAAGAAAATTTACTGAAATATTAATGTGTATGTATTTTTTCTTACACATCTCTTCCTTTCCTATCAAGAAGATAGATGGACCCTTTTGGCATCCTTGCCTGTGGGACTGGGTGGGTCTGACAAGGCTCAGGCATCATGCTTATGGAGGGAAGGAAATAGAAATAGAAATTTAATAGTTGGATATTTCAGAGACCAGGTGGGAATTAAGATGTTCAAAATCTGTGAGCAAAGAGGCCTATAAGCCAGGCTCAGGACGTGGTGAGGAGTCACAACCTTGAAAATGCAAGGAAATCCCCCCCAAGTGTAGACAACCCATTGGTCTAATGGGATGAAGTGTTAGTGTCAGATTTATTGGATTTAGTAAAATCAAGTAATGTGATGTTTATTTGTCACCACGAAGTTTGTAGAAATGAGATTCATCTGCCCTCCAAAATGAATTAAGTAAGATTATTCATGTAATAGATGAAGGGGTACTAGATATTAGGAGGACATATGCTTGAGATAAGGAGTGCTGGGAAGTTTGGAATGTGTGGCAGGGTAAGAGAAAGTTAAATTCTTACATTGGTGCTGACAAAGACCGCAGGGTGCCAAGGAAACTTTGGCTCAGGGCACTCTTCTTCTCCTACACCATGCATTTCCTTTTGCTTTTCAAGACTTTGTTTGTCTCTGTTCTGTGATTTTTATTCCCTCCTGGATTCCTGGATACACAGCATTTCCTTCCAACGTAGTACCCTCTGTCAGACCAAATGATTTTGTAAATGATTTAGAAATATGTCAGGATAATGCCTGAGGAACGGCACCCAGGCATCCTGTTGTAGAACGTCCTTAGGAGGCACATTGCCTTATCACCTAACCAAGGACTTTGGGCAGAATTTCCACTCTCTCTAAGGACTGGTACGTATAAATGTGTAAATGCATTTACTAGATTAAAAAACAAAATATGCACATATGATTGTGCCTGTGAGTTCCCATACATTGAGAAACCATAATACATGCAAATTAATAAATAACTATGTTGATATTTATATTAGTGTTGTGATTTGTTCATTTAAACTATTTTTAGCAATTCTTGACATAATGGAGTGGAATAAGAAAAATCAAATTTTTAGGGCAAAAAATGTAGCATCTCAAGAGGTATACAGATTTTGATAAGACCAAATTATTTATCTAGGTCATTTTTATCTGGCTGTGTCCATTTGGATCACCAGAACTTCAGAATGAAAGCAGTCAGACAGGATTTTTTTTGTGCATCAGTACTTCATAAATGCCTCAAGAATGGCTTTTTATTTTATAAAGCGACAAAATTATATAGTGAGCATAATTAAATTTGTAATTGGTAAACTTAATTTTACTCAACATGTATTTGTACATAACTTACTACATTCTAGGTGCTGAACTCAGTGCTGGGGCTTCAGTAGTTAAAGTCACAGATCTTTCCAGCACGGAGTTGGAAGTTTAACAAGGACTATAAATGTAATTTTCATCATAAATTTAATCATAATTATAAATATATGGCAATTATAACTGTGACTGTAATTATGACTATAAATATACCTATAATTATAGCATTTACTATTTAAAATTATTTATAACTACTAATAAAGGATCTACAGAAAATTTGGTGTCTGTTATCACTCACCAGGAATTAGAGATAACCCTTAATAATTGGATAAGGGAACATTCAAGCTAGGGAGTATTCTGTTTGGAAAAGTTATTTTTGTCTTACATATCCTTCATCAACATGTCCCATGTGTCTTTTTACAGGGTCTCTGTGGTAAAAACAATGTTATTTTCCTTGGAATCCACGTTAACTATGTCCTGTGTGATGAGAAAGATATGATAAACCCCTTTTCATGAGAAGAACTATCTCCTGTTTAAAGTTAGGACTGAAAACTAGTTGTTTCCTTTAGTAACAGTAAGATCTCTCCCATGTGACACTAATAAGTCACCTAGTAGTATCAACTTGGGTGGTATTTTTAATAATACCTTTATTCCAAATATTATTGAAGGTCACACATATGACTTGCCTTTGTTTTAGGCCTCATAAACAAAATCTGATGTGCTTACGACCTCTGTTAGGAAAGCAGACTTCAGGTAAATTAAATATTAGTTCATGTGGGTTGAAAGTCAAAGCTTGGTTATCACAGTGTGCATATTGAAAGATTAATTTGCTTCCAAGATAAAAACACCAAATAAAAGGAGAAGCAGATATATGTAACAACTGAAGGTCCAGACTTGAGTAATTAAAGTTCAAATGAGAGAAAAAAAAATTGCAATAATGACTTACAGTTTACAAGATGCTTTTACGTAACACCCTCTTTAATGCATAGAACAAGAGAGTATACAAAAGGTGGCAATAGAAAGCATATGGGAATAGAAGGGAGAGAATGCATTGGATGGAGGTGGTCAAGGAAGGACAAACAAGGTTTAAGGAAATTTAAAGGGAAGAACATATTAAGTAAAAAAGGAATATGAATAAAACCTGAGGCAGGAAATCAAAACTCTGTACAGCAGATAGCATAGTACAGTTTACATAGGGTTTTATAGAGTGTATAAATAATAGAATTCTGCTGTTAAAAGAGATAACCGGTAAAACATAAGCCAGAAATATTTACTTCAGATTATTTATACCATGAATGCCTGACTAAAGAATTTCGTTGTTAACTCTGTTGGTTAATGGCTTTCAAACTTCTATGTTATTATCCTTGCTTTTTTTTTTTCCTTTGTAGTTTTAAAGCTTCTTTTGAAAGAAAGTTTATGCAGAATTGCAAACCGTGAGAGAAGAAGAGAGGCAGGAAGAACTGGGGGGTGAGAGGGGGAGAGAGAAGAGAGAGAGGTTGGTTAAAGCAGCATTAGGGGATAGAGTCCTGCCTTCTTAGCCACTACTCAACTGGCCCTAAGTCACACTGATGTAACTCTAGGACTCCACAGACCACAGTCTGAAAATCACTACTCTAGGTAATTGAAAGTTACTGATAATTTGTGTGTGTGTGAAAAAAATTTTCTGCAATTAATGAAATGAAAACATAGATTTTCTAAGACCAGTAAAGAAAGGGGAAATTCCCAGGGGACTTCAAAGCTAATGGGCTAATCACACCTACTATGGGCCAGCCACCAGGGAGCACCACTTACTCAACAACTGCTCTTTGTAGCCAGAGCAATGGCACACATTCTCTGTCAACTGGACACTTGATTTTACTGAGGATGAGAGTATAATGTAAGAGAAGTAAATACAAACAATATTTTAAAACCTACATGCTTTGTCTTACTTCAGGTTGTGATTTATTACAAAGACTTCTTCCTTCCTGGCTCCCAGTCTTCCTTCATAAAACAGATTCCATTTTACCACCCCCCAAAAATGGTGCCCATTCGGACATCTGTCTCCCTCAAAGTACCAAGAGCTCCAAGAGACAGTGAAAGTTCCAGAGAATCAGGAAGTACCCTGCTCTGCTGTATACTGTCTACCTTCTCAGTTTCCATTTCCTTCTCTGATACCTGAGTACTAAGAATTAATTTCACGAATACAGGAAACTGCAGCCTTTAATATTAGCTGTTAATAGCTTCAATTTATAGGTCATCTCTGACTAACCATCATCTCAGTATGATTCAATATTCCCAAAATTCATTCACCACAAAAAATACACATAAAATATAAAATGTGGGGTTTTAGGGGTGGCTGGATGGTTTGGTCGGCTGAACGATCAGCTCTTGGTTTTGGCTCTGATCATGATCTCGGGTCCTGGGATTGAGCCCCAAGTCAGGCTCTGTTCTCAGCAGGGAGTCTGCTTGAGGATTCTCTCTCTCCTCTCTCCCCCTCCCTCCCGCCCCTCTCCCCCAAATAAATAAATCTTTTAAAAAAGTACCTTTTTATTAGATAGAGGTAGCAGAAGACAAGGAAACATTACTCCAGGAAAGAGGCAAGAGTCCAGAGAAATAAGAGCATTAACTAATGTCGTTGTAGCAGAAGTGGGAAGAAAACGATGGGCATAGTTCCATATCCAAGGAACAATGGACAGATTTAGTGGCTGAGAATTTAGTGGTTGGTGAAGGTGAAAGAAGGAAACAAATGCTTCGAGACTGTCAACCCTGAAGGCTGGAAGAAAGGGATGTCAACTCTACAAATGAGAAATTCAGGACAATGGAAAAAGTTTGTGTGAAAGTGAGTTCAGATTTAAATATGTTGATGACTTTGAGGTGTCGGTGAGAAGTCCAGATAGAAATGTCTTTCGAAAAATGAAAAATATGGGATAAGATTTCTTAAAATAAAGTAGAGCTGAAGATTAGTTCCCTGAGGACTTCATTTCAAAGGCATTGAGTGACCTCTATCTGGATCCTCTAAATAAGAACTCTACGACTCATGGTTTCAATCCATTTATATTACCTAATTCATAATTTTTCGTACCTACTTTCCTTACTAAAACATTCAAATCATACCTTTGAACATAGAAAGAATGAGTTTTAATTTAGTGCTTGGAGAGAACAAGGTGCATTGACCATTGAAGTCTATCTAAAAAGAGCTATAAGAACTGAGAAACTGCATGCTTTGGAGATACTAGAGAAAATTGATTTTTTACTTGCTAACATGAAGTGCACATTTTTGCTGCAAACACCCACAGCCTTAGCAGCAGAGTGGTAGCAGATGCTTTACTCAGACTCCTAGTTCCTTAGCATCCATCAAACCTAGACAGCAAATTTTCAGGAATTTCCTAGGTCTTTGGCAATTTACTTCCCCATTTTAACCGGCTGTTTCTACTTCTCTCTCATTTGTGGATTCAGGACACTTGATTCTTTAATATTAGATCTCAGAAATGGTAGGGAACAAGTAGTCTCTGACTTAAAAGGCTTTTATATTGGCATCCATCTCCATTCATATCCTGGTACTTGTGATTTTTAGGTGGATTCTGGCCTGTACTTTAATGACAATCTGAACACAGTAACCAGTCATTTATCTCTTGCTTGCTTATTGAATTACTGATTTCTGTAATAGCCTTTGAGGTATTAGATTCTTATAATAGCAGCTCCTTATGCTACATTTTTCACAACTTTGAAAAAATTAAATTAAATAAAATTACAGATTTTATTTTGGTTCTTCAGCATCCATATGTACATTCTGAACTCTTTAAAGAGCCTTGAACAGGTTTCAGGTTCACTCCGAGAAAGGCCTTGGAAATACCCTGGATCTACTCTGGAGAAGTACTTCTTAAATTTCTGTGGTGAGGGATCAGTTTTTATTTACTTTCTAATCTATCACAGATTGATACTTTTATAAAATACCCTGTACAACAAGGCAAGTCTACTATTCACATGTTTGAATGACATGACAAGTTCAAGTTGCTATATACATGTTTAAAAATTGCTCTCAATTTCTAGTTCTTCATTGTGGACCAGTAACAAACTTTACATTTTTTTTAACTATTTAGTTATTTGTTTGTTTGTTTTTGTGGACTATACCAGTTCATGGGCCAACATTTGAGTCACACCGCATTTAGAATACATGCAAATGTATTAAAGTTCTATCAGTCTTAGGAGTGATTTAAAGGGTAAAAATAACAAATTACATCCAAGAGTCCTCAAAGCTATAGAGATTAACCATATTATTAAGTGTCACTGTTTAGCTATTCTTCTCTGTAAATTTAATCCCTAATATCTTTGAATAAAATTGAATAATAAACAATAATTATATCTCATACTACTTACTGAATGCTTACTACACATCAGGGACCAAGATAAGCAATTCAGAGGTATTACTGCATTTAATTTTCATACCAACCTTATGAGGTAAGTAATTTATAGATGAAGACTTGAGATATAGCAAGGTTAATTATCTTTTCAAAGTCACACATCTTCACCACTACAGGATAAAACCAGCCAAAGTATTTGCACCCCCCAGAATAAAAATTAATTAGATTACAACCTTGTCTATTCTCCAGCTCTCAGAATATACTCTGAGTATTGTGTTGCATTCATAGTTCCCAATTCTCCTGTAACAAATTATTATAGACACAAATTCCAAGTTGTAGGTCATTATATCATAGCCCTCTATGTACTGATTATGGTAATAAGCTGTAATTGACTCCACAACCCAACCAAGTGCACAGAACTACAGAAGATGCAAGGGTCACTTATGCACATATTAGTCATGAACAATCATGGAGCAAGGAAGAAACCAAAATAAGATTAATCTCACTTAGATTTGTAGAATTTCCCTTAGGTTGACAGAAGCAGATTATGAAATATTTTATGGCAGTCTTGAATTTTGACCATGTATCCTCATCTTCCCAAAATGTGCTGAACATGATTTCATCTTTTAATAGTTGATAAAGAATGAGACCCTTAATTTTATGTACTTCCCATTACAGGAAATATTCAATGTAGTGTAAGACTCTGTTTTTGGTTCTGCTTCACACATCCCTAATTATGAGATAAAACTCAGCAGTAGTTTGGACCCCTATAGCAAATAACAAAGTTTTATAGAGAAGCTGAATCACTATATTGTACACCTGAAACTAATGCAATGTGTCAACTATACTCAAATAAAAATAATAATGTCAACTGTGTGTCAACTATACTCAAATAAAAATAATAATAATAATAAAGAAATAACAAAGTTTTAGCAGTATAATGGAAATGATGAAAACATTTCACTCCTTAAATTCTGTCAGGGAACACTGGGGAGATATTCACAACTAACAATAAAACATGCATATTTGCTAAGGCCGATATTATTCTGTCTGTATTCTCATAGACTCACAAAATCACATTTTAAACTTGGTGACACTAGTTGTCTAGTCTCCTGAAGACACTTCATAAAAACAAAGCATTTAAAAGAAGTAGGTAGTGTGTTCAGGTAACTCTACAACTTACTTTTGTGTTTGTTTAGGGTTTCACAGGGCAATTTTAAACTTAAGATTCATCCCGCTAACTATGTGTAGTTTAAATATTTTACAGGTAGATGGCCTCCTGTATTTATAATAGCTGTTGGCAGACTTGCAGCTCACAATGGTGGGTGGTAGGTGCTATGCTGACATATGCAATCAATCTGTGAGACTGGTTCAAGGACAAAGCATATCATGAGGACATGCAGTCAGCAGTTGGCAGTATTGGAAAAAATATGTTGTCTTTTGTATTTTGTCACTTCCTTTTGGTGTATGGGTGAATTGGAAGGTGATGATGAATATGCAGTGGCCACTAACTGTCATCTAAATCCAGTTGCCAGGACATGGTTTAAGAGTGGAGGCAGACATGCTAATGTGTGCAATTGCATGTGCATTTATTATTATGCTCATTAATAAAGACTCCTCCCTTTCCTCTGTCTGAGTGCCAAACCTCTCCTCATTCTTCACCTCTGTGCCAATATTTTCCTTTTTAGTTTAATATACTTGGCATCCTTTCTGGTGTGGGGCATCATTACATTCAGATTTCCAACTACCTCTCACAAAAATGCAAATGATCTTCTTTAAGAAGTCCTCAACATAATATGTGTGTGTATATACATGCACGTTTAATACAATCTGATACACAACTTGGAAACAGTTGTGATCCTATTGTGATTATTTAAAACATACCTCCACAGATTTTTTGATACTCCTCTACTCAAAAAGTGAAGCATAATTCCCCTCCCCCTAAATGTAGGCCATATTTAGTGACTCACTCTTAACAAGTAGAATGTAGCAGAAAAGAAAATGTGTGATGTCCAAGATTAGGACATAAGAGACATCATGTTTTTCTCTTCACTCTCGTTTTTGGATCACCTGCCAGCTGCCATGTCAGGGGGACACTCAAGCAGCCCTATGGAGAGGCACTCCAAGCAACAGCCCCATGGTAAGGTACTAAGCAAGGAACCAAAGCCTCAAGCAGACAGCCCTGTGAGCTACCCTTTGGAAGCAAATTCTCTAGCATTTGTCCACCCTTCAGGTATCAGCAACTGTGGTCAACTATGTGAGCTCTTGAGTTTGAATTACCTCATTAGGCCCCTCTTAGATTTAAACAAAAATTATTGATGTATAGTTGACACACAACATTACATTAGTTTCAGTTGTACTATACAGTGATTTGACAACTCTATACTTTATGCTATGCTCACCACAGTGCAGCTACCATCTTCACCATACAACACTATTACAATACCATTGACCGTACTCCCTATGTTGTACCTTTCATCCCTGTGACTTGTTTATTCCTTAACTGGAAGCCTGAACCTCCCACTTCCCTTCTCCCATCCCTCTTGGATTCTTGACCCTCAGAAAATGTTTGAGAAAATAAACATTTGTTGTTTTAAGCTGAGGTTATCAGTTCTGAGGTAATTTGTCTTACAGCAATAGGTAATAGGTATACCCATGCTTCCTTATGTAATTTGGTTGACAGTTTCTAAGTCTATGTTATCCAGGGTGGCTACACCATTACAATGTTTTTGACAAAACAACAAGGAGGGATGGAGAGTAATAGCAAGTGCCACCTGACACTAAAACTTGTCCAGGAACATGTCGTAGGCTCTGCCTACAGCGGCAATATATCTTTGCAAATCATTCTACATTTCGTGAAATTCAATGCGTAAGTATAAACACTAGGGAATGTAGCATTTCCTAGTTTAGCTATTGCGTCTTGAACATCTATTTTATGCCAGTATAGATTCTAGATACAGTTAATCCAAAGATACAAAAACAGACATAATTGATACTGTGCCAAGAAAAATTATTTAGTTAATGGATATGTAAACCTAGCCACAATATTTCTATTTGGAAATGGAAAACACACTTACTGTGTACAGTAGCTCCTTATATGGAAAAATTTAAAGATTCAGTCAAAAACTGAATCTCTCTGTTTGCCTGTCTGATTCTGTCTTTCTCTCCCTATGCATGTGCATGTGTGTGTGTACAGAATCATTTGTGTTCAGGATCACTTACTCATTTTGTCATTTCCTGTTTCCTGTGGATATAATACTGGAATGGCTTCAGTGTAGAAGCAAGAATAATAAAGCAAAATGAGCAAGACACTAGAGGTCCTATACCTCAGCTATTCTCTAATTCTGCCCTTGACGATTTGTATGTCTTTGGGAGAGTCACAGTGTTCTGGAAAACCTTTACACAGTAATGCCTGGTGTCTCTCTCTTGCATTCCCTCAAATTGCTCTTGCTGAGTAGGGAAGGGCACCATTACTCATAATTCCCACTAGTGTTCTGATTCAAGGGCTTTTTGTTTGTTTAAAAGTAAGGTGCAGTTGTTCATAAATCTATGTTTTAAAGTACCTCTCTTGCTTGTCTCTTGTGGCCATACTGCCTCCATCTTTTCTATTTTTATTGACTTGTGCAGTTACTCGCACTTCTTTTCTCCACTAGTAGTAAGAATCACATGGGGTGGAAAAATTAACTGATATGTGCACATATGCCATTCTCCATGACATTACCTAATACTACAAGAAATATGTCTATTTAGTCATAAATTAGATTTCTGATTTTTAGTTTTCCATCTTTAGAATGGGATCATGTCCCCCATGAGTCAATCAACCACTACTAAAACTATTCATTGTAAGTTGTCCTTATTCCTAATAATTGTGTGATATTATGGAATAATCTATCTATGGGTCTGTGAAATTATGCCCTTATCCATGAAATGTGAGTAGTGCTCCTAGAGTCCATCATTTTAATAAATGTGTTCCTGAAAATTTCTTTCAAATTTGCATGCTTATTATTTACCCACATTTATACATATTTTTGTATAATTGCCATAATATTTTGCATTATTTTCTCACATGGTTTTACATCATATTTCTTCATAGTCCATGTAGTCTTAACTATATTTTTATTAGGTAAATAATATTTTTATTAGGTAAATACAGTAAGGTAAAATACATTTCCATGCCTCCAATGAAGTATATGACACCTCTCAATCTAAAAATAAACAATCAAGGGTTAAAATAGAATTAAGGAAAACAGGTTTTGCTTATATTTACAAGAAGTAAATATAAAGTTTATAAGCAGAAAAACAAAAACAAAAAATGACTGTCATATACTTTCTCTATAAGAAAAACTAAGACTCTCAAAAGAAAACTCCAATGCAGATAACTATGCATGGCAGTTAAGAAAGGGAATAACAAAGGGCAGATTAAAGTTACTGTTCTATTCTATTGGGCAGGAAGAGACTGAGGGAGTAGTCAGTGTACAATGGGTAGGAACCAACAAGTTTGTAAATTACTCCGGAATGCTTCACATGCTCACCTCTGAGAAGAAATGAAAAATATTCATTGCTGAGTTATTTTTTAACTGTGGAGAAATCATTCATTTGCTTGACATTGCTCTCCCACAAAGGGGGCCTTCTGTTGTTTCACCTTTGCAATTTAAAAATTTATAGTGAAATTAAGTTCTATTACTTATTGTGGCTGTGTACCAACTTAAACTGCCATTAATCACAAAGGCAAAGAATACAAAGGAATGATTTCAATGCTGTGTTTTTTAGGGATTGAAAAGGAACAGGAAATCAAATGCACAACTGGAAAGAATAGGGACTAGACAATGGCAGGAACAGAAGAACCCCGTATTTTGAGACCTTTTATGTTAAAAGTTTTAATAAATTACCCTGCAATTCAGAGCATACGTATTGAATTTCTAATATGTTATTTTGGGTAACAAAGACAAAACTTGATTATGTAATTCTGTGTTACTTCTACAACTGGCACTATTGCTGGCAACTTTTTTTTTTTTAACTTAATAAGGAAAATGTTCCAATTGTACTTATTGCTAAGAAGTTATGTTCTTATTTAGAGTTTTCATTTTATCTCGTATCTGACTTGGTCACTTTGAAACGGAGAAATGCTTGGCTTAGAAGAGCCCTGGATTCTTAAAGACCGGGGGTCTACCACTTGTTCTCTATGTGTTATGTGTACTCTCTGTGTAGCTTTAAAACTATATATCCACAAATTCTTTTGCACTCCTCCTATCAAGAAGGATTTATATCCCCTCCCTTGAAAATAGGCAAGGCTTTGTGATGGTTTTGCACAACAGGCAACACAGTTTCTTTGTTGTTTTGCTTAAATACTCACTCTTGAAGGGTTTGGGTGCCTTGTATGCAGTTAGACTGCACGGTCATGCTGACACATTGTGGAGAAGTGGAAATATTTGCCTTAAGAGACAACACTGAAGAATCGCAGGTAGAGAGATTCTAAGACTTCATAAGGAGAAAGAGGCCGCTGGACAGCTCTGCTGGGCTGGTATACTCTACTTCTAGATCTAGCCATGTTTCAGCTGCAATTGGATGAGAGACCCAAGTTGTAATTGTCTGGATGAGCTCTCACTGAATTTCTGAATCACAGAATTCAATAGAGAGAATAAAGTGACTATTGTTTTTTTAAACCACTAAGTTTTGGGGTGACTTGTCATGTAGCACACTCTGGACCTCAGTAAAACAAAGATATTCCTATATCGCAGGGAGGATGAGAGGTGCAGGTATGTGTGTATCATCTGACACAGAGGAGGCACTCAGTAAATTAGAGCAATTATACTACCAAAATTTTATACTATATAAAAGCTTGATAAGTAGAGGAAAATTTTCTGTCAAAATTCCATCTTCCTAGAGTAATAGGCATGAAATTCTCTGTAATTGAGTTGTTCAAATTGAATTTGATTTGCTTAAATCAAATTCAGTCCGTCTCAAACCATATATAAATGTCTAGATTGGGAAAGTAGTCCATTGTCAGTCACTCTGGGCTCTCTTCCCATCTTGAATATTCCCAGAACCATAGAGAGAGCAACTTGTTCTGGAAGGAGTTCCACTCTTGATCAGGAAAGGCCCTGGACATCACTGCCTTGCTTCTAGATACTGTATCTCTTTCTGTGCCTCCCCACCTCTGTCTAACCAAGACAGAATTTTGCAAGGCTCACTTAAGTGGTCCTTCCCATTTTCTAAGTGTTCTCCTTTCCCAGTGATTGCACTTAAGAATAGGTTCTGTGGAACCTATAATTTTGGTTCCCTTCTCCACAGTATCAGCTAATTTACTTTTCATACTCAAAGCACCAAATATTCACACTATTCTTTGTTCTCACAATATTCTCTGAGGAGGATCAGCTGGGAGGACTATGGTTAACAATGGTTCGGCCTTGAAATCAGAAAAACCAAAGAGCCCCTTTCTAATGGAAACAATTCTAGTGCCATTCTAGAGCTTTCTGTATAATATAATTTCACTTAATATTTAATAGTAACCATTTCATGTTTTTACATTAGTTTCATAATTATAGCCTACGCCACTCTTGCATTATAAAAACAATTTTCATATTCTTTGATTTATTGTTCTTTAATCTGTTTTAAAATATACTTTCCATACTTCTTTTTAAAAGATTTTATTTATTTATTTTTGAGAGAGAGAGGGGCACAGGGAGAGGGAAAGAGAGAATCTTAAGTGGAATTCAATCTCAGGGGTTCATGACCCTAAGATCATGACCTGAGTTGAAACCAAGAGTCGGATGCTTAACTGACTGAGCCACCCAGGTACCCATGGAGTTTTTTACGCCTTAATACATAATTATGAAACCTGGACTATTCTACAGATTTCTTTTGTATATTTTGTTGAAAAAGGCAAAAATAAAATGATTATAATTCTTTGATTTTGATCAAATTACTTAGCATTTAATAACAGCTAGTATTCTTCATTCTATATGCAAACATGTATACTTATATGCCTAGGTATACTTTATGTATATACGTATGTACATAAGATGTATGCGTATGTATGGATACAAATTTAGCATGTTGTATGTTATGGACACTGTACTACTTACAATGAATGCCCTCAAAAAATTGTAACTTTTCCAGTGAATTTAAGATAATAGGAAATACTGCTATGTTTTATTAATTGGTTTTTCAGTTCCTGGGCCAAATTAATTTGGATTTCAACCCTGTGCCATTACAACAATTTTACTACTAAACAGCTATTAACAATGGCTTAAAAAAATCTTCCAAAGATTTGATTTATGAATTCATCATTAAGGAATAATTCCATGTCATTAACAACACAAAGGCAAAGTTTATCATTTCCCAAAAGCAATATAAAAATTTAAGACCTAGTTATGATTTGTTGATTGCTAGACAATTTATTCTATTTTCTATGTTGGCCTCAGGGGAAAGATATGGAAACAATTGCTATTTACTGTTCTTATTCAGACTGATATATGTTTATTTAGTGTGGTTCCATGAAAAAAGAAGAGATCATAAAATGAACTATTCTGTTCTCAGAGTCCCTTTGGAAATCAAGCATTCACAGAAAATATCATTCCTATACTTAAGAAAAAGATGTCTTTCTTATTTTCCTCAAGTTCCACATTATGCACAAAACACTTGCTTAGAGTTATAGAATTTATGGGAATGTTGACTTAAAATTCTGCCCTGACAATAACTGCTTGGAAATAATTTTGTCTGCTGTTCCCCTCAATGCTGCACATAGCCATTCTCAGTTATATGCACTGCTTGTATTTACCATGGTTATGAAGTATTGGTTTCTAGCTAGAATAAAAGGAGAAAGAGTAATGAGGATGTGGTCACACAAACTTATTTTGCTAACATATTATCTTTGAGTATAATATCGTGTTGAGCCTTTTTTTTCACACTGATAAGTTCTTTAGTCCCATAGGATCCTATGAGTTCTGGCATCCTCTGACTTTCTGATTTTTAAAATAATATCTGTGATTTCTTTTTGTTTGTTCCCCTGGATAATGCCCACATTTTTCACTCATATAAATAAAGACCTAAGAGTAACTGTGGCTGTTCTGTGGAATCATGGAATCATGGAGATGGTGTTATATAGCTTCTTATTTTACCAGGAGGCAGAAGAATAGTAACTTGCTCAAAGGCAAATAGCTAGTTGGTGGCTAAGCCAGCTTTTACAATTCAGAGTTATTTTCACCGTAAAATATTACCTTTCCCATATTGGTAATGAATAGGCGAATTGTCACATATTTGGCAAGAGTATATTTAAAATCATTCTTACCCAATTGGAGCTTTTGTCAGATTTTGTGTTACAACACAAGAAACTCAAGAATTAACATGTGGGGGAAACTGGTTATAGTACTATGATAATAACTGGAATGTAGAAATGGCCATGGGAGGGAAGCAATTCAACTTTCTTGGGTTGTAATCTCCTTAAAAATGCTCTTATTTGCTAGGTTTTGATATCAAGGTTAATCTAGCTTATAAAATAAATGGAGATGTTTCTTCTTTACTCTATGCAGTAAAACACATTAAGAACCACAGATAGTATCTGTTTCTTGATGTTATATTAATACTTACTTATAAAATCTTCTGAACAGAACTACCACTCTTAAGGTTGCTTTAAGACTTATTCCTAGGAATATTTGTCATTAGAGTTTTAAAATAAATTCTGAGTTAATTTTAGAGGTACATTTTATCAAAATTTTAGATGTTAACATAAATCCATTTAATTTATCTGGTTTATTCATAATTTTCCCCTTATTCTCATGATCAGCTACAGATTATATATTTTTTTAAAAATTCTATTTGATTAGCATTGTGTTATGATGCCTGCTCTTTGCTTTCTTTATGCTTCACTTTTCTGTTTTAAATATAATTTTTGATTTTCTCCTTATTAAATTTTTCTTCCTCACCTTTATTTATTTTGTTTGTAATTGTCTAACCTGTTTAATATTTATTGAGCATTCATTCTTTGTAACAATGGAAACATTTAAAACTATAAATTCTATTTTGTATAAATTTTTTAAATTGTCATAAGCTGGATAAACACAGTTACAGGCTGTATCACAGATGAATACATATTGATACAGATATATTTTTTCTCACTATATGTTCGATGATAAGTACCCTACGGAATTAAATTTCAGTTGTACAATTTGTATAGCTGGGTCATGTTTGCATGCTTTTTAAACTTAACTTTTAATTTTTACTTTTTCTATATTTAGTCTGAATTGTTCTTGCATTAAGAAATATAATGGCACTTCCTATGGGATGTTAGTTCCAGGAGGAAATAAGCTACATTTCTTTTTTCAACATCACGCCCTTTATGGCTATCACCGTGCTTCCCATATAGCTGTTCCTCAAATATTTGAAGCATCAAATCAAATTCACATACTTTTAAATACCTAAGGCTATTGATGTTGCTGAGAAATATGAATCTGTCAGTATCTCTGGATATTATTTATAATGTCAATTTAACAAATTCTTACTCATTTTCCTTATAGATTCATTAATATTATCCTACACTGCAGTCCAGAAATCCTGGCCATGTGACCAAGGATAACTCCACACTGTAAGTCCAGGAATACATTGAATACATTTCCTAACAGATCTCTAAAATCCTTTGGCAACCAAACTCTGCTTGATTGGTCAACTGTGAGAAAATTACTCTGAGATAACATGGGAGTTGAGACTGTTACAGAGGTTGACAGAAATTGTGAAAATTCTGAAAGCCTCTGAGAACTGTGAGCAAGCATGGAGCCAAGGAGATGCTGCCATTTCAGATAGGGAAATTGCCACCATTTTGATATATAAAAAATGGGGCTAATACTTTTACCCTCTATCATTATTGGAAGCTGCTGCTCCTGAGATTACTATATTGGATTTTCAACCACAGTTTTATTGCCCTACCTCACCCTTGGCAGAACTGCCAGAACTTTCTAAAGCTGAGCTACCACTGATTTCTCAACACATAGGCTAGGCTTTCCAAAGTATGACTTTGCAGTATTTCAGCAGCCCCTGCCTCTCCGCTATTGGTATTTAATACAAATCACCATCCCTGTCACTGATAAAAAGTCACTTTCTGTCATTCACTGTATAGACTTCCTGGATTGCTGTTCTTCATCTCTAACCGCTGATCCCCTTTGTTGCCCCTAATTATCTCACCTCAGTTTCACATATCATCACCATGTAATAACCACTTTTCAGTCCTTCTGAACCTACTTGCTAGGATAATAGATTCTTTATTCCCTACTATCCCAAACCCCTATATGTGGGTATCAATCCATCAAGGCCATGATTTTGTTCTTGCTCCTGCTTAATGATGTAATTGGATTTGCTTTCCTCATGGTAGTCTACCTTTCTAAGTTCTGTAATTTTAATGACTATGAGCCACTTTTTTTTAAACCTCTTGGGACATAAACTTATTTACTTTATAATATAGAGCCAAACCCTTTTGATCATCATACTAATAGGTCATTTTAGATCGTCCCTGTGGATGATTATTATCTTTCTCTCCATTCTTCATATTACTTGAAAAGTCCAGTGCCATGTTCTGATCATTCTTACTTATCCTTTGCTTTTTCCTGATAAGTATAACGAGAGACTGGATATACAAATAGACAATGATTAGACAATACATGAAAATAGAAGTCTGCCTCACAACCTACAGCAATCAGCAATCAGGAAGCCAATCTATTATCTGTTTCAACCATTTCAGAAAGTCAAATAACGTTTGTAGAAATAGGTCCCAAGAGACTAGGACTTAATTAATAACTGATAGTCTGTCTCATTTTTTCACCATTTCTTAGGACCAACTGGAGAAAGGCAAACAATGAACTTGTAACCTATTGCGTAAGATGCCCCACTTTTATTTAGCCCACTACAGCATCCCGTGCCAACAGCATCCCCATGCCAACAGCCTCCAATCAAGGCATACCTAAAGAATTTCCTTTTCAACTATAAAGCTGTCCCACTCTTCTGACTGCCTTTGAGTCTCTGCCAAATACAAGTGTGGTGGAGCCTGTTTCTGTGGTATTGCAAGCTTTGGATAATCTGCCTTTAATTGTTCTTATTTGGGTGGTCTTCATTTATTTCCACAGTTAAAACTATATTGTAACACATTCTGAGATAAGAAACGAAGCTTGAAGATAGTCCTTTTCTGATAGGGCAGGGATGAGGCTGTTTGGAGATGCCTTGAAAACCCAGAAAGATCCCTTGGACTGGGATCATCACTGTGGGCAGCAGACATGAGTGGGTTATATGAGGACTGAGTGCCATTTAGGCTTCATCACCCACCACCTTCCTGTGCATCACAATGTAGCACAATTATGTGGCACAATTTCTTTGAGCCATAAATGCCTCATCTGAAGAAAGCAAGATAAAGAAACCTATCTTATAAGTCAATTGAGTAAAATAAATAAAGCGATAAATATAAGTTCCTAAATGTTTGTTCCATTCTTATCTCCACTTAAAGGTGTCTAATATCCACCAACACAGAAAGATGGTGGTGGACTGTCATTCCCTCAGACTGTTTTGCTGATTAAGCATGAGGTATATATATCTTTGTACACATTTATTCTTCAGTATATTAATTAATTTATTAATTTAACCCATTATCTAAGTTGAATGTCTATTATATACCAGATTCGTTCTTAGACACTGGGGCTGGAGAAGAGGACAAGCATGGTTCCTGCCATGTGATAGTGGTAAATTTAGGGAGAAAAATCATACACAAAGTGATATGAACACATATAAAAGAAATACAAAAAATTGTAAGACTTTCCAGAACAGATATCTAGTTCAAAATGGCATACTGAGAACATATGCCCAAGTATGATGAAAGAAACTATATTATTGCTGGAAATAAGAAAGCATGCCATCTTACAAAGAAGGTTAAAAATTAAATAGTTACTGAACAATAGAAAATAGGATAAAATTGGTAGAAATAGCAAAGCTAAGAAAACAGAAGCCCAAGAGAGCAGATAGTGGTAGCTATTGGGTACCAAGTACAAGCCCATTTATATGTATTAAGTCATTAAATCCAAAGTGAGATAGATAAAATTGTTTTCATTCCATTCTTATAGATGATGAAACTGAATCCCAGAGAGATGATGTAACTTGCCTAAAGTCAGACAGCTAAAAGTGGAGAAGAGGGGCTATGTCACTGGGGGGTTTGGCTCACAGCTTGTGCTGCTAACCATTGCATTTTACTGCCTCCCAAGATAAAATTAAAGCAGAAATCTAACCAATTATCCTCCATGGGAAAGTACAAATTTCAAAATTAACAGATATAAAGATCAGGGATGTTTTTCCAGCTTCTGCTTTGCCAATTGTGTAGGTGCTCATGCTAGTCAATAAGTTAAAACTCTGAAAGAGATGGATGACTTTTTTTTTCTTTTTTTTTCAGATTAGGAAGAGGCTCAAATGTTGTAGCCCATATCCTTTAGTTTTACGTCCACAAAATTGAAATAATAACAATATTTTAATGTTTGTAAACATTTTAGTTCAGTAAAACTTACAGTTTTTATTATAGTAAATGTCAGCATCACCCAGAAATTAACTATAATAATTATTGTTACACTGTTACTTATAACACTACAGATATGCAAAAACTTAGAGGAGCCCATTTAAGGATGGGCCAATAATCACCGTATCCACAGTAGTTGATGAGAAGAGGAGATGCTGTTCTCAAAGGATTAATTGTTCTATGATACCTTTAGTGAATAGTCACAATGTTTCTATTCATTAGGTAAATTATGTTCTACTCCATTGTACCACCTTTATGTCCTACACAGTGCTGGGGATACTGTAACTGTTTTAAAAATGTGAATAATGAATAAATGAACTATAATGTATATTTACTTAAACTAAAAATAAGTAGAGACTAGAAACCAGACTTTCTGGTTTCTATTTTGATCTCTCTCTTTTTAGTTTCTTGAAATAAAAGATGAAATAGAGCACTTTTTTTTTTAAGTCACCTTTACCATCACTAAATGAGCTAGGCTTTTAAATTATTAGTGAATCTTTTGTGCTACTTATTTAAACTCCTTTCAAGTTATTGAAGCTTACTAGTAATAACTTCTAAAAAGATTGAGTCTTTTGAGGAGTTCAAAGATTCAAGGCTTTGATATCTGTATATATGTATTAGGTACATACATGTGTGCACGCATGCACACACACACACACACACACACACACACACACACACACTCAGACTTGCTTCTTGACATTTTCAAATGTCACTTTGATATATTAAATACTATTATGCAAGTATAAGAAATCTGTTTTTTTTTTCCTGGAAATATACTTCAGAAAGTCTGAATGAATTTTTTAAAAAAGATTTTATTTATTTGAGAGAGAGAGAGAGAGAGAGAGAACGAATGCAAGCAGGGGGAACAGCAGACAGAAAGGGAGAAGCAGGCTAGACCTGGGATCATGACCTGAGCTGAAGGCAGCCACTTAACCGAATGAGCCATCCAGGCACCTCCTGAATGAAAGTTTTGGTTGAAAATTCTTAAAATGAGCCAAATACAATTAAAGTAGCTTGATACCAGCAGAAAGTATGATAGACATTTATTTTCTATGATTCTAAGGCTCCATTTTTAAATTAAAATCTTTTTCTTTTGCAAAAAGTGTGGGAAACATACCTTTAAAAAAAGAAAACATCAGACTATTACAAGTGCATTAATTTTGTTTCCTTAAACATTGTGAAGATGGTGAGATCCAATTTAAACTGAAGGAAAAATAGGTGGTATTCAGATTGACTCCGTACAATTTTTTGCCAGCTTCCATATATTAAATTAATTTTTTTAAAGATTTTATTTATTTATTTGACAGAGAGAGAGGGAGAGAGCGAGCTTGGGTGCGGGCACAAGCAGGGGGAGGGGCAGAGGGAAAGGGAGAGGCAGACTCCCCACTGAGCAGGGAGCCTGATGCAGGACTCCATCCCAGGACTCCAGGATCGTGACTAATACTCTTTAAACTAGAAGTCATCTTTCTTCTATAGTAATTGTACAATGGATTAAGCCCAATCCTTCTAAAATTAATTGAGAATCAATGCTTTAGAGATTTAAATAAAAAAAATATGTTCTAACTTTTTCAAGAAAAAAAAGTGTTGCAAACTAATGTGTATGTGCATCTTTCTTTAAAGCTGTTTTCTTGATATTTGCATGTTTTTCTTAGCCAGGAGGTAGCAGTGAAGGAACAGCAAATTCTCCATGTGAGCTAAGGAAGGTTCTGGTTTGGAAATGGATCAGGATTGTTCTATTAGGAGAACACTTTCATAGTACATGTCAGCAAATTATAGAATTCAGTAACGTCTTGATAGCCACAATAGTGGGAAAAGATACCCAAAGTCTTGGGGTAGAATTAGAATGTCTGGATGAACATAAAAACCATCTGTAAATTAGAGATATTTCTGTGAGCAAATGAATTAAATATGCTACTGCTAAAGATAAAGTAACTACAGTTCATATCCTACAGAAACAAAATTGATTTGATTTGAAATTAGAAAAAAATAAAAATGTAAGAGTTTTGAGCAAACAAACCATTAAAACTTAAATAACAAAAGTGTGTAACTGTTTTAAGTCTTTGGTAGCCATGGCCAAAGAACTCCTAAATTTCATTTAAGTTGGTAAGTATGAGGATACACACATGTAAGGCAATTGCCAATTACCAACTGTCTGATTCATTTTCTGGAAAATAGAAACCTTTGTATATTATGCAAACCCGATCATAGAGCAGTTTCCTAATAAATCCACAGTGGACAAACAAAAACATGACTGAATCAATAAATACATGAATAAAAGTCCTGAAGCCTTCAATTCAATGAAGCAGAGCACTGAAACCCTTATAAAACAGAGCCTTATACGTGTTCTTTTTTTTTTTTTTTTAAAGATTTTATTTATTTATTTGACAGAGACAGCCAGCGAGAGAGGGAACACAAGCAGGGGGAGTGGGAGAGGAAGAAGCAGGCTCATAGCAGAGGAGCCTGATGTGGGGCTCGATCCCATAATGCTGGGATCACGCCCTGAGCCGAAGGCAGACACTTAACCACTGTGCCACCCAGGCGCCCCCTTATACGTGTTCTTTTACTATTTTCTTTAGGAAAACAGGACAATAATAATAATAGAAATAATAATAATATTATTAATAATAATGGAATATATTTAATTTTTACTAAAATAAACAAAAAACCCAACCCAAACAAAACAAAAAGAACAAAACCAACAACAGAAAGCTACCCCATGATATGAAGGAGTTTAGAAATACACAGTTAATAAAAACCTTTATTTTTTTACTTCCACAACATACTGGGTTTAGCTGGTTAAACAAGGAATTAATTAAAATAACTGGTTTATACTTCATTTAAAATATTCCACTAATTTAAAAGTAACACACATAAGTTGAAGATAACACATCTGAATTCAATATGTCTTTTTAGTCATTTTTCCCCCTTTGAGGTATACAATTGGATTATATATGATGATCATTTCCTCAATATTTAAATGTTTGTATTTAATTTATATGTATTTTTTGCAAATACGACTTTTAGTGATCATAGAATAAAGGTTTGCATAAAAAATAAAAATATCCTTGTTGGGCATTCACGATATTTAAAACTGGCACATTGAAAAAATTTCTGTGAATAGCCTTTATGTAAGTGTTTCAGAATTTTCATGAAGTGTACACACGCCTGTGTCACCACCACCCAAATGAGGAAACAGAATGCCACCCGTATCACAAGTAACCACTGTGCTCCCTTTCTTGTTACTACATCCTTCTTTGCCAACGGTAAGCACTATTCATATTTCTGCCACCACAGAATAATTTTGCCTATTTTTGTATTTATTTAAATGGAATTACTTTGTGTCTGGATCCTTTGGTTCAATATTATGTTTGAGACTCAGCCATACGGTTGTCGCCTATAGCAATAATTTTGTTTTCTGCTGCTTGTAAAGTGTTGCATATACAACATAGGAACATAGAAACAAACTTACGGTTGGAGGAGGTCAATGAGAGGACGTGACCGCCGGTTGACCCTGGAAGCTGGACTAGCAATAGGAGGGTTCTCACCTTCTGCCCTGTCCTTGGAATGCACCTTTAGGCTATTGTTCCCACACTGGAGCTGTTTCAAGGACATCGCCTCGAGAGAGTAACGTGCTGCTAAGATTGACCTCCTGCACCACCGGTTGACCGGAAACTGGACCCTGGCAATTCGAGGACCCCCGTTCTCTCCCCTGTGCGTGGAACGTTGGTTCCGCCCACCATTCCCCCGCCACCCGAGCCGCTTTTAAGGACACAACCTGGAGAGCTCAATGTGCTGATGAGACAATCTGGGCTGTGTAGCTGACTGAATCCTTGAAGCCTCTGTATAAACTTTTAACAATCTGGCGGGCGAATGCAGAGCCCCACTCTACTTGCCGCCACTCAGGACAAGCCTCACTGGTGAGTTCCCTTGCTTATCAAGCATGCCACCTCCCAGTCTGGAGCGGCTTGCTTCTTTCTTCAGCCTCTCCTTGCCAGCTGTGTGCACAGCCAGTTTTGAATTTCACCCGGGAAGCTCTTGAGGTTGTGAAACATCACGTCCATTCATAATGCAGTTTTCCATTTTCTTAATGTATATTTTGGTTGTTTAGAAATAGAATTGCTTGACCATAAGGCTAAAAACACACTAGGCTTTAATAGAAATTGCCAAAGGATTTTGCAAAGTCGTTAAATCAGTTTATATTGCCGCCAACAGTACGTATTTCATTTGGGTCATTTCCTTGCCAGTACTTTATGTTATCTGTTTCCTTCTTTCTTTGTTTTTTAAATTTAAATCATAGCCATTATATTGCATGTGTAGTGCCATGTCCTGGTGGTTTTAATTTAAATTTCCTCGTGATTCAATGCTGCTGAGCAATTTTTAATATATGTATAGGCTATTTGAATATGTGATTTTGTGAAATGATCTGTTCCAGTCTGTGTATTTTTCCACTGGATTACCTTTTTATTCTTTATTAATTTATTGGAATTTTAAATATAACAGGCTTATGAACCCCTTGTCAGATACATATATTGTACCTATCTTCTTTCAGTGTCTTACCCTTTCCTTCTTTCAGTGTTATCACCATTTTAATGGAAGTCCAAATCACCATTTAAAAAAAAACCTTTTTATTTTGAAATAACTTTAGAGTGAAGAGAGCCTGCAGAAATCACCTAAACCAAATGATACCGATTAACATCAGTCATAAGACATATTAACAACAGGTGCCCCCTAGTAAAACTCACTGAGTTGGAAATATCCTTCTTTGGTATTTTGAAGAAATATATATAATACAAGTTGATTAGGAGAATAATAAAATATAGAGTGAGCACAAATTGAGGGGCATTATGCCAAGTAATTTATGAGTACTCTTCAAAAGTGTCAAAGTCATGAAGGAAAAAGAAAAAGTGGAAAACTGTTTAGACTCTCTTCATGATATAGTTAGTATTTTTCCATTTGTATTTAATAACTATTTTGGAGAAGATACTTTAAGATGATATAAACATGCTGGGTTTTCACACCTCATTTTAGCATCTGTTCCTGGATCTTGCCTGCAAAAATTGTTATTGTGGTCTTCTAAGGGGATTTTCTATCTCCCTAATTTCTTCTACATTCATCATTTATTTGTGATTAGTTCTTTCAGAGACCCTGTTTAAAAAATTACATGCCTTTCTTAAGCTCATGAATATATTATCCTTTTTATTTTCAATAAACTTGATTGTCTGATCTTTCATATTTAGACCTATCATTTAAATATTATACTTTTGTGGATGGTGGGAGATATGAGTCAGAATCATGTTTTTTCTGTATGGAAATCCAGTGACCCAAAACTATTTATTAGGAAGTCCATCATTTCCCCCTTGCATGGCAGTGCCAATTTGTCATAAATTCAGTGTGAATGGATGTGCAGATTTATTTTTGGTCTCTTTTCTTTTCTTTTCTTTTTTTAACATTTTTTATTTATTTGAGAGAGAACGAGAGAGACTGCAAAAGCAGGGGGAGGGGCAGAGGGAGAAGCAGACCCCCAGCTGAGCACGGGGCCAGACCCAGGACCCTGAGATCATGAGCTGAGCCAAAGGCATATGCTTAACCAACTGAGCCACCCAGGTGCCCCCCGCTGTTCTTTTCCATTTTATTAGTGTTGAGGTTTTTCACATCTTTCATTTATTGTTTGCTATGTAATGATTTTTGATGCTATTGAAAATGGTATCATTTTTATTTAATATTTATTCTAATTATTTGTTGCTGGGATACAGCAACACATTTTTTTAGCTGTACTGACCTTAAGTCCAGCAATCTTCCTAATTCAATTTTAATAGGTTTCCTGTAGATTCTTCTACATTTTCTTCAGTTTTATTTCCTCTATATGATTATTGTACATTTCACTTTTCTTTCAGTATGTTTTGTTAGAAATTTATAACTAGAACTAGTGATATGAAATTTTCCTCATTCCAATTTTGAGAGGAAAGCTTTCACTCTTCCAGTGGTAAGTATGTTGTTTGCTGCAAATATTCAGCTTAAGTAATATTTCTTTCTTTGTTTACTTTTTTTTTCATAAATGAACATTAAATTATATAAACTCCACTTAGTCTTCATCCATCAAATATATCATTTTTTCCTTTGTTGAGAATTTGGAAAATTACACTGGTGAATTTTTAAATTTAAATCACTCTTATATTCTTGGATTGAATCTAATTTTGTTATCATGTATGTAATGCTTTATTTTTTTATTTGCTATCTTCTATTGCATATTTTGCATCTATGTTGATGATGAGATTGCCAATATGTATTTTTTTCTTTTAGTGTTCTTTCACGTTTTTGATAGCATAGTTATATCATAGAATGAGTTGGAAATATTTCCTCTTTTTTCCATTCTCTAGAAAATATGTGTAAAATTGGTATTATTTCTTCCTTAAATGTTCCAGAAGATTCACCAGTTAAGCATATCTGAACTAAAGATTCTTTGCGGAAAGAGTTTTAGTTTAGATTTAATTTTTTAAATTAAATATAAGACTAGTGAAATTGTCCATTTCATTTTGAATCAGTTGGGATGAATTTAACTATAATGTCCTTAAAGTCTGTGGTGATCTTGTTTCTGTAATTCTTAGTATCAATAAGTTATACATTATTTATTTTTAATTAGACTATACAGGTGTCCCATTTCAGTTTCTTTCTTTCTTTCTTTCTTTCGTTCGTTCGTTCGTTCGTTCGTTCTTGATTTTGTTTATTTATTTGACAGAAGAGAGACAGCCAGAGAGAGAGGGAACACAAGCAGGGGGAGTGGGAGAGGAAGAAGCAGGCTTCCAGCCCGGCAGCGAGCCCAGTGCGGGGCTCGATCCCAGGACCCTGGGATCGTGACCTACGCTGAAGGCAGACACTTAATGACTGAGCCACCCAGGCTCCCCACATCTTAGTCTTTCTTTAAAAAACATTTGGTTATTATATATTTGATTTCTATTATAATGTTTCATTGATTTTTGTTCTTTTGAAAAGTCAGGTGTCATCCTTATTGTTGCATAATTAAAGATAGTATCTTTCTCTTTCTATGGCTACATTAAGGTTTTCTTTGTCTATGATTTTTAGTAGTTTTTCTGTAATGTGCTTTGTGATATTTTAAACTTATTTATGTTACTTGGGACTTATACTTCATGTCTTTCATCAACTTCAAGAAAATGTTAGCCTTTTTCTTTTCAAATACGGCCCTGTCCAGTTCTCTTTCCTTTCTCCTTCTGAGTCCCCAATTTTATGTACATACCTATATAAAAGTGATAAGTATATAATTTTATGTGTAAAAGTGACATATATACAATTTTCTATGTAAAACTGGCAATGTATGACATATATATGTATACATATATATGTATGTATATACATACAACTTGTACTCTTTTGTTTTACTTTGCTTTCATCTATTTTTTCCCTCATGTTTTAGTTTGACTATATCCTACAGCATTATTTTTCAGTTCACTAAAACTTTCCTCAGCAATGTCCAGTTGGCTGATGAACACACATGTTGAGTTCTTCAATTCAGTATTTTTTCTTTCTAGAATTTCAGTTAGCTTATCTTCTTCAAAATTAGTTCTAGTTCTTCAGTGAAATGTTTAATCTCATCATCTATTTTCTTGAATTTATTAACCATTTCATTCTGAAACAATCTAGTGTATTATACTTATAACTGACCATTATTAGTCTGGTTATCCAATAACACACCAAAAAATCATGCATAGCTATCACTCTGATGATGTGATTAAGTAATTAATGCATTATTGTCGGTCATTTCCTAGGGGTAGACACACTTCATACTTGATATTTTGAACAATTATTTATAAAGTTTGAAAGAGAGGTGGAAAGGTAAAATATAAAAATAATTTAATGGATTACTAAGTACATGAAAGTTCGGGTTTACCTACCTATTTTCTAAGTTATGAAATCATGATTTGTTGAAATGGAGGTAGAACTAGTGAAAAAATATTATAATAGTAATAGCTATAAATTGCTTTTATGGGTTTTATATCTTCCTCAAATGATTAAAGCATGTTATTTTCAGATTTTGTAGTTCCCCAAGTCATTTAGAACTGAGTGTATTATTGAGTGGAAATAAATATGACTTAGTCATTAAAATTAGACAAGCAGCATTGACCTCAAACCCAGACAGAGAAATAGTTATGTGTGATTTTAATGGAAGCAGTTACAGATCTGTTGTTCATTAAAAAAAAAAAAAAAATCAGCTTCTCTTCCCTACTGCTGCAAATGGTGGTGTTAAACAATTTGACTATACTTCATTTTAAAGAAGACAACACTTTTTATTACATGATTAGAAACAAGGAGAACAGTCCTAGGAGATATGAAAGTGACTTTAAATTTATGCTAAAATAACTGACATAAGACCCATCATTACACTGCAGAGTGCTAACCACTCTAGGGTCATGACATAACTCATTTTCAAAAGCAGGTTTGAATCTAAGTTTTGTCATTGAGGAGAGTTTCATAGGCTTCTCATCACAACTTTTCTCTGCTATTTTTTCTACTTTAGTCTTAAATTCAGTTTATTTTTTTATTTTGTTTTTTTTTAAGACTTTTTACATTTAAATTCAATTAATTAACATATAGTATATTATTACTTTCAGAGGGAGAGTTCAGTGATTCATCAGTCTTAAATAACACTCAGTTCTCATTACATCTTGTAGCCTCCTTAATGTCCATCACCCAATTACCCCATCTCCCCAACTGCCTCCCCTCCAGAAACCCTCAGTTTTTTTTCCCTGTGATTAAGATTCTCTTATGGTTCGTCTCCCTCTCTAATTTCGTCTTGTTTTATTTTTCCCTCCCTTCCTGTATGCTCCTCTGTTTTGTTTCTGAAATTTCGTATATGAGTGAAATCATGATAATTGTCTTTCTCTGGTTGGCTTATTTCGCTTGGCATAATACCCTCTAGTTCCACCCACGTTGTTGCAAATGGCAAAATTTCATTTTTTGATGGCTGAGTATTAGTCCAGTGTGTGTGTATACACACACACACACACACACACACACACACACACGTATTCTTTATCCATTCATCTGTCGATGGACACTGCTATAAACATTGGGGTGCAGGGGCCCTTTCAGATCACTACATTTGTATCTTCAGCCTAAATACCTAGTGGTGCAATTGCCGGGTCATAGGGTAGCTCTATTTTCAACTTTTTGGGGAACCTCCATACTGTTAAATTCAATTTAGATGTATGTGCTCTGTTCTTGTGAAACAATATAAAGAAAGCAAAACTTACTGTCTGCTTATTAGCTAAACACACAGGCAGTTTGAAATAAAAAAACAAGATCTTAGTCTTGAGCTGGCTATTTTAATAGTATTTATATATATACTAGAGTGTGGCTTTAAACAAGTAATCGTTACATATCTTCTCTCCCTGTTGTTTGTACATACTTGTCTTAATGTTCAGGCAGCTATCATAATCGTCTTTCTAGTATGTTCTGTTTTCCTGTGCTATGCTTGCTATTTATCTACATGATTCCTCTGCATTTCCAGTTAGTCAAATAGGATTACTAAGTTAGCTTAGAATGACATATTCCAACATCTAGGACTCTTTTAGTCATCAGTATGGAAATTGGTTGATTTTCAGGAATCCATTTGATGTTCCTTGTTATGACAAAATGCAGGCGAGATGAATGGTGTTTATTTTGTCATTTTGTAAAAAAAAATATGAGTATATTAAGTGGATATAATTCATTCAAATCTCATTTATTTGGTGCCTCCTAATGCTTTTACATATTTTGACACTTATTTGACTTTTTCCTTATGTTATTTCATAGGAAAAAATGAAGAGAAAATAGAATTTAAAATCATTTTCTGATCTCTTTGAAGGATAACTTTAGCACATTATCAGAGAATTTTAAGGTTTTTGTTTTTTGTTTTTGTTTTTCTCTGAGGGAAATGAAAGAAAGATGTGGGCTGGAGGAAAAATAACCTTACCTTTTTAAAAATTCTATTATTAAAAATATGAATCTTTGTTATTACTGTATACTCCAAAATACCAACTTTAAGTCTCAATTCTTTACTTAGACACACACATTTTCATCTAGTACTCAAGATATTTGCTATTTGGGCTACATAATTATTCCTTTCCCTCACCCGGAATAAATATTTAGCCTTTCTCAATCACCCTCTTTTCCAGGGAATGTTTTCAAAAAAACTTGGCTGCACTTTAGAAAAAGCCAACATAATAATTTTTAAAATTCAGTTTTCCTACTGGATAAATCTTGTAAGTATTATGTATGACTAAAACTTACCCATAAATATTTCTAGTTACCAAAATTGGAAAGGAAAATATTAAGGCATTTAATATTTTTTAAATCTTATTTTTTTCCACTATTATCTATTTCTAAGAAGGAGTTATAGTACATAATTTTAAGGAGATATTATTAGCTAATTCTGAGAAGGAATTATAAAGATGTGGAGTGTCATTTATTGGAAGGACTGTAGAGATCATCTAGTTCAGGGGTCAGTGAACGCTAGCCTGTGGTTGTAAACTTCTTTTGCAAATAAAGTTTTATTGGAACACAGATACACTTACTCGTTTATGTGTTGCCTGTGGCTGCTTTCACACTATGGCAGCAGAGTCAAGTAGTTGAGACAAAGACCATATGGCTCACAAAAACAAACAAAAAAATTACTGTCTGGTCTTTTATATACAGTGTTTGTCGGCCTCTGATCTAGTTGAAACTTTTGTTTTTGTAGATGATGATTGGCCCTAAAAGACTGATAGCACGTTAGCACATACAACTAGTGAACTGCTGAGTTTAAAAGATAGTGCAAGATATCCATATTTACATTTCTGTATATAGTGCAGTAGTATAACCTCTTTTATAGTAACTGGTTTTTATGTGTTGAATGGATATACGTGTAAATATATAACTTGAAATTTGGTTGTGTGGTGGATGCTGTGATGCTGTACCCAAACTACCCTTCAGAAGTAAAAGACTGCATTTTTCCAGCTTCTGGAAACTTTACCAGCAGAAAACCTTCATCTATCAGATACCTACAGGAATTGAGTTGAAGAGATTTGCCTTATCCAAGGTCAAGCCTGCTTCCTGGGTGGCCAGCATCCAGAGAGGAGGGAGTTTAAAGACCTGGCCCCATTTATCCGACTCAGGAAAATGTTGAAGGGATTTTCTCGTTTCACAGCTCCTCATTGGGCAGGATTGGTTAAGGAGGATTTCAGTGAGGTAGCATTGCTGCTTAATTTTTCCCATGGCCTAATTTTGCTTCCTTCCTTCCCTACTCTTCCCTCCCACAGGTGTTGATCCCAAGAACATTCTTTAATAAGCCTCCTGCTGTCTAATTTCTATCTCAGAGTCTGTTTCCTGGGGAGCCTATCATGGTAAGTTGCCATTAACAGAATAAATACTAAGAACATTTCCAAATCAGTGTCTGAGATGCAACTCAGATCATTAATTCAACAACAACTATTCAGTAAGAATACACTGCCTTTCATAATTGTAAGCTTTTCCTGTTTCTTTGTAGAATGGTTTCATTAGTTGATTTGGTGGAGCTTGTTTTCTGATGTAAGTTAATGATGCAATTATTGGAGTTCATTCCTTCAGAATGTGAATTCTATGATGTTGCAAGTTGTTGAACATATCTCTGCCCCTTATACTGGCAAACAAGGAAGTTGTCCTGGTCCCTTTTAACTACCACGTTGCTAACAACACAGTGATTAATGAAAACTGAGAGTAGATAGTGGTAATGATGGGAGAAAGTTCAGTGACATCCCACTGGCCATCAACATGCAATTTCTCCTTTATATCTTCTCTGTCTTTCCTATTTAAAGTCTTAACCATGCAGTGAGAAAAAAAATAGATGATTAGCTTAAATTCTATTTAGATTATGGTTTTACTTAAATATTAATGATTATTGCGTTCAATTTAACTGAGAAATGCAGGGTTTGAACTATTGAAATGTGCAATAAAGGCGGAAAAGCTGCTTGGGAGAAAAAACAGATTATAATTTTTATTTCTGCTATCTTCTGGCATTTTTAGTGGTTTATGCCCACTGAATGGTTTTACAAAGTAAAACTAAACAAATAAAAGTGAATGAGGATATATAGAGAAATGCTTAAGTAGCCCTGTCAAAGATAGAGTGACAAAGTAATATAAATTTTTGGCATGTTCTGTAAATATGTGGCACTCAATCAAAAGCCATTTAATCCTTGAAAGGACTAGAAACATCATATAATTGAATGGGACTATATCAGTTTTACCTGTTTTCCTGGAATTTATTGTGTTGTATTTTTTTATTGTATTTTTTTCAGATATGGATTTTTAACTTCTAAATTCACACTTAAGCATTAGCTTTTAAATGTGTCATCAAAATTTGTGCCACTGGCATACACACAAAAAGGTTTAATAGTGTTTAGATTTCTGTCCTGGCTCATACAATTTACACTGAAAGCTTCTTGGTAAATCATGGCCCTTTCGTGCCATCATAAATAAATGGAAATTCTCTACAATTTACTGGCTAAGGTTAAATTATGTCTCTTAACTATATAACCAACAATCTTAGAAAATGAACACTGTTATGAAATGCACAGGCAGACTGGTGTCATCAAAGCTCCAGGTTTGTGGTACCATTTGTTAATTTTTTTTAAAGTTTTAATGAAATGTGTTCACTCAGAGTCAGAAAGAAAACTCAAAGAGAAAATGCTGGGATTTTGTTGAGACAAAATTAGTCTTGTTCGAAGATTGCTATTTTAGCTGACCAGGTTGTGATATTCCTACTTAAATCTGTTTTTTTAATGGGTGACATTTCAGGGCATATCTCAGAAAGAGTTGTCTTGATAACTGCCACCAGATGATTAGACCAACGTTATTAGATTGCCAATGCAGAAACAACAGGTCAAATGATTTCAGGCATGAATGACTGAGAAAATGCACAATATCCCACTTAATATGCTTACGGGTTTTATTTAAAACATAATCTATTTAGGGGCACCTGGGTGGCTCATTTGGTTGGGCAGCCAACTCTTGATTTTGGCTCAAGTCATGACCTCAGTCTGGAATCAAGTGACACATCAGGCTCCTCACTCAGCATGGAGTCTGCTTGAGATTCTCTCTCTCCCTTCCCCTGCCCCCACTCATGCACGCACACACACACACACACACACACACACAAACTCTCTCTCTAAAATAAATAAATAAAATTAAAAAAATCTATTTATTAGGTCAATGACAGGCCACCATAAGACTTTAGCCCTGTTTTATATACTAGCAGCCAGTTTATTTTCAAATGCAGGTGTTTAGCTTCTCTAAAGCAAATGAGTGAGGGAAAAAAAAGGCTTCCAGGACAGCATTTCTCAAAGCATGGTTTCTGTGGAACGCCTGTATCAATGCTTTTGTGTAGTTGCTAAAAATGTTGGCTCAATTGTAGACTGTGGTTTCTAAATACCAACATGTAGCCTCCAAATGTACTAGGAACAGGAGGTGGGCAGGGAGTGCTGGGCATGCTGCCTGAGTTCCCAAGTACTCATCACTGATGCCACTGTAGGGTGCAGGTGATCGTGCTTTTCCCAATCCTAATATATAGGAAGCTACAACACCTGGAACAGGGTAATTGGATGCTTTTTAATTCTGTTTGTAATCATCAGAACTTTCCAGTTTATCTGGCTTATGTAGATACTGAACATGTTTTGCACTGAATGAATGGAATTCATTCTGGTCTCTGCTGGCCACTGACACACTTAACAAGATACTTCTTCATTTCTCTGAACTTCATTTTCCTTATCTCTAGAATGAGGTAGGTTACAATACTCTTCCTTGGGGGTTTTTCTAAGGTGCAATAATATATGAACTCCCTCTGGAAATGAATAACCTCCAAACAGTTGTAAGAGTGAAGGATTAGCAAGGTATATGTATAAGGCTTCTTTTCTTATAGGTTCAGATATTAATATTTTTGGAATAAAAAGCAGTGCCAACTTTTATTGACATAGTTTTAATCAATAAAGTAGGTAATCTTGATTGGAGAAATATTTTTATGGGACTCAATCTTTCTTTTTTAGTGCAGCTTGTGAATACTATTTTACATCTTTTTCTTATGAAAAAAGACACATAAAGTGTGAAGTGGTCAGATGTTCTTTTACGTTTTGGATCTTGCTTACCTATTCAGATTCAACTGCATTTATTTATGTGGTATTCACTCAAAGACTGTCAAATTCTAACCTCTTCACTGAGCTCAAAACTTATAATTTCCTGCCTAAATTCTCACAAGGGTATCTTATTATAAATCTCAAACTTATGATGATAATAAATATATAGATTATATTAATATAGGTAAGTAATAAATTAAGTATTTTAATTTTAGTGTTCCTCCCTTATATACCAATACCTTCTCCTCCCCCATTCTTTCTATTTACCAAGTAGTATTCTGCTCTACGGAGGTACCAGAGTTTGTTTTCCCAATTACCAGATGAAGGACATTTGAGTTGCTTCTAGTTTTTAGTATTTATTGAAAAAATACTGTACGCACTTGTATAAACGCTTTTGTGTGAACATTAGCCATCCTTTCTCAAAGAAAAGAAAAGAAAAGAAAAAAGAAAACAAAGGTGTTGAAAGTCTCTTCCGGGGAGAGATTTGGAAGAAGTCATCAATACCATCTACTGTACTGTGTGAATTCTGACCATGAAGTAACTTTTTAATTAAAAAAAAAAAAAAAAAGGAAAAAAGGAAAAACCTATTCAATGGCAAGTAACGTAGGTCAATACATACCCAATGAAATCTTTGTCTTCCTGTCCAGTTCGATCAAATTTCTGCTCTCCTTCTCTATTTTCATCCTTCTATTAGTTCTCTAAATGTTAAAAAGACCCTTCAGACAAGGTTTTCATTCTTTAGAAATATATTCTCCATGCCTGCTCCTCTCCTTTGATATGGATCATTCTTAGACACCTTCCACATTTGACTTAGATACTACTACTCATAGTTAACTTTCCTTCCTTGACTCTTCAGGCCAGGTTAAGGCCCTTGTTCATATTCTATTTTGGCAGGTACTGCATTTCTTTTTCAACAGTGATGTGTTATTTAGGATACTTCCTGTTGAAAGTGGGAAAACCATCTCAATAAGAAAAAAAGATAGTTTAGTGTCCCCTATAATAAAAAACTCCAAGTTTGGGCCTGATTTGGGTATGGCTGCATTCAGAAACAAGTTTCCGGTATGACTCTGCCTTTGGGTTTGTTGTCTTCTTTCCTGGATTTCACATGGAAATCTCCAGCAACCCTACCTAGATTCCCATCTTTCCAACTTCAAACTAGGGGTAATAGAAAATACCTCTCTTCACATGCACTAAAGTCTCCTTATGACTCATTCAGTCTAATTATACCATATGTTCACCTCAAAAGTAATCAGTGGAATTGGGGGAGGTGCAATGCTATGGAAGGCCCATCTAAAGGCATTGTTTAAGACAGTTCCAATAAAAGCCGGGGAACTTTCATGCAAAGCATGACAATGACAAAAATTCTTTCATTTGAGGGATGCCTGGGTGGCTCAGTCCTTAAGCGTCTGCCTTCGGCTCAGGGCGTGATCCTGGCTTTGTGGGATCAAGCCCCGCATCAGGTTTCTCTGCTGGAAGCCTGCTTCTTCCTCTCCCACTCCCCCTGCTTGTGTTCCCTCTCTCGCTGGCTGTCTCTCTCTCTGTCAAGTAAATAAATAAAATCTTTAAAAAAAAAAACAAAACAATTCTTTCATTTGAGTTTGGCACATTGGTGCTTTCATAGCTGCTCCAGGGAGAGTAAGAGTAGGCTTAGAACCCAAATATTGTTTAGAGAATCCACTCACTAAGTTCAGTAGAATGTTTTCAGTAATTGTAAGAAAAGGTAGAAGAAGACAAAGAATATAAAAACATGAAGGCTTTATATCCTGGCAAGTATTTTTGAAGAAGTGGATCCGCAATGGTAAAGTGAAAGAGGCATGTTGATCCTAGACCAGGGCTCCTATATACCCATAAAGTCTGGAACACTAAAAGAAAACTTTTATTAGAAATAAAAGCAAAATTTGCAAACATATTCATTCTGGAATAACTGAATGCATTCTTCTTCTTCTTTTTTTTTTAACTGAATGCGTTCTTAATGCAGTTCAGTTTTTTATTCCATTGTAAATAGCAGTAGCAAACTCCATATTCCCAGAAAAAAAATTACAAAGTCCAATAATTGAATTCTTGAGAAAGTGGTTTATAGATGTCTATCACTAAACGCAGGCTTGAGAAGTAAAAAGATCCTTAGAAAAGCTTTCCCTGGCAAACCTTTATACACCTTATTAAATTCAAAATTGGTGACTGAAATTAAGGTTTTGCAGAAATTCTATGATAACTTTAAAAGGCAAAATTAAGCAAAAATTCAAAAATACATACAATTCCTATAAAGCCTTAGTATTTGTCACCTATCAATATCACGATTGTAGATTAATAAAAGATAGTTTTCTTATGGCCACTAATTATTTATATATCATTGCGTGAGTAGCTACATGAAAACAACTGGCCTTGAGAAGCATATTGAAGTGTTCCATGTACCAAGATATATAAGGTTTTATAAATTGGTCTGATAGGATCTCAAAGAAATTTCATCTGATTCCCTTATCCTATCTAAGTTGAAGTGGGTATGTGATTCCCATTGTATGCTTGGGTGATTTTGATGAGAAAATCAAGATGCCTAAAAATGTTGGTATGTCTGAAGCCACCACTGTGCACTAAATTGTCATTATGTTGAGTTTGCTGATATGTGAGAAGTGAACATGTATGA
Organism: Ursus maritimus; assembly: GCF_017311325.1. NCBI lineage: Eukaryota > Metazoa > Chordata > Mammalia > Carnivora > Ursidae > Ursus > Ursus maritimus. The sequence goes on from NW_024426774.1 coordinate 44,082,906, forward strand.
AGGAGATTGTCTATAATAATTTGTGTACAGAGATTTCTTTGGGTTTAGAATGGTCCATTTGTCTGGTGTCTCACTTTACCCAAAATGTTGTTTGTCTAGCACAACTATGTATTTGGATGGGTAAATCTATCTTGGTTATTAGTATGTATAGAGCGGTACATTTGTTTGGACTTGTTTTGGTCATTGGCCATACTATTGAAATTACCAGTACTTGTTAAGCAAGGCCTGCTCTTCTAGCTGGTAATGAGATCAGAAGCATCCCAGCCCCTTGAGATGGCAAGTCCACTGTCACCTGTCATAACTATACCCTCCATGCCACAATTCTGATATATATATTCAGTATCCCCTAAGGGAACACTGAGACAGCTGTTAATTCTGCCCTAGACTCATCCTCTCATAGTACCTCTATTCAAGGCTGAGGGCTTCTAAATCACTAGGATTCTAATACCCTCCTGTCTTTGCATCTTCGAAGAGTGAGGGCTTGTGGGGTGTTGAAAAACTGGCTTATCCAGTAGGAGCCAGGCACCAGCATTAGAGAGTTTCGGCTTCATTCCAGGTTTTACCATTCAAATGCTGTCTGACTTCAAAACAGCCAGTTAACAACCTCTCTAAACTTCAAGGATAATTAATAATAATAGTACCTAAACAATAGGGTTATTGTGAAAATTCAGTTAGTCCCAAATTCAGTTAGTCACAGAGCAGTTTCTGGAATACAGTAAGAATAATTTAAAAAAAAATGGTAGCTATTTCTTTAGTCCTATGTCTCTTAAGTTTTAGTTGTGTGTGATTTTCATGTAATCAGTGGAAACTTATGTTGTCATTGATTGGCTAGATGGTTGTTGTCGGTGGAATTTTAAGATGAGCCCCAAGATTTCTGCTTCTGGAATGAACATGGCTTGAATATTATAAAAATATTCAATATTATATACAAAAATATAATTACTATAAATAATATATAGTTATTCAAGGCTAGTGAACATGACTTGAATAATCCTCTTTCCTTGTGTGTGAGTGGGATTTGTGAATATGATAGGATTTTACTTCTGTGATGATGTTACCTTATATGGCAAAAGAGATTCTGTAGATGTAATTAAGCTCTTTAATCAGTTGACTTTGATTTAAACAAAAAGGAGACTATCCTGGATGGGCATGATAACCAACTAACCAGATAAATTCTTTAAAATGACTTCTCAGAAGTAAAAGAGATTAGAGACATTCTACTGATGTCTTAAATGGAAGCAAATTGCTGCTGTGCTTTGGGAGGGGAGACATGGCAGGCAATGGTGGACAGCCTGTAGGCACTGAATGCCTCAGTCCTACAGACACAAGGAACTAAATTCTGCCCAAAGCTAGTGAGCTTAAAATAACCTCTGAGCCTTAGATGAGACAGCTGAATTTCAGCCTGGTTAGACCCAGAGCAGAGGATCCAGCTAATCTGTACCCAGATACTTGACTTATAGAAACTGTGAGCTGATGACAAATATTGTTTTAAACCAGTAAGTTTGTGTTACTTTTGCAGCAATAGAAAACTAATACAAGGGATTATATGAAAACCATGCTGAGCTGAATTTTATCTATATGTCCAGATAAAATTATTTTAATACAAATAATACCCAAACCTATTGATTTTAATTGGAGAAGGAAGTAAAAAGAGAGAAATTGTTCTATATATAATAGGAAAGTCCCGATATTGACTGTATTTCCTGAAATCATTAGGATTCAATTAGCCACTGCAATATTTGTAAGTTGCTATTTCAAAAAGAGAAATTGCTTTGTTATGCAATGTCAACATCGTTAAGATAGTTCCTACTGCTTTTCCAGAGTCAAATAGATGTTAAGAACTGATTTGCAGCTGTTATAAAGAAGGGAATTTACAAGCTTTTAGCTATTTTGCTATTACTTTATTGTTTAGGATATCATGGGGAAAAGGATATAAAATGGGAGTATTTTCATTCTGTTTATGACCCTCTTCTTATATGGAGAGAGAAGTCATCAGTGTGTCTGTTCTTATAGTTAAATCTTACAGGCTTTACTGAAAATCGAAGAGCAATAAAAGCAGATGGTAGTTTTACTTGAGAAATGTTTATCTTAGCTCCACTTCTCAGGTTGTGTAGACATATATGGACATAAAATAACCTAGGGCAGTACTGACTTGTCTCACTTCATTTAAATGGTGGCACTCCTGGGGAAAAAAGATAGTTCTGTATACTATCAACATCATGATTTGCACCCATTTATTTAATTTCCATTCTGGTCAAATTTTTATTTAAATATCGAAGAAATATAAATCTTTAGGAAACATTTGTATCATCACTAGAGGACAGTAAAAGTCAGCATCCACAGGAGAAGAAAAGAAAAATTCTTCAGGGTATAATAGCACAGAAAGAATTGAGGGATAGAGGGAGATAATGATCTGATTCTTAACTTGTAAAAAAAAAATACATTACAAGGTGTATGCAGATAGGACTTCCAAAATTTTATTTTTAATACAATCTTTTTTTTTTTTTTTCCAAATTTGTATTATCAGTGACTCTAAGACTGCAGAGATGATATTGCATAGGCTAGTCAGGCTGGTGAAAATCTCAATGCTGAAAATACTTTTAAGAAATAAAATGAAAGCCTTTTTATGGAAATACAATTGCCCTTGCTTGATATAGATTTCTAAATAAAGTGGCCATACCATAACATGGTTACAGTTGGGACAATGGTGCCTGCTGCAGAAAAGAGTCAAGACCCAGGTAAATTCAGGTTATCCCAACAAACAGAGAAAAGTGATTAAGGCAAACAAATAATAAGTAAATAAAATATTAACAGGTATATTCCAACAGACTAGTAAAAAAATAATAGAAAACGACCAGTTAAGATATGTTCTCAGAATGCATGAATATTTATTTCGAAATTATAGGTTTTCAACACAATATATTTCACCAGGGGCAAAATTGTAGCTAATAAAACTGAGATACCTACCCATAATGTTACACCTGGCTTAAATTCTTTACCCCCAAAATAAAATAGATATTGAGGAGAATCTAATTGGACACATTGCTGATGCTCTGAATTCTTATCTCAGCTTTGGTATGGTAACCAAGTGGACAATGAAAATATACATGAAAAATTCATTTTGGATGTTTATGTGAAAAATGTTAAGTAATTGTTTCAATTCCCTTAGCAAGATAAACACATAGTGTCTGATTATGAGCCTTTTTTTCTTTTTTAAAGACTTTGTTTTAGGGAAAGTCTTGGTCTGTACCATCCTGGTCTTTCTGACAAATCTCATAACATGGACTCCCAAGGAGGAGTTGGCATCTCCCAGAAGGCCCCTACATCCTTGGGCAGCATGGCCTGTATTGTTTCCAATTTAGAACAACGTGGTTGCAAAATCATGGACACTGTCATGAAAACAAGGGGAAGGGACATGATTAATGCCAGAGGCAATCAACAAATGTCCACTAAAAAATTATATTTGAGTTCTTATTTAATTTGATTTGCTTCAAATCTAGAGTACACTTTCTTTACTCTGGTAATATTGATAAAAATTAATAATCATATTTTATAAGAAATCCTATTTTAATAACATAAAATTATATTGAAAAAAAGGTGGGGAAATAAATTAACTAACTATTCAACACAAGAATATAAAATTAAAAACATTCTAAGCCAGCTAAAGAAAACTAATGAGAATAAGAAAGTTATAGTTGAGACCAAACTTAGATGATAGCTTTAATAAGAACAGTACAATACCAAATTGACCTAACTACCAAAATTGAACAAAAGTTGTGAAAATAACTGGAGATTTTTAAATTATCAAGCAGGTTTAAATAAAAAGATATAGCCAACTGAGTTCTGCATGTATGATCGTTCAAACCTTTAAATAATAGATAATTTCAAAATTACATTGCCATTTGAAAGAGAAAACATGATTATAGAGATAAAATCCTACAACCAAACAACACTCCGAAATCTAATATCACAGAGCTCAAAATTTGTTCAGCTTGGTGTATAAGTGCTCCTACCCATGGGTGTTGATTTTGGTTGGTGGTGGCTGGGAGATCTGTTTTTTATTTCCATTGTGATAGGTCTCCATCAATCAGGGAACGTAATCAGCATCTTCTTATTAAAGACGGAGTCACTTTTGGATAAAATGCTGTGTGTTCGAGTTTCTGCTCTCTTCCCCTTCTTCTCCAACTCTCCTCTCCAAGGTTTCAACAAGGGTTTTAGACAGGGCTTGTGACTGTGAATCAACAAAGGAAGACTGGAGGTATTTGGATTAACAAAGTGTCCTCTGCAGACTTGCTGGACTCTGCTCTGGGATGTCTGGTCTAGGCTCCTCCACGGCTGGTAGCTCCTGGAGGAAGACATCATAATTTCTGGCTTCGGGGGAGCATGAGGTGCTCTGGCAGCCCCTTGCTGGGGTCCTTAATCCTGGCCATTTACCGGTGCACTCAAAATCTTCACACCTCACACATATCCTTTTTAATCTCCTGCCTCTCTAGTCCTTGGGCTTCTCTGCTACCCTTCTGTCACCTGGACAATTCTAGGTTCTTTTCTCAAGATTCCCAATACATAGGAATCCAGACTGGTTTCTGGCTTACCCATCTAGCTGATTTTTGCTGCTGCTGCTGCACAGTTACCCTGGACCTTTGTGGAAAGTTAACAGTCTGTGGTGCCTCCACTAGAGGCCCGAAAGTGTGCCAGTAAGCTCTCAATGCTCTCAGGTTCCCCAAATAGCTAATTACTACTACCTCTGCCCCTATGTTCTTCCTGCTGGGCAAGTGTGGAGCACAACTCATGTGTAGCTGACCCCCTAGATGTACCTAAATCTCCCTTGTTGAACTATCTAGTGGAACCAAAATTCCTAGTCTTTCTCCAAATCCTTTCCATCTATGGAGAACCCACCTCCCCACTTACGTAATAGTCTATGCTCATGTAATCCAGAGCTATCACTTTTTATGCTTAAAGATATAATAATGGATTTCAGAAAATCCTTTTTCTCTGGACTGTTTTCTGCTTTCACAAATACGGCCTTGCTAAAGAGGTCATGCAAGTCAGCTTTATGACTCGAAGTTGATCAATGGCCTCTTTCTTCTAGGAAATAAGTAAAGATTTCAGAACATATAGATTTTTTGTGAAGATTAAATGATGAAAAGCAGGCCAAGTCCTTAGCACAGTGCTCACCATATAGTGATCATTCAGTACAAGTTGGCTGCTATGATTATTGTGGTAATTCCCCTGTCATCAAGGGGAAATTCCCAATCGTTTCTTAAAAATCAATTTCTCTGCTCAGAGAATGCTTTTGAATATTGTTTTGGATCTGGGCTTCCTCAGCAAGGCTTTGCACAAACTTTTTTCTCTGACCTCCCCTTTTTTCTCCTCTGTAAAATCTCTCTGGATTCTAGTGAATTTCTGTGCATGTTTCCTCTGCATATTCCCCCTGGGTATTCCCTTTCATACCTTCCTTGCATTTTCCCCTGTGCTTATTTTTCCTGTATATTTTCTGCATAATCTCACTGCATACTCTCCGTGTGTCCTTTCCCTCCTGTCCAGCACTCTCCTAACCTGAGCCATCGGGAGCAGTTAAGTCCCTCTGTACTCTTTTGGATGATTTTTCCCCCCCTCCTCCACTCAGTTTTAACTCCACCTGTAAGAGTTAAACCTTTCTTCTAATACATGCTCCTAGTTCTTTCTGTATGCTTTCTGTCACCTTTAAAGCTAATAAAAAAAATTTGGGGGGGTTTAAATTATCTCATGGTCCCTCCATCTGCTTTTTCCATAGTTTCTGTTAGCAATGTGGGTTCCCCACACAAAGAATTCTGGGTGACAGATTTCTTCTAATTTTTTTTTTTTTGCTTTCGCATTTGAAATTATATTTCTTAGAGATGACAGAAACTGGTAGGCACGTGAGCATCCTGAAATCAAACTCCATAGGTTACCACTGAGTCATTTCTTTTGCATTTAAGATAATCCCAGTTTGCTTACTTTCAGAAGTCATTGTTTACTGAAGTCACAACAATGAAAAACGAGAATAAGATTTTCCTCAAAAAGATTCAAGTAATTCAAAGGAATTATTTCTGTCGAATTAACCTGCTCTGTGGTTAAAGGTACACTGTGAAGGTACCTTTAACACAAAACTGAAATATCATCATCAGTAGGGAGTTGCGTATTGTGAGATGAGATTTTCCTCATTCAAGAAATAAGCATTCATTATGATAAATGGATTTACTATAGGACGTGAGCCTTTACTTTGCTTCTAATATGGAAGTGGCAATACTCCTTAGGTGTATGTGGCAGTGTGTATGTGAGGTGAGTGAAAGCGGAGGAAAAACAAGGCATATTGTCCCAGAGCATCAATTTGTTCTATGGTAAGTCATTTAAAATACCTTTTTAAAAATGATAAAACAAACCACATTATCAATTCAATCAAAAATAGACCAGAGAATAAGGTAAAATATAAAAAACTTAAGGGATTTTTCTCTTCCTTTTGGGAGACATTGGACCCCACTCTCACATCAGTCAGAGGCTTGTGTTCTCTTGCCTGTCCTGCTAATTAAAGTGTTAAGTTTATGTGGCTGAGAGTTATTTGACATTATTTCTTTAAGTAGAATATTTCTTCAAAGCCCATATATTTGTAAAATGGATTTTATATAATTTTGTTCAATACTAAACTAATAACTTGAGGATATTGCCATTTGGTTCTGGGAGAATGTTTGCTTTTGGCTGGTGATGGCCATCAGGTGCACAAGGTTATAGATTACTACACAAGAAGAATGCTGTTTTTTCTATTTATTATGTACAATCTAGTTACTTTAAGATATTTGAAATTATACATGGCTTATTTGGAATTTCAAAGGATGAGAAAAGGTTCCTAGGTGATAGCATCAAAGACCTTCCCTATGTCCTTTTATAGGTTGCCATGGTGATTTTGTGGCAGTGCACTAAACATAGAGGAATGGACCATATTTCTCATCTATCTTCTCAAAGAGAAGTAAGTCAGACAATGCCTGGCTTCCATGTAGTAGTTACTATGTGATCAATAGAATCCTTCTAAATTCTGATGCTCAGTTATACTGTGTTCTTTTATCATATTCAAGAGCCTGAGGCTCAGGAGGAGCACGGCCGGGAGTAGGAAATGAATCAAGTTGCTGTTTCTGATTTGCTATAATGTGGCAGGATTGCACAAAAAACTAATTGGAATAAAATTTGATGCAAAATACATCTGTGGATATTAGTAACCTTAGAGTTGGTTGTGGCTGTGTCTTAAAAATGTGTATGTGGTATCTGGTCCCAGTGAGTTTGGGAGTTATTTTATTTGAAAACAAATAGCTTCAGCTAATGACGTTGTTGGTGGTAGATAGTATTTAAGAAATTCAGATCAGATTTGTAAGAAGTCAAGAAACTTCTAATTCTGTGTTCTCTGACATTGTCATGTATGCTCTTGATGCAAATATTTTGGCCTTGGTGAGGTAGGGAAACCAAGCATGAATGTTGGGAAGGTATAGTATGATAAAGAATACACTTGGGTTTTGTCCCTGGTTCTTGGTGCAAAGCTTCAAAAACTCTAGGAATTTCCTGAGTGAAAAGAGTTTCTTTCTTATGCCAGCATGGTGACTCATGCTGGGTTTGTGAATCATTTCTGGATAGGAGCTGCTCACCGGAAAGACCAAGCCTGTGATTAGAAGGTTTAGACGTTTGAATGCCAGACCTCTGGGGATGGAGAGGGACTAGAGAAGTTTATTCATGTGGATGATGATTTAATCAGTCTTGCCTACATAATGAAACCCCAATAAAACTCTGGACACTGAAGCTTGTGGAGCTTTCTACTTGGTGAACATATTCACCTGGTTGGTAAATCCTGATGTGCCAAAAAGGGTGACATGTCCCAAATCCACAGGAGAATGACACAGAAGATCTGTGTTTGGAATGCTCCCAGACCTTGCCTTATGTATATTATTTATAAGAGTATACTTTTAAGTATAACACTTTCAGTGAGTTCGGTGAGTTGTTCTAGTGATTCATTAAAACCGTGGGGATAATAAGAACATTGAAATTTGTAGTTAGTTAGCCAGACGCTCATTCTGGGTGGATGGTCAGCATTGGAATTGTCTTTCAGCATCCTCACTTGATGTTCTGTCAGTTGGGGGGTAGAAGTAGAATAGAAGAGAAGGGGTCCTGGTACTCCAATAAATGTCTTTTGAGTAAGGATACATAGAGATAATGTCTTTGAATATAAATAAATATTTTCTACTTTTATTTTCTGGCAAAGCCACTTCCTACTATAGTTAAGAAGGATGTTTTAGAAGTCTTTTCTCAATGTGAGGTGAGGACAACCTGGTAACTGATGGTTTCCTGAAAGCTGACAAATAAAGTCTGCAGTGAAAAAGGCCGTACTGTTGGGATGGAATTTGAAAGGAATCACTTATGAATAGAAAAAAAGCGTGAAAGATTAAACAAGACTTTTATGCTGAGATCAGTCAGACACCACTGTGTGACTTGAACAGGGAAGCAACACTTTTTAAGGGATCCCTTCAGGTGCTGTGTTGAGGCTAGGAAAAAGAGGGGAATGACCGGAGGGACTAGCAGTGACCAGTGAAGAAGCTGTTGCAATAATCTGGGTGGAAGATGACTAGACCACAGGTGGCAGTTGCTGAAGTGGCTAAAGGAAAAGGAAAAGGTCAAATGTAGTATACAAACTTTTAAGTGAAATTGTTCATGTAATTGAGACCAACCATAAACTGTGCACATTTCTATAGTAAAATATAGAGACACACATGGAAATCCCCATGTGTTTGTAAGAAAATGCAATTTCATATTTTAAAACACAAAGAACAAAGACAGTATTTGGGGAAAAAGATGGTGGTTAATAGAATTAGACCAAACCTATTTCTCATCAGTTGATGTAAACAGAACAATTTAATTATTAAAGGAAATATAATTGCAAGTTCTTTTTTTTTTTTCTTTAAAGATTTTATTTATTTACTTGACAGAGAGACAGCTAGCAAGAGAGGGAACACAGGCAGGGGGAGTGGGAGAGGAAGAAGCAGGCTCCCAGGGGAGGAGCCTGATGTGAGGCTAGATCCCAGGACTCTGGGATCATGCCCTGAGCCGAAGGCAGACGCTTAACGACTGAGCCACCCAGGCGCCCCTATAATTGCAAGTTCTAACAAAGAATCCTACAATGAGTTTACTAGAAAAGATATATCTGAAATGAAAATGACACAGAAATGTCACTTAGATTCTTAAAGTATGCAAAAATGTATGCCAGATAGCTGCTAACAAAAAATAAAGAAATCTGTATTATTGATATTAGGTGTTTCGAAATCAAGTTAAAAGGATTCAATAAGGGAAAAAGATGCACTTTAAATTATAGTGGATAAATATACAGTGAGGTTATAGCCATTATATACATTTATAACACACAGAAAGGAAGAAAGCAAGAAAGTGAGGGAAGAAAAGGAGGAAGGTATGTACAAAGTACAAATACAGGATGAGCAAAGAGAATTGTCATAAGACACAATAGATGTAGAGAAATTAATCTCATGTCTTTCAGCTCTTCCTAATCAAATATCACATATAATGATAAAATAGGGAATGTGATCATGTAATTTATACATTTGAACAAATAGACACATATGAAAGTCTTTTCATTGTTTTCAAGAAATAACACACACATACACTCTATAATCCTTCTATCTCCATAAATAGTTACTCAGTTAATTGCTAAATGATTCAAAACAAACATAGACCATTTTCTTTGAGTAATATTAGATATTGATATCAACATAGAAAAAGAGAAAGAAGGAAAGAAAACTGAAAATTAAATATCTCTCATAAATGACTCTTGAATAAAAGGAAAAATTTTAAGAAAAGAGATTGTAAATTATCTAGACAATAATGGTAAGGAAAACCCAACATATCAAAATTAATCTATGACTGGAATGATCCTGAGAAGAATTAACAGACTTAAATACTCACACAGGTAAATACAGCATGATGAGTCTCAAAAAATGTCATAAAGTCTCACCCTTTATCATCAACTTTAGTGAAAATAACTGGGGACAGAATTTTTGACATTTCCAAGTTGGTGTCTGCCTTTATTTCCTTTAATTATTATTCTGTATTAAGTCTATGGGACTTTGGTGAGATGCTCCAGGCTTTATACTTTCTGTTTTTCTACTGTTGCCCTAGGGATGTTGTCCCATCTCCCTCCCCTCTTTTTCTTTTGTTACAGATGTTAGAAGGGTGAGTTTTGTGTAGCTTCCAGGACATTAATGTTATGCACCATGAACCACAGAATTCTCAAAGCACAGCATAAGCCGGTGGGACAACTAGAACTGACTAAAAGGCTGATTTTCTTGTGAATTTCACACACTAATAAAAGGCGGACAATGAGAGCTTTTATGAAAAACAAATAGAGCTAATTTGGGGAATCATTAATTAGTTAGGATATAGAAATTTAAAGTTACAGGGTTCTCTTATAAGTCATCAGGAGCCTTAATCTGTAAAAATATTTAATAAGCTCATCTGGGAAAGAAATTTTGAATCTCCTGTCCTCTGAATTCAGCTGGTTATAATAGCTACATTGATGAATAATGAACATTCTGTGCTCTTTTCTTCCCAGAATTTTAGGGTATCTCTGTGGAGATCTTGAAATATGTTTGTATGAGGCAGACTACAAGCCCTTGTGTGTGTGGTTATGGATGGAGAAAGGTGAAGAATAAATATTTTTTCTTATCTAGCCTGTAAAATTTAGGTAGTTAAGGATTTTTTATATATGCTGGTGACCATTAAGACATATGTGCATGGTCTATTGGGGCTATAAAGAAATAAGACAAGGTCACAGAAAAGAGAGAATCATAAGCCTCTCACTTTGTTCCATTTCTTATGAGGATGACTTGAAACATATTTTTTAATATAGAAGCCATAGCATCTTTGAGCAAATGACTCTTGGTATCAAGCATTAACTGGGTCACTGACTGACTCAGAGTGTATGAACAATGCCGTGCAATCAATATAATCTCCACATATCTGTAACTAATTGAGGATTCTGTTATTTCATGATATCCTAGACTNNTTCCCACCACAGCAAGACTAAAATTGGATAAGTTAAATTCTTGGTCCTATTCTCAAAGTGTTCTTCGATGATTTTTTTTTTTTTTTTTAAGAGATTGAGTGCACGTGAGTGAGGGGAGAGGCACAGGGAGAGGAAGAGAGAGAATCTGAAGCAGGCTCCATGCTCAGTGTGGAGCCCGATGTGGGGCTTGATCTTACTACCCTGACATTATGACCTGAGTCAAAATCAAGAGTCAAACACGTAACTGACCAAGCCACCAAGGCACCTCTTCTTTGATGAGTATTTATTTCCAGTTGTATTATATGTTATTTTGTAAGTAGATATGCATATATGGAAATGATATCTTGATGCATAAATCTGACTGTGCTTTGATGCAATTAACAAAAAGCAGGTGAATGAGAGCTAAGCACAAATTTGAGGGCTTGTTTCCAAACAGGTCAGTGCATACTCTTCCCAAACAAAGCTCCATCAGATAATGTGATACATCTTTGCTTCTGAGCATTCTTTAGTAATAGATGCTGTTAGGGACCATAAGGAATAAGGACACACATTTAATATAATATTTTGGGTAATTAGATATTTTACATTTTGCTGGAGAGTTTTTTGTTTGTTTGTTTTAGAGAGGGGGGAGAGAGAGAGAGGTAGGGGGAGGGAAGAAGGAGAGAGAATCCTAAGCAGGCTTCAAACCCAGTGTGGAGCCCAACAAGGGGCTTGATCCCACAACCCTGAGATCATGACCTGAGCTGAAATGAAGAGTTGGATGCTTAACCAACTGAGCCATGCAGGCACCCCAGAGCTTTTTTTTTTTTCTCCCCCTATAAATAAATATATGAATTTTGCCTGTATATTTCTATCTGGATTTTTTTGTTGAGAATGGAAAGATCTAATTGCCCATATATTATACAGATGTTCTAAATATTTAAACAAGGAGGAACTGTTTTATTTGAGATGAAAATAAATACTAGCTAATTTCCAATTCAAAATTTCCCTAAAGGCAAATAAGAGAAGACTAGCATCTAAATAGTAAACTAGTCAAAACATAGTCAAATATTTTCTCCAAATATCATCTCAATGTACGTATCTCAGTTTTTAGTACACTACTGAATAATCATAAAATTATCCATCAACAGAGCATGATTTAATGAGTGTGGGGCATGACTAAATGAGTATCTAAAAGTAAGGTAATGTTATGGAATTACACAGTGAAGGATGTGGATTTCTTGCTCTCTCACTTTCTTGCTCTTAAATGCTTATCAAAATGATGGTTGAGTTCTAATGGTTGGATTCAAGAGTATTCATTTTTCAAATTTTTGTTTTTGTTTACTGACATCTGTAATGAGTTTATTTTAATTTGTAAAAAAAAGTCTTTGAATTAACACTATTAATCTCATTGCAAAATTTTCCAGTTTCTATATTTATGCTTTATTTTTTTATTTTTTTTTATTTTTTTAAAGATTTTATTTATTCGACAGAGATAGAGACAGCCAGCGAGAGAGGGAACACAAGCAGGGGGAGTGGGAGAGGAAGAAGCAGGCTCACAGCGGAAGAGCCTGATGTGGGGCTCGATCCCAGAACGCTGGGATCACGCCCTGAGCTGAAGGCAGACGCTTAACCGCTGTGCCACCCAGGCGCCCCTATATTTATGCTTTTTAATACTTTATCTGAGTTAAATAAAAATATTATAACATTTATAATCAGACTACAGAATTCCAAAATAATTTTGTAAATTGATTTGTTAAAATTAATAAAGACTCTTTTAAGTAGAATTTAAAAATGTTTTCAATGTGGGCTGCATACTAAAGCAAATACTGTTCTTATACCTAAAGTGTTAAACTGTTGTTGAAAAACAGCACTTTGCCCCTCACAAAACATTGCTTTTCTTTGCAACACAAAATTAATTAGACTCCAATGACAGTGTTTAAAAGTTATCTTTTTGTTGCAGTTAACAGATAAAGGTACATTTTATATATGAATTCAAATGTTAATTTTTATAATCATACCAGAGATTGCAGTTCCTGTTTCATATCTTTCTCTGTAGGTCAGGAGTTTTCAATTTATTCATATTTCTAGTCAATGTTGATGACTTTGTGAATATGAGTAGAATTTTTTTTTTTTTTTTTCTGGAGGCTAGGCATATTTACCATGATGACTTTCTGGGCATAAGAATCTTGAACCTCATTTTCTGCTGGGGATCATTTCAACTACACAGAGACCACCACAAGCCAAATTGTAGCATGTATATTATGAGAGCAGTCATTTTTGAACATTTGCAGCTGTTTGGAAGCTTTCATTTTCCAACAGCATGTACTTTTTATAGTTTCATTTTAGCTATTAATTTTCTAAACCTTTGCTTTTCCAATCTCTTGATTGTATTATTAGGAATACTTAAATTCTTTGTTGGGTAGAAATTCAATTTTTGTGAATTTGTTTTGTATTTTCTTTGAAGATTCGAATCTTTAGGTTTAGAACCTATAATTTGTCCATTAAGAGACAATGGACACATGCATAGAGTAATAATCAATTGCCATGGAGATGAGCATATCACCATAGCAACTTGCATCCTGTATATGTGTATGAAAAATCCTGAGGGGTGGGGAAGGAAGATATTATTGCATGTGAGTATGTATTTTGAATTTTCAAAGGCTGAAAAAGAGTAATTTATCTTCTCCTAATTAGTGAGTATCTTACCAGTTCATTGAAGAAATAGATTCAGTCACCCTGCCAATTCTGGTGTTTTGCCCTGTGTCTACCACACACTCATTCTATGTATACGGTAAATTAGTTCTTCTCTTGCTGATCCACTTAAAATATCCAGATATTTCTGAGTTCATAAATAGCATTTCAATTATTTGAACAATAGGTCAGCTTAATTAATAATAAAAAATACTGCAGGGCATTCTGAACACCATAGACAAGAGGAGATGGTAGAGATTAGGCAATTAAGTTACTGAGATAAAACAGAGACAGTGATATGAGTAGATATAGGCCCAAATCTCACACTTACCATTATATTTAATTTTTGTATTTTATTGGTCGAAGAAATATATAGTTTGGTTTTGTTATTTTATAAGTAGGCTCCATGCTCAGTGTGGAGTGCAATGATGAGCTTGAACTCATGACCCTGAGATCAAGACCTGAGCTGAGATCAAGAGTCAGATGCTTAACTGACTGAGCCACCCAGGTACCCCAACAATTAGGGTTATATTAAGAAATATGAAAGGGGGTAGACTTTCTTACTGTTCACAGTTAATAATCGCCCCCCTTCCCTGTCAGAGGATTGATTATACATCCTACCCACTGCCATGGGACTTCATTGCAGACAAGTAGACGTTCCACCACTTTGACTGTGGGTTAGGTCTTTTTGCCTGCTTTGACCAATGAAATGTGAGGAGTTCACCCACACTGTGTGTGAGCAGGAGCTTTAAGAGACATTGCAAATCAAAAAAGAAAAAAAAAAAAAAAGAAAAGAAAAAAGAGACATTGTAAATCTCTATGAGTTCTTTTGCTCTTTTCTCTTTTACACAAAAATGACATGTCTCAAATAGAGGCTCTTCCTCAGCCTAAATATTAGAAAAAAGACAGGGATCAGAGTGGCTGCAACTGATGCTTAGTTACCATTATGTAATGTTGTAAGCCACAGACTTCTGTCTAACTTTGCAAACCTGACAAATATATCAATTAAAATGCACTTTTATTTTTGTTTTTAGTCATTTGTTCATCTCTCATTCCTCCCCTTTTATTTAAAAATAAAAGTATTATTTTTCTTATTGTAGTAAGACTACAACATAAAATCTGTTGTCTTAATTTTTAAGTGCACACACAGTATTGTTAACCATAGACACAATTCTGTACAGAAGATCTCTAGAACATATTCGTCTTGCATAACTGAAACTTTACACCCACTGAACAGCAACTCCCTGTTTTCCCCTTCCCCGGCCCTTGGCAACCACCATTCTACTCTCTGTTTCAGCGAGTTTGTCTTTTTCAGGTTCCACATGAAAGTGCAACCATGCAGTATTTGTTCTTCTATGACTGACTAACTTTACTTAGCAAAATATTTTCAAGGTTCATCCACCCTCTTGCATATGGAAGGAAGAAGGATTTCCTTCTTTTTTAAGGCTGAATAATATTCCATTGCATGGGTATATAATCACATTTTCTTTATTCATTTATCTTTCAGTTGAAACTTAGATGATTTCCGTATCTTGGCTGTTGTGAGTAATACTGCAATGAACGTGGCATTGAATGTATCTCCTTAATATGCTGGTTTAAATTCTTTTGAATATTTACTAAAAGTGGGATTGTTGGAACTGAGGACTTCAGAGGGGAGGGGGGTGGGGGAATGGGATAGACTGGTGATGGGTAGTAAGGAGGGCACGTATTGCATGGTGCACTGGGTGTTATACACAACTAATGAATCATCGAGCCTTACATTGGAAACCGGGGATGTACTGTATGGTGACTAACATAATATAACAAAAAATCATCTAAAAAAAAAATAAATAAATAAATAAAAGTGAAAAATAAAATAAAATAAAATAAAATAAAATAAAATAAAAGTGGGATTGTTGGATCATAGGGTAATTCTATTTTTATTTTTTTGAGGGGATCTCCTTATTCTTACCATGCTTTTAGTAGAGCTGATTCTACTCCAGCTCTTTGGCTTATGCTGGATTAAACAGAATATGGCTTTTTTCATGTGGTTCATTGAGACTAAGGGTCCCACCCAGAATTGTTGAAAAAGAGGCATTATATGTCCCTACTGCCACCTAGGGACTGAACTTGGCAGAATACAGGCTGCTTCTGCTGTAGGCAATATGTACCAAAAGGAGATATTTAACCTGAGGAGGGTTCTTGGATCAAGCAGCATTTGAAGTCATTAACCTTAAGTTAGGTAAAATAAATATTTCCCGTTCTTGAAGCCCTTTTGTTGGGTGTTTTGGTCATTTTGCTATAGAAAATCAGCAACAATTATATTTCTCCCAATTTTTTGCTGTTTAAGAGTTTGGGTGAATATATATACTAATGTTATAATTGGCACATGATAATGACTCAGTCTTTATGTGGATTTTTATTTATCAAGTGAAATATTCCTATTGTTGCTATTTGTTTTATTTTTATTTAGAGTTATTATTTTGAGTTCTGTTTTGTTTGATGTAGGCACTGCTGCACATATTATCTCCATTATGTTATGTTTTGTTTCATCCCTATGTCTTTTTTTTTTTCCCATTTAATTTTAGGTAAGCTTCAAAAAAACCGGTAAAGATTTGAGTTTTATTTTTGAGTGAAAATACAATATTTATCATATCTTATCTTTTAAGAACTTTTATTTATCTGTCCATCTATTTATTTATGAAAATACAGCATTCTTTTGTTTCAAATTTTTATTTAAATTCTAGATAGTTGGTATATAGTGTAATATTAATTGCAGGAGTAGAATTTAGTGATTCATCACACACATATAATACCCAGTGCTCATCACAATTTACGAGAACTTGTTTGTTTTATTTTTAAAAAATATTTTATTTATTTATTTGAGAGCGAGAGTGACTGAGTGAGAGGGAGAGAGAGCACAAGCTGCGCGGGGGTAGGGACAGAGGGAGTGGGAGAACCAGGCTCCCCACTGAGCAAGGAGCCCGATGTGAGACTCCATTCCAGGACTCCGGGATCATGACCTGAGCCAAAGGCAGACACTTAACCCACTGAGCCACCCAGGCACCCCTACTAAGAACTTTTGAAAGTGATCATGTGTTGTGAGGTTTTATCTTTTTCTGTTTTCATTTTTATGTCTCTTTGCTGTTTCTTAAATTATACTATGTCCCTGGTTCTTTGCAATATTTTTTACCCTTTGAATAATTTAAATTATCTAGTTTTATTTTTTAGTTAATTTTCTTGTCATTCTATTTTAAAATTATATTAGCTAACACTATACAAAATGTTCTCCATGGTAGTTTTTAGTTTTAAAAAATAAGGTAACTTCATTTTTATGATTTCCTCTTAAGCTGGAGTTAATCCTTCTCTCTCTCTCTCTCTCTTTTTTTTTTTTGACATATGTCCTTTTTCCATTAATTTTTAAAAGCAATGCTCTAATGAATATTTTTGTGTACTAATCTAAACATTTCCTTAGTTAAAATCCCTGTGAGTTTATTTTATGGGTTAAACAGTATGGGCTATTTAAAATCTTCGCTACAAGGGTGTCTGGCTTGCTTAGTCAGTAGAACATACTGCTTTTGATCTCAGGGTCTCAGGGTTGTGAGTTCCAGCCCCACACTGGGTGTAGACATTACTTAAAAATAAAATCTTTAAAAATATAATAAAATCTTTGATACATATTGATAGTTCACCCTCTAGAATGATTGTACCAACATATATTTCCACTATTAATGCACTCAGAAACCTTTCTCCTCACACATACCATTGCCCATCTGATGGATGTAAATGATCTTAATGCTTAAATAATGTTTCCACTGATAATTCTTCTATCTATGTTGATAATGAGTTTCCACTAAAACTTCATTTGAATAAAGGACCGTGTCTAGAAAAAAGGTATAAATCTTATGATCTAGTCTAATCCTTGTATGTTAGAGATGAGGAAACAGGACCCTTTGAAGTTAAGAGTCATATATAAAGTCACAAGGCACAATAAGACAATCAGAATCAGAGCACTGATGCCCTGATGTCTGAGATCAATTTTTAGTTGTTCCATTTGTCAGAATGTATCTGGGGATACATGCTTGCTAGTTTCTAATGGGAAGGGGTTTAGAGTGTTGTCAGTGTGGGGAGGTATGACATGTGTTTGATTTTGGCCTTCCTCTTTTATTCTACAGAGTATAAAATACAGCCACTAAACAAATGGTAAGAAGGCAAGAAATTGGTGATTTCTCTATCAGTCTTAAGACTCTGTGCCCAGGGACTTGATGTTTAGGGAAACCATCTGTTCTGTATCTTTATTATTGACTTAGATTGTCTGTGTCTATTACTATCTATTATGTCCTGGAATTTGTATAGCAGTCATATTTAACATATTTTTTTTAAATATCCAAGTGTTTCACTTTTTTTCTGTTGCCTTTTACTTGTATTATTATCTATAAGGTGGCTTAACTGATTTATCCTTTACTTCTTTTATTCAGACTCTTCAAATGTACCTCTATAGCATCTATTTTAATGTTATTTTACCTATATTTTATTTCATCTAAGTGATATTCTTAGTCATGTTTATTTTATCTTGGTTTCTCATAATTTTTACAATTTTACTTTTAATTCATATTATTACTTTAGTTTTACTCTTTTTATACTTTAATTATTGTATTTTAGTTTTGTTTCATATTTTGTTATTCAGTATATTTTTAGCCTCTCATCTATTTTGTTTACTTGGCTTTATCAATGCACAAGAGGAGGCAGAGCCCTAGAAAGAACTTATATGAGCATAAACTGGTTTCCATTGATCCTCTTCCAGCTTTGATTAAGTGACCCCACATTGTCTCCAGTGTTGAATCCCTCATCATAACGAATTTAAGTGAATAAATCTAGATTCTCTCTCTTTTTAAAATTTGTTAACAGCTTTATTGAAAGTAATTCATATGCCATGCAATTCACACATTTCAGCCTACACTTCAATGGCTTTTTGCAAAGTTGTACATCCTCAACCATAATAAACTTTAAAGAATCTTCATTATGACAAAAAGAAACCTCACTGACAAAAAGAAACCTCACATCCCATAGCTGTCACCCCTTCAGATCCTACCTCCCTCTAAACCTAGGCAGCCACTATTCAATTTTGTTGTTTCTATACATTGCCTATTCTGGATATTTCATATAAATGAAACTATACAATATGTGGTCCTTGCAACCAGCTTCTTTTACTTAGCATTGTGAACTGTTTGCAAAAGTGAATCCATGTTATATTTCATTTTCTTTTCTGTCAAATAATATTCCATTGCATGGATATATTGCATTTTATTTATCTATTCGACAGTTGTGGACATTTGGATTGTTCCCAGTTTTTAAATAATGCTGCTATGAACATTCATGTACAAGATTTTGCACGTATATATGTTTTCATTTCTCCTGGGCATGTAGCTACAGATGAAATTGCTCGGTTATGTGGTAACTCTATGTTTAAGTGTTTAAAGAACTCCCTGAATGTTTTTCACAGTGAGTACATCATTTTACAATTTCACCAGCAGTGCATGAGGGTTCTGGTTTCTTTATATCTCTGCTGATAATTGTTATTATTTGTCTATTTTTATTATGGCCATCCTAGTGGGTGTAGAGTTGTATCTCATTGTTATATGTTTTGATATACATACTGTTGGTGGCTAATGAGATTGAGCATCTTTTCAAGTTCTTACTGGTCATCTGCATATCCTCTTTGGAGAACTGTGTGTTCAGATAATTTTCCCATTATTTAATTGGGTTGTACTTTTATTATTGAGTTGTAATACTTCTTTATATATTCTAGCTACACGAGATTACAAAATATAGTCCCTTATCAGATATATAGTTTGTGAATTTTTTTCTGCTATGTATGCTTTTATAATTATCTTTACTGGTGCTCTTTGTGTTTTCATGTAGGTTTACTTTTTTCGGCTTTAAGAATATCCTTTAGTATTTCTTATAAGGTGACTCTGCTAACATTGGATTCTCTCAGTTATTTTTACCTGGAAAAAAATTTTTTTTGCCTTTATGTTTGAAAGATCATTTTGCTTATGGCCTCCATTGTTTCTGATGAGAAGTCAAACTATTGATCTATTTTGGTTTCTTTGTATGTAAAAGTTATTATCACTGTTTATTTTAAGATATTCTCTTTGCCTTTTAACCTTTTTATTATGATGTGTCTGGATGTATTTTTCTTAGAGTTCATTGAGCTTGGATTTGTAGATTAACATTTTATTTTTCATCAAATTAGGAAAGTTGTTAGCCATTAATTCTTTGAAATTTTTCTGTTCCTTTCTTTCCCTATCCTCTATGTGATACTTTCATATGCTCATGTTGGTATGCCCCACATGGAAACATACGGCAACCCTCCTTTGGAAGCTGAGGGGAGCTATATTTCTCATCATACCCACCCAGTTTTGAACTTCTATCCACCTGAGCTGGGGGGATGGGAGAGAATAAGTGGGTTGTAACTCAAATATCACAGATGCTAGCTATTACTGCTGAGTTTTGGTAGACTTTCTTGAATACATATTTATTTCCTGTATGCTCTAATAATGATTTCTAGAGACTCTGAATGATGTTTTTATAGCTTGTAAGTTTCTCTTGTTTTGCTTGTAGTGAGTCCATGCAGCTCTTCATGGTACACCCCAGAAGTTCGTTTCACATTCCAACCCTTTGAGCACTATTGAGTTTACATTTAGTGATGAATCATTTGCGTTGCTGGATCAGGCCTGTTGAATCACATGCCCAAGAACAAAAACCCTATTCGTGCCCTCAAAGTGTTCATAAGCAACTACTATATGCCAGGTAGTCTTCTAAGGGATGTAGTAGACCAAGAGACCAAAAAACTTACTTCCACGTAGGTAAATTTTGTGATATATATATTCTGTTTATCATACTATCATAAAATACTTTCATCCTGTCAGTGAGCTCCATAAAGATTGCCATTGTTTCTTCGTTACTCATATGATGGAATTCAAAATTACCTTCCATCTCAAGGCTTTCTACACTTAGGTCCTAAACTGTCTTTCCAGGTAAACTTCCCACTTCTCCCTATTATGAAGCCTTCATGATAACCTTTTTTTTTTTTAATTCAAATTACTCTTTCTTAATCATAGCAGGGCAGTCTCATTTGGCCATGTTCATATATGAAACTCTTTGCAGGAACACAGTCATCCACATTTATCTTAACTCTCAATTCTTTTCACCTTGCAAAAAGTAGCTTACCAATAGCTTACCTGTAGTCCTCAGGAACTACAGTCTCTTCTAGATTATCACTCTCAAATTTTCTCCAAGAAGTCTTCACAGTATCACTCCTTTGATACTTCTCTGGTGCTTTCTCATATTGTTAGTCATTCCATTTTCATTTCCATATGTCACCAACTAAAGTTAAGCCTCTTGAAGACAGCATTAGTTCTTATTTATTTTTTATCCTCTAATACAAAAAGATGAGTGTTCTGAAGATGATACAGTGTCCATAATAATGAAAAGTGGTGATACAAATGCATAAGGTGTAAATTAATTACTTTCAAAAATTTAAGTTTTATATATTTTGATATTTTCACTTGCTACTTTATCATCAATAAGTGACGAAGTTTTTGGTTGTTTAATATTTAAGTCAGAGAAGAAATGAAATTGATATATTACTTAAAATCAATTTTTGTGATATTGATTTGTGTTTTTAAAGTTTTGTCGACTAATTCCTAAGATGTCACTGGTATCTGAAATCCCTCCAACCTTGATATTCACCCAAATATTTACATATTTTCTCTTACCTTATACTCAGGAAAATGAGAGGAAAAATGCATTGCTAAAAACACATCTCCATGGCTTATAGTCTTGCATAAGTTCTAAACAAGCCAATAGTATTGTCTGATTCTGAAATTAGGATGTAAAATATTAGAAACAATTTTGATTTGAACCAGAAGGCAATAAATCATTTTGGAGATATATTTTTGGGAAAGAGCCATGTTGGAATTTGGGCAACTCAGGCATTTATGGAGACAATGCAGTAAAAATAGAGACCTTCTAAGAAAAATCAGGATAGATGTTCAAAATATTTATAGATCCTTCCTACTTTCCCTCCTCCCCCCCAAATAATCTGATATTAATATTTGGGTTGATGTTTAGAAAGTCAGTTTTATTCAAAGTAACTTTTTTGCTGAAAGAAATCTTTGCTACTTTCTACTGATATTAAATGACATTTTGAAATATCAATAAGATGCAGGCTTCAGGCAAATTTAATTTCAATCTATACTTTAATTCAGAAAAAAAATGTTTTAACACACTAAGTCGTGATTGTTTTTTATTTTTATTTTCTTAAATCCTTAATAAAAAGACATAGGTATATACAGATATAGGTATACAGATACAGATATATATTTTTGGATGTCGCAAGGTCCTTTGGAAAACACTCTATGCCTCTTGATCTTGAAGAGACATTTACTGAAGCTCAACTATTTCAGAATATTGAACTATCGACAACTATTTCAGAGCAAGAGGCTGCAATGCACAGTCCATGCCCCAACAAGCTAATAAGTTTGCAAGTATAGGAAAGAAGAGACGTTAACATCACCAATTCTAAGGAGGTCATCTAAGTATGAGAAGAGCAACCTAGCTAATCCGTAGATGTCACAGTTCTACAGAGAAATAGACCTCTAGGATGACAGTAATATTCTTTACATCATTAGTGCATGGAATGAGGGAGAGAACCAGGTGTGCTGTAATCAGTGCTGGTGAAGGTGAGGGTCAAACTGAAAATCCATAAATGAATTTAAATTGTCAACCAATGAAAAGAAACTTTGATGCTCACTCAGGTATATCCTATAGCATGTACCGCAGGCCGGCTAAAGCAGGGTATTTCCATGTTGGTTCTAGATATTTGGCATTTCCTCAGCTAACTTCAGGCTTAAACAATCAAGGTAAAAGAGAAACCTTGCATCTGATGTAGAGTCCTTTTTACCCTTCAAATTTAGTAAAATGCATAATTTAATTGTAAATAAAAATAGGATATATGGAGGTATGCATGTATTTCTGGCTAAAATGTCTGAAAATTAACTCTCAAAGTTAATTTTTTTATTGTTAAAATATTTTATTTATTAATTTGACAGAGACAGAGAGAAAGAGAGTACAAGCAGGGGGAGCAGCAGAGGGAGAGGGAGAAGCAGACTCCTCCCTGAGCAGGGAGCCTGATGCAGGACTGGATCCCAGGACCCCGGGATCATGACCTGACCCGAAGGCAGACGCTTAACCAACTGAACCACCCCGGTGCCCCCTCAAAGTTTCAGTCTTTCAGTTCCCAATGACAGGCAAACTAATCTCCTTCTAAAATTAGGGCAAACAATGAAAAAATGTTAATAGAAATAAAAAAGATGGAGTTCTTAAAAATGCAGAAACCTGCATGGTCATTTAAAGTAAATAATTTTCCATAGAACAGATTTAACTTAAGATATAAGATTTGTTAGATATTATCTTATTAATTGATGTCTATATATTAGTTTTTTATTACCACAAATGTACCACGACACCCATTATTATTTCACAGTTCTGTAGGTCAGAAATCCAGGCAGGCTTTCCTGGGTTGTCTGTTCCTAATCTCACAAAGCCTGAAGTCAAGGTCTTGGCTGAGCTGGGCTGTTATGTGGAGCCTCTAGGGAATAATTAGCTTCCAGGGTCATTTGGGTGTTGTAAGAATCCAGGTCTTTAACTCTATAGGCTTGTTTCAAGTTTCCCTGCAGTCTGTCATCTGGGACTACTCTCTGCTCTCAGTAACTGCTAACATTCCTTCTCCTGTGCTTCCTCCATTTTCAAAGGAGGCAAAAGCCCATAGAATCCTTCTCATGCTTGGAATCTCTCAGTACCCTCCCCCCTCCCCCGATCCCCCACCCCCCACCCCCCTGCCAGAGAAATTCTTTGCTTTTAAAGAGCTCCTGTGATTAGATTGGGCCCATATGATAATCTCTCTCTGCTCATAAACATGCTACATTGTCCCATAGGACTTCACTTGTAAACACAAGTTGTAAGGTGAAATTACTGAGTTAAAGAAAGTGAAAGCACAATATTAAATCAAGCACAAAGCCCTCTGAGCATGAGGCTCTGTGCAGTGGCACAGGTATGCACTCCCATGAAGCTGGCTTAGGTAGGGGAAACAGAAGAATAGTCTCTAAATTTATGTAAGAATATTAAAATTGTATATTTAGGGTGACCAACAAAATTATAGAACATTGAATTATAAATATCAAACGAACCAACAAAAAGGGTGTGGAAGGGTAGATGAAACTGTTTCAAAATAATTATAAAGTAGTGGAGACTGAAATGATTTATACCACATTCATGGCATTTGTTGTGTCTGGAGAGTTCAAGGTCAGAGTTGTGACTCAGAAAAAGATGAATTTAAAGTTTGTCATTTTTTAATTTCTTCAATTAGAAAAATCTGAACAAAAATAAAATATTTATTAATGTGAGTTCATTGGTACTTGCTTATAAATAGTAGTCTTTATAACTATATACAGATACCTGTGTATAAAACTAGTTCAAATCTCTGGTGATGTCGACTAAAAGAGAAATAAGGAAGATCTCAAATATGGAATTGCTATACCAAAATTAAAATGAACAATAAAGTCAATTAATCTTTAATACATAATTTCATGCTATTGAGATCTTGAAGCATTGCAAATGTGGCAAATAAATCATAAAAGTCTTATGAATAATGCAAAAATATAATATTAATTAACTGAACCCTACATTTTTAGCATTTTTAATATAACCCCAATATATTAAACGGTATCCCTTATAATTGTAGGAAATTTTTTATAATGTTTAATAATTAGATAAGGCTAAGAAGTAAATCCTGACAGAATAGAAATAGAAGGAAACTTTCTTTTTTTCTTAGCTTACTGAGATACGGTTGACATATAATACTGTATAAGTTTAAGGTGTACAGTATACAGTGTAATAATTTGGTATACATATATTATGAAATACTACAGTAGGGTTAGTTAACACCTCCATTACCTCATATAATTACCATTTCAAATTTACTCTCTTAGCCACTTTCAAGTATATAATACAGTATTGTCAGCTATAATCCCTATACTGCACATTAGATCCCCAGAACTTATTTATCCTATTACTGCAAGTTTTCACCCTTTGAACAGTATCTCCCCATTTTCCCCACCCTCCCACTCCTGGAAACCTACAGTCTGCCGTCTGTTTCTATGATTTTGGCTTTTTTAGATTCCAAATATAAGTGAGATCATACTATTTGTCTTCCTCTAACTGACTTATTTCACTTAGCATAGTGCCCATAAGGTCCACTCAAAATGTTACAAATACCAGGATTTTCTTGTTTCTCATGGCTTTATAATATTCCATTGCATAGGTATTCTGCATTTTATTTATTTATTCTTTCATAGATCGATACTTACGTTGTTACTATATCTTGGCTATTTGAATGGAACATGGGAATGCAGATAGCTTTTCAAGATATTATTTCATTTCCTTTGGATATATATCCAGAAGTTGGATTGCTGGATCATGTGGTAGTTCTATTTTTAATAATCGAGGAACTTCCATACTGTTTTCTATAGTGGCTGCACCAATTAATATTATTGGTAAATAATGCACAAGGGTTACCTTTTCTGCACATCCTTGCCAACACTTGTTATCTCTTGTCTTTTTGATAACCATTCTAACAGGTGTGAAGTGATATTTCATTGTGGCTTTGATGTCTGTTTCCTTGAAGGTTACTGATGTTGAACATCTTTTCAGGTACCTGTTGCCCATTTGTATTCTTTGGAAAAAGAAATGTTGCTTCCTCTGCCCGTTTTTTAATTGCATTGTGTTTTTTGTTTGGTCACTATTGAGTTGTGTCAGTTCTTTACAACTTTTGAGTATTAGCCTCTTATCAAATATATGGTTTGCAAATATCTTCTCCCATTCTGTAGGTTGCATTTGCATTTTGTTGATTGTGTCTTTCGAAGTGCAGAAGCATCTTAGTTTGCAGCATCGTAATTTTTGCTTTTGTTGCTTATGTTGTGGTGCACACCCAAGAAATCATTGCCAAGATCGATGTAAAGGAGTACTTTTTTTAACATTCTAGGAGTTTGTTCTTATGTTTGTCTTTAATCCATTTTAAGTTATTTTTTTGTGGATGGTGTAAGATACAGGCCCGATTTTATTCTTTTGCATGTGACTGTCCATTTTCGCCAATGTTGTTTATTTAAGAGATCATCCTTTCTCCTTGGGTTTCTTGTGAATGACTCATTGACTGCATATGTGAGGGTTGATTTCTGGTCTCTTCATTCTGTTCCATTGGTCTTTGTGTCTGTTTTTATGCCAGTACCATACTGTTTTTATTACAGCTTTATAGTATACTTGAAAATTATGAAGTGTGGGGGCCCCTGGGTGGCTCAGTCGTTAAGCGTCTGCCGTCAGCGCAGGGCGTGATCCCGGCATTCTGGGATCGAGCCCCACATCGGGCTCCTCTGCTGGGAGCCTGGTTCTTCCTCTCCCACTCCCCCTGCTTGTGTTCCCTCTCTCCCTGGCTGTCTCTATCTCTGTGAAATAAATAAATAAAATCTTAAAAAAAAAAAAAAAAAGAAAATTATGAAGTATGATGACTCCAGTTGTTCTTCAGAATTGCTTTGACAATTTGGTGTCTTTGGTGGTTCCATATGAATTGTAGGATTTTTTTTTTTCTATTTCAAAGAAAAATGCCATTGGAATTTTAATAGAGATTACACTGAATCTGTAGATGGCTTTGGGTAGTACAGACATCTTCATAATATTAATTTTTTTCTGGTCAGTGAACGTTGGATATCTTTCCATTTATTGGTATCCTCTTCAATTTCTTTCATCAGAGTTATACAGTTTTAAGTATACAGATCTTTCACCTACTTGGTTAAATTTATTTCTAACTATTTTGTTTCTGTTGATGATATTGTGAATGGGATTATTTTCTTTCTTTTTCACATTTATTTTTACTGTGTAGAAATGCAACTGATTTTTATATGTTGATTTTGTGGCCTGCAAGTTTACTGGATTTGTTGATTAGTTCTAACAGTTTTTTGATGGAGTCTCTAAGATTTACTTTTTTAAAAAATTCTTTTTAGGATTTTCTTATGTAAGAACATGCCATCCTCAAACAAAGACAATTTTATTTTCTCCTTTTTAATTTAGATGCCTTTTTTTTTTTTTCTTTTTCTTGTCTGGTTTCTCTGTGTAGGTCTTCCAATACTACGTTGAATAGGAGTGGTAAGAGTGGGCACTCTTATCTTGTTTTTGATCCTAGAGTAAAAGACTTGAACTTGTAGCCAATGCGTATGATGTTAGTCATGGACTTGTCATATATGGCCTTTATTATGTTGGAATACAGTGCTTCTACACCAAATTTGTTCAGAACTGTTATCATGAAAGGATGGTGAATTTTGTCAAATGCTTTTTCTGCATCTATTGAGAGAATCACATGATTTTTGTCTTTCATTCTATGGATATAAGCATGCTTACATCCTACGGATGTATCTTACTTGATAATGGTGTATGAATCTTTTAATATGCATTTATGTTAGGTTTGCTAATATTTTGTTGAGAATTTTTACATTTATATTTATCAGGATATTGGCCTGTGGTTTTCTAGATTGTCATTGTCTTGTTTTGGTATCAGGGTAATGCTGACCTCATAAATTGAGTTTGGAAGTGTGTCCTTCTATTCAATATTTTGTGAGTTTGAGAAGAATTTGTGTTACTTCTTTAAATGTTTGATAGGATTAATCAGGGAAACCATCTGGTCTTGGACTTTTCTTTGTTGGAAAGTTTTTGATTGATACAATTTCCTTAGTAGTCTGTTCTGATTTTCTGTTTTTTCATGATTCACTCTGGCTGGTTGCATGTTTCTAGAATTTATCCATATCTTCTAGGTTATCCAATTTATTGGCTTATACTTGTTCAAAGTAGTCTCATGATCATTTGTGTTTCTGTATTATCAGTTGTAATGTCTTGTCTTTCATTGTTGATGTTATTTATTTGAGTTGCTCTTTTTTGTTAGTATAGCTAAAGGTTTGTTAATTTTGTTTATCTTTTAAAAACAGTTCATACTTTGTTGACATTTAAAAAATTATTTATTGTTCTTCATTTATTTCTGCTCTGATCTTTGTTATTTTACTTCTGCCACCTTTGGGCTTAATTTATTCTTCTTTTTTGGGGGATATAAAGTTAGATTGTTTGAGATCTTGCTTTTTTCTTAATGTCAGTTATCCCTATTAACTGCCCTCATAGAACTGCTCTTGTTGCATCCCATATTTTATGTGTTGTATTATTATTTTCACTTGTTTCAATATATTTTTTGATTTCCCTTTTGACTTTTTCTTTGATCCACTGGTTTTTCAAGAATGTGTTTGATTTTCACTCCTTGTGCATTTTCCCAGTTTTTCTCTTGTTTGAATTCTAGTTTCATACTACTGAATGAACAGGAATGATATTTGGTATGATTTCAACTTTCTTAAAATTGTCAAGTCTTGTGTTGTGACCCATCACTGTCAAGAGCGTGACTGAGGCCTGACCACAGAGGGCTGACACAGATAGGGTGTGTATATGGGGGACACACATGGGGCATTGGAAGTGTCCATATGCTATTTGGGGGATCCACAGGGGAGGCATCCCTAGTGGCTCCTGAGTGGGTTTCTTGATGGAATCCACAGCACAGTTACTAGGATCCATCTCACTTTCAGGCTTCCAAGAGTCCTGTCTGTGGCTCTGCCAGATTCTTCCCACCTCCCAGTCATGAAGCTCACAACTTAGTACTCTGGATAGGTAAGAGAGAAATAGTCCTCTTTGGAACATCCCACACAACTGGGGAGGTCAGACACTCACTCCCATGCTCTCGTTTCCCTCTGTGGGAGATAGCATGGGCTAAGGTCTCATTTGGCACTGAGCTGTGCTGCCTTGGGTAAAGGGTGATATGGGTAAAGTCAAATTATTCCTCTTACCCTCTCCAGTGCATCCAAACTCATATTTTTTTTGCTCTCGTGGTGTGCTCGAATTTTTCTCCTGAAAACCTGTACTTCCACAAAGGCTCTTGTTTCTGGGTGATTGTCTAAGATGGTGTTTTCCAGGGACTCCCAGACTGCAGGTGGGAGGACCTAGAGCTGATTCATGGGACACTGAAGGGTTCACAGCTGGGACCAAGTTCTGTATGCTTATTACCTGATGCACAGGTGGGCAAGACTCTCCGTTGGTATATGTTTCTGGATCCCACAGCTCCCATAAAGATACTTTTGACTGTGGATGGATGCCAAATTGTTGGGAAGGTATGATGAGAGACATCTTATTCAGCCATGTTGCTGATGTTACTTTGAGGGAAATTTTCTTAACTTGGTAACTGCTGTTTACTTAAATAATATTGTACATGAGGGTAAACCTTAAGATTAGCACAGGAGAATGGTGCTGTCACCACTGTAACTTAACATATGGTCAGTTCTATCTAATCCTGTCAGAAAAGAAAAGGAAATAAGAAATGTCAGAATCGAAAAGAAAAAACCCCGCCATTTTTACATTTAATATGCTTATCTCCTAGAAAAAAAAGTAATAGAATCAATAAATCATTGGCACTTATGAAAGTGTTTAGTAATGTTTCAGTTAAAAATATTTTTATAAAAAATAATTACTATAACAACAAAAAATTTAAAATAAGAATTTTTTTGGTAATAGCCACAAAACCTATAAAGCCTTTTAAATAATACAGAAGACCTCATTGGATAATGAATATAACAAGCAGATCTAAAGCAAAATGAATCATTTTATACTTTTATGGGATGACTCAGTATTAAGAATCACCATTTCATTCCAACTTTTAAAATGAAGAACTTAGTAAAAAGGATGGGGAATTTGCCTAACAAATACAAAGGACTAGAAAACCTAATAGACCAGTGTCTGTATTACACTTTGGCTTATAATTGAGCAGAAAGAAAAGAGAAAGAGAGAGGAAGGGAGAGACAAAGGGAGAGGAAACAGGACATCAGTGGGGGAAAGGTGAATAATTTAGTAGAATATTTTCCAAAAATGGCCTCAACAATATCTCCCATCCCATGTGTTCTTCTGCATTGTGACCTGTGACTAAATGGATGATTAAAAGAGAGAAAACCGAAAGGGCCTTCAAGCATATAAAGAGGTGTTCAAACTCACTAGTAATTAGAGACAAGTAAATTAAAGTAATAATGAAGTATCGCACTGTACCTATCATATTGGCATTGAGTGCAAAGTTGCATAGCACCACTTGGTGGGGGAGTGGGCACAGAGGAGCTCTCGTTCAGGGTGGGAGGCTGGCACATCCAGTGAATGTGACAGTCCAGGGTCAAATTAACTATAGAGGTCCTCTTCTGACCCAATAATCCTATCCCCACACAAGGATTCAAAAGGGAATAAGTACAAAGATGTTTATCGCAGTTTGTAGAAATGGGTATTTGGAAGCACTTGGTAGAAGATCATTAGGGCTTGCTTAAGTAAAATGTGGAGGGTACACTCTATGGAACATTAAACAGCAGTCGGGTGCATAGCATTGTAAACAGACTTAAAAGCAGTGCGAATTTTTGTTTTTTAAGAAACCGAATGGGGTTTTAGGCAAATATCATTCATGTAAAATAAAAATACATGTATACAGAGCTCTAATGTGCATTTTACAAAAATCTATTCTAAAACTAATTATATTAAATATATTAGAATGTTTACACAGGGATATTGAAGTAGAAAATGGCAATTTTGACCATAAATAAACAAGACTGAACCATGATATAATTTAGATGCAAGGTGAGAGGATGAGTTAACAATCTACTGCTTATGAAATCAAAACCAAATTTATGCATTTCACTCAAGGCTAAGCAAATATTAATTGACGAAGAAGATATACACTCAAATCTTTCTGACCATAAAAATTTGTTTATTTAATTGCTAAGTTGTGCCTCATTTTCCTGTTGTGATCAATAACTCTGGGAGAAAAGATATTTGTATTTTGGAATTTCAGGCCTGAAGTGACCCAGCACTGTTTGCAAGGTATTGGCCAAGGCAAAACTTCAGATTTCTCTAAGCTGCCCAGGCCAGGCCTGGTTTCTTAGGTGATTTTGTCCTCTACATCTAGCAATTGCATTTGGCCCAGAATCTATAGCAGAGTGGAACCCATTGTTCTTGTTCATTCATTTATTTCACCTCTCATATTATTTTGAGGATGAGGACATGCCTAGCATACTAGGAAAATGGATTCTAGTCACCTCCACAGAATGTTAAAGTTGGAAAAAAACATGAACACCAAAAGAGAGCCAAAGCTTTTCAATCTGTAGCTCCCCAGATGAATAGGGAGTTCAGCAACCCTCCTATCCCAGATGCACAGAGATTAGTTTGGCTTTCTTATATTGTACCTACTGGATTACATGTACAATTTTGCTAGAAAAAAAATCTGTTTCTACAAATACATATGCACATCTACTTTGTGCTGGAAACTGTGTAAGTAGGCATAACCCTTCCTATTTTGAGAAAGCATTTAAAAGATTGTGTACGATCCCTCCCCTCTCTTCTTTTTCCTAATGTTTACTGTCTTATAATGTGCCTGGCTCTTTATTAAGTAGTAGAAACACATTTTTTAATATTATGCAAAATTTTGGCCATCAAGACTGAGAAAAACACATGAAAATTATCATTTTTTTGAAGACTTTATTTATTTATTTTGAGAGAGAGAGTGCCTGCATGTGAGTGGGGAGAGGGGCAGAGGAATAGGGAGAGAAGCCCGTTTGTGGGACTTTAATCCCAGGACCCTGAGATCATGACCTGAACTGAAATCAAGAGTCAGATGCTTAATTGACTGAGCCACCCTGACACCCCTATGATTAATTTTTTGAATATGTCTAGTTGTAGAGGCACAAATGTGGAAGTCCAGGTCTGTGAGTTTCATATCAGGGGTTTGATACCACTCAGTTCTTGATAGTATAAGCATACCAAATTTCTCATAGGTTCTCTAACACAATGATTAGAACTTTAAGCGAGAAAAGAAAAAAAAAAAGAGATCACATAGATAGATGATAGATAGGTAGATAGGAAGGGAAGTGGCAAGGGAGACAGAGAGAAAAAAAACAGGTTATTAAATGCCTACCTCATTTCAGTTACCATGTGAAGTTTATGCTTCTCTTTTGTCATACATGAGCAAGTCTTTAAGACTCTAGGGGGTTCAGCCACTTCCTGAGAGTTACAAAGCACATGAGTGGAAGTACAGTGATCTCCAGCGCTACTCATAGCATTTCTCATGGGCCAGCAGCAATATCATCTGGGAGAGTGTTACAAATGAGAATTTCAGTCCTCACGCCTCACCTCCCAAATCAGACTCTGTGAGGTTGGGTCCAGAAAAATGTTTAAACAAGCTCTCCACATGATTTGTATGCACAGTAAATTTTGAAAGTCTCCAATCTAAACCTATGCCGATTTTCTTCTTTTATGTGGTCTCTCCATTATGCTAAAAAAAAAAAAAAAACGAAAAAACCGAAAAAACTACAAGCCTTCTTTGTGTTCTTTCTAGCATATTTAAACAGTTCTAACCTGTGAAGCATTTTGGGGATACAACAGATCATGAAAGACTAGAAATATCATATAGTATCATTTTTTTCATTGATTTTTCTGAAGAGGGAAAAATACTGCTTGAATAACTTACTTTTATTATGCAGGGGAAGTCCAGTGCATATTTGTATTAGAAAGCGTAGGAATTATATTTTTTAAATGATTGTCATTTAAGGAGAAATATCCTGAGTCCACTTAAGCCAAAGTTGGGATTGAAAATTAAGTATGATTCTCATATGAACTGATGTGGTTGCCCACCTCTCATTAGTCCATTAGTTCCAGGATTAATTGTGCCTTTAAGTTCTCTGTTAAGTAGTCAATGTTTAATGTTCAGCTGCATGTGAAGTGTAATTCCATTTGCAGCAGTTGCCAGTGTAATATTAGTCTTCTTGTTCATGAATTTCCCTTCAGCTATGGCCATATTTTCAGTGTGATACATGGAATTTTCATCTGCTCATGTAGGATCTAGAAATCTCTAACAGCTGATTACTGAGAATTTGGTGTAAGTGATTGCAGGTCACACAGTGGCTTCAACATAGTGATGCTGACCTACTAGTAAATTTGGGGGGCCGAGTATGATTTTTAAAGACTTTCTCAAGGTAAATACAGAGAAACAAAAGCATTGTAATTTGAAACTATTAAAGATGGCACCTTAGTATGGTAGGAATACTTCCTCCTTTTAATTAACTGCTGAATTAAATTTGTAGTTCTATGAACAGTATTTGAGTTTTCCAGCATACCACTCCTACTTCCTTTTAATGAATTTTAAAACATGTTTAAATATATTTACTCTGCAAAATGGTAGGCTTTAAAATTCTGTCCTCTGATGAATATATGCTTGTTTAACCAGTTTTCTGGACCCAATCTCACAGATTCTGATTTGGGAGGTTAGACGTGAGGCCTGAAATTTTTATTTGTAACAATCTCCCAGATGATATGTGCTGTGTCCTCTCTTTAACATCCTTTAACGCATGGTCATCCAACACTTCCAAGACAAGTCTGTTGACTTGTACTCCATTCAAGTTGACCCAGTCCACAAATCATTATTAAATTTTAGTTATGCTGAGATGTTATAGGCATTGCAGTTTTAATGAGTGGTGGTCTATATGAAGTCCTTCACAATTTCAAGGTTGTAATGCCAAAAATTTCTTAGTATGCTTCCAGATATCAGACTCAGTTCTGTGAGAAAATATAGCCACATACACACACATATACACACACACATATATATATACACATATATATATGATCCCATTTTGTCAAAATTTCTGCTTGATTGAAATTGTGTGTGTATATGTACCTATCATCTATTATCTATCTATCTATCTATCTATCTATCTATCTATAAGATTTCTGTCATAATTCAAAACTATGTCATGAAATATTCATACACATATATGTAGTTTTCTTGTTTTATTTTTCTTTAAAAAGAAAAATTGTATATACAGTCTTGAAACTTGACTTTTTATACAATAGTATAGAGATTTTTTACAGCTTAATGAGGTATGTTTGACAAATAAACATTGTATATTTGTTGATTCTGTAATGTGATTTTTTAAAGTCCACAATGTAGTATTTTAATATATGTATGCATTGTGAAGTAATTGTCACAATCAGGCTAATTAACACATCCATCACTTTACGTAGTTACCATGTTTTTAATGGTAATAACACTTAATGTCTACCCTCTAAACAAATTTCAAACATACGATGCCATATTATTAAGCACAGTCACCATGGTATATATTTGATTCCCAGAATTTATTCACGTTATTACTGAAAGTTTGTATCATTTTATTAACATCTCATTTCCCCCACCTCCCAACTTTGCAGCTATAGTTTTATTGTCTGGTTCTATGGGTTCAACTTTTTAGATTCCACATGTAAGTGAGATTATGCATTATTCATCTTTCTGAGTCTGGCTTATTTCATTTGACACAATGAAGAATTTTCTATATTAATACATTTAGGTTATCTTATAGGATAAAGCAAAAACTATGTTTTAATTTTTATTTCTCATTGTCTAATTATAGAGGTTAGGATTTAAAAAGTAGAATTGGTAATAGTCCGTCTACTTTTTCTTCTTTTCTTTTCTTTTTTTTCTTTTCTTTTCTTTTTTTTAAATTAGATGCTGCTATAGTTTTCTCCCCTCTGAAAAATTTCAGAGTGAATTATGCTTTCATTGTTTAGGGTTTATATAGTATATAGAATTTCATTCAAGGATATAGTGAATTGAAAGATACAATTGAACTAGTCAACATGACGTAGAAGATGATATGATTTACTATATTTGTCTCTATGATATATTAGGTGAGTGCGTTGTAATTAGACTCTCTCCCTTTGCCATTGTATTAATACAATGAAAGATAAACCTCTACTTCTGATCACTGGAAAAGAAAAAAGACTAATGAAAAATTGTTTATGTATGTTAAATAGGTAACATTTGGAAATAAAGCACTATCTGTGTTCTGTCAAGGTTATATAGCACATTTGACACTAATAGTATCATAAATTCATTAACTTGTTATATCTTGAACCTCAATACCTATTTTGTCAGCTTTTCCTGCAGTCCTGTGTGTAAAACCCACAGATCCCTGCCAGGGTTCAGAGGGAGCCATTAACACAGTATCTGATATCAGTCTATTTAATCAAAGAGGAAAATGACAAGATCTGGGAAAATATTTTATGCTAGGACCAAGTATGCATGTAGAGAGGAGGAGTAAGGATGATTGATTTATGCCATATCTGTATTTTCCCTTTCACGCGCATCAACAAATGGGCCTCTTATGGTGTTCAGTATAAGTATTTAATTTGATTAAGCAATGTGAATCACCTAGGATAGTGGTCAGCAAACTTTCCATTAAAGTCTAGAGAGTAAATATTTTAGACCTGCCAGGCAGCTCTTTGGCAACTACTAAGCTCTGCATTGTGGCATGAAAACAGCCATAGACAATACATAAATGAACGGGCATGGCAATGTTCCAATGCAACTTTACTTATGGATGCAGAGATTTTAATTTCATATAATTTTCTAGTATCATGAAATAGTCTCATTTTGATTTTTAAAAATTATTTAAAAATGTAAAAACCATTCTCAGCTCACAGACCATACAAAAATAGCATTTAAGTAGGCTTAAATATGTAAAATGTTTGGTTTCAGCCCAAGGGATATATTCTGAAAGAAGCACAACATATGCTTTAAAAGAATTTATGTCTTAGATTGGAAAACAGTGATGCATATGTAATAGGTACAGTAGGTAAGATATAGGTATATTATGTCACACAGAACAATGTTTTTTCATGAAACGATTACTGATAGGGACTGTGGAGGAAAAATGCAAGATAAAATTGCAAGCCCTCAAGTATTTCACAGTTTGCTGGTTAAAGATCAGCAATAAATAGGAACACAAGAACAAAATGTGATACGTATTATAGAAGATGTACAAATTGGGGCCCGTGGGTGGCTCAGTCGTTAAGCGTCTGCCTTTGGCTTAGGGCGTGATCCCGGCGTTCTGGGATCGAGCCCCACATCAGGCTCCTCTGCTGAGAGCCTGCTTCTTCCTCTCCCACTCCCCCGGCTTGTGTTCCCTCTCTCGCTGGCTGTCTCTCTCTGTCAAATAAATAAATAAATAAAATCTTTAAAAAAAAAAAAGATGTACAAATTATTTTCAAATATAAGAAAGACAAATAATGGGTTAATTTTGATTTTGTAAGGCAATGCTTATGTAGAAGGTAGCATGTTATATCATTTAAAAAATGCATAAAACTTCAAAATAAAAAAAGGTGTTTCAGACAGATCAAATAAGAGAAACAAAAGCATTGAAGTTTTTGAAATGTATAGATACTACAAGCTGAATCAAATAGAGTGTTGTTTGGAATGTTACTTGAGGATTGAAGACTAGGCAGTTTAAAATAATCTGAAATGAGTCATTGCCATATATGAATGAAAAATTCAATACAGACAGAAGTAATTGGTGGGTGCATCAAAATAAATTAGAAGGATTGTGATATTTAACAAAGAAACACAATTAGAATAATATAATGCAGTGTTGGCAAGAGATACATGCTTACAATAGGGCAATGCCAGAAGAAATCGATAGGTCAGCTTAAAGAAATGTTTTAGAGATACTGTTTATTCCATAGAGAGACAAAGAGGAGAAGTAAGTGGAGGCAAAATCGGCTTTCAACCTTGGTGACAGGAGGTATTAACACCATTAATTGTAGGTGTTTCAACTTTGCAGGTCAAATACACATATGCTATCTCATTTAAACTGTGATGGTTTCAGCAGACTAAGCAAATCAAGCATCAATACTTCTCTTTTCTTTTAAGAAAATTTAAGTTCCGTTAAATAAAATTTTGGATGCAAGGTACAATAAGGGCCAATAAATAAGAACAGTGTGTTTGAATCTAACTCCACTATCTTTTCTCATCATTTGATGTTCCCTAACAATATAAACTTTAGGTACGTTCAGCCTAGCAGGTTAAAGAGAGTTCCTGAAAGTTAAAAATGCAGAAACTCTGAGATACCAATTTTAATGCATGTTATCATAGAGGTAGTAGCAGAAATAAGAAGAATGAATGAAATTTCCCCCGGGCGGAAAGTCTAAAGTTATAAGAATACTGAAAGCTTTAATGGTTTTTTCAATGTTTGTGATGTGAAGTAAAAATGAAGTGAAAATATAGAGTTATGAGTGCCAAGGCAGTAGCCTGCTTATTGGCTTTGGGGCACTGCATGATAAAGTCCCTGATGAACACTGTATTATCCAAGTAGCATTTATGTGATCAGATGAGATAGTCACAAGCCAAGCGGGAGACTAAGAAGAAACAAGCACAAGCAAAAACAACTTAAAGCAATTTTCTGTAGCTGTAGGGAACTGGAGAGGGTAGGAGCAGGCCAGTCAACCTCACATGCTACCATCAGCGACAGGGCAAGTTCTCAAAGAGAGCCGCATGTCTCAGACAATACTACAAGTATCTGTATTTTATCAAATCTAAGATAGCAATTTTTATAAACTAGTAAGATAAAAAAACTGCTGCTAATTAAGTGCAACATTTCACAGAGAATTTTATACTTAATGAAAGAGGTCTTTTGATGAACCTTGATTTATATCTTTTTCGTGCATACATAAATCGAAAGCATAAGCACAGTCAATGTAAGATATCATTAAAATGATTTCCCATTCATAGTCTGATCTGCTGAATCACTTTTCAACTTAGAATCATCATTTGTGGAAATAGCAGTCTCTATGCTATTATGAAAGTTGATGATGCGGCATTTTATTGAAAAAAAATAAGAGCTTTTTTTATTGTTTTTGAAATTTTCTTCAAAACTGTTGAATAATGTAGCATATAGGATATGATATATGTGACATACTCTCAAATGGCTCAGGAATACATAGATAGGTAGATAGATAGATAGATAGATAGATAGATAGATAATAGAATGATGAAACAACTGTGGCATAGGGTTGCCAATAGGTGAATCCAGGTAAAGGGTATTTGGGAGTTTTTTGACAGTACTAGCCCCTTTTGTATATGTTTGAAACTACATGTTTTGAATAATGGATGAGCTCAGATTTAGTAGGATTTAGGCAGTAGTATGGATCTTGAGCTTCATCTTTCTTTTTCTTTCTTTCTTTCTTTCTTTCTTTCTTTCTTTCTTTCTTTCTTTCTTTCTTTCTTTCTTTCTTCCGAGAGAAAGGGAGGGAGGGGCAGAAGGAGAGGGAGAATCTTAAGCAGACTCCATGCCCATCACCAAGTCTGACGTGGGGCTCATCTCATGACCCTGAAATCATGACCTGAGCTGAAATCAAGACTCAGATGCTTAACTGAGGCTCCCAGATATCTCTCATCATATCTTCTAAACAATGTAGAAAGCAATGAGGAAAGATAACAAAAGTATACATGGATCACATCTCCAACAATATAATAAGATATGTCTGGGAACTTTAAAATATGTGTGGTTGTTGCCAAGCCACCAACAACTACTGAACAGTTGTGAATTACCACTATTGGACTGAATGGGAGGATGAAAAGGGGGGGAGGGAAGAAATGATATGGGCTATAGGAAGAAGAACCCAGAAATCACCAACAAATATTCAGGTCCCAAAGGCAAGGAAAAAAAAATGGAGGGGATGGTATATAGATCTGAGAACAATTAGTAAAACTGAAAGGAAATTTGTATTTTCTCTAACTGTGGATGACTAATAAAGCACAGTTACTAATAATTCACAAAGGCATAAAAAGTATGTGATTCAAATTACTTGAGGATCCAGAAATATCTAAAAATAACATACTTCCTTCTAGAAATTCAAAATCTCACCCTGAAGAAACACTTCAGGAAGACTTATCTATATTGATCAAGACAAGAAAACTGAGATCAATGGATTGTGAAGGACAGGAAAGAGAGGAATGTGTTAAATGATAACTTCAAGAAATAAATATGTAATGAATATATACCACTATTAGTAGTTTGAGATATATTTTTTAAAGATTTTTTATTCATTTGAGAGAGACAGAGGGAAGGTAAGCAAGAGCATTAGCAGGAGGGAGGGGCAGAGGAAGAGGGAGAAACAGACTCCCCACTGAGTAGGGTGCCAGACTTGGGGCTTAATCGTAGGACCCCAGGATCATGACCTGAGCTGAAGGCAGATGCTTAACTGACTAATTCACCCAGGTGCCCCTGAAATATATCCTATTAAAAAATTTTAAAATAAGGAAGGCGGGGCGCCTGGGTGGCACAGTGGTTAAGTGTCTGCCTTTGGCTCAGGGCATGATCCCAGCGTTACGGGATCGAGCCCTACATCAGGCTCCTCTGCTATGAGCCTGCTTCTTCATCTCCCACTCCCCCTGCTGTGTTCCCTCTCTCGCTGGCTGTCTCTATCTCTGTTGAATAAATAAATAAAATCTTAATAAATAAATAAATAAATAAATAAATAAATAAATAAAATAAGGAAGGGAAGTCCTTCATTCTCTGGAAATTCACCATCCAAGATATTTTCAATAGCAGATTAGATTTAGATAGTATGAGACCTCTATATTTCTTTTTTTTTTTTAAAGAGTTTATTTATTTATTTGAGAGAGAGAGCACAGGCAGAGTAGCAGCAGAGGGAGAGGGAGAAACAGGCTCCCCGCTGAGCAAGGAGCCAGACAGGGGACTCAATCCCAGGACCCTGAGAT
This sequence comes from Ursus maritimus, assembly GCF_017311325.1. Classification (NCBI taxonomy): domain Eukaryota; kingdom Metazoa; phylum Chordata; class Mammalia; order Carnivora; family Ursidae; genus Ursus; species Ursus maritimus. Next base: position 44,122,403 of record NW_024426774.1, read on the forward strand.
CATGACCTGAGCCGAAGGCAGACACTTAACCAAGTGAGCCACCCAGGTGCCCCAACACTTCTATATTTCAAATGTTTGAAGAAATCGGAGAGTGCATTAAAACTTGAAGACAAAAAAAGATGTTATGACAAAAGTTCATGCAGATTTATAGAAGCATGAAGAAGTGAAAACTCTGGGACTTTAAACATTCAGTGATTTCAGGGTGCCTGGGTGGCTCAGTCAGTTGAGCATCTGCCTTCGGCTCAGGTCACTATCCCAGAGCCTCGGGATCAAACCCCACATTGGGCTCCCTGCTCAGTGGGGAGTCTGCTTCTCCCTGTGCCCCTCTCCCTACTCGTTCTCTCTGTCTCTCAAATAAATGAATAAAATCTTTAAAAAAATAAACATTCAGTGGTTTCAAAAGCTCCTAAGGAGAGAATTAGTGAAAGGGTGAGAAAACTGAAGAATTTTGGTAATGAATGCAGGCAAATAGAAAATATGAAAGAAAAGTCAAATGTTAATAAAGGGTAAAAGGAAAAGATTTAAACTCAATCTGATAGGAATTCTAGAAGAGACAAGATGGCAAGGGTATTCAAATAATGCCTAGAAATTTTCCAAAATTGGTGGAAGATGTGAATCTTCAGATTCAAGTAGTACTCCTAACCACAATTAGGATAAATGCATAGGTAGACACAGTGTCATGAAACAAACACCAAAGACGAGGGAAGCCAGTAAATACAATTTGCTTTTATTTATTTTTTGTTTTTTGTTTTTTACTTCCAAATTTTTATTTAACTTCTAGTTAGTTGACATATAGTGTAATACTGGTTTCGGGAGTAGAATTTAGTGATTCATCACTTACGTATAACACCGAGTGCTCATAATAACAAATGCCCTCCTTAAATCTATCTAGCCCATTCCCTACCCATCTCCCTCCACTAACCCTCAGTTTGTACAATTTGCTTTTAAAGGAATAGCAACTAGTTTGACAACCGAATACCAAGTGCAACTATGAGAGCAGGATATTGAACAATATCTTCAAGGCAATGAAAAAAATTACTCCAAAACTAAAATTATGCAATTACCCAAGGAATCCATTAAGAATTAAGAAAATTAAAAAAGTATTATCAGACAAAAATGAAACAAAACAAACCTTAGCATTTAGTATCAATAGATTCTTAATTCAGGAACAATGTTTCATTCAACTTAAGATTTAATTAATTTTAATATTATAATATGCACCAGTATTTCATGATCATTATGAAAGAGAAAAGCTGCCTATCAAACTGTGACATATAAACAATTGCAAAACTAATTATGATTTAAGTATTAGAAAGTTGTATCTGGGTATAAAAAATGCAGTATTCCAAGTAAAAGAAAAATACCTCTGAAGGATGATTTGAGATATAAGAAAGAATGGTGCCTGTTTCAAAAATAAAATGTTACCTAGGACTATGCATATACTATTATTCCATTTTTGATTTTACATATGTGTATAAATATATACATAAACATGTATACATTTAAAGAGAGCATATAAAAATATATACATGTGCATACAGTTATGGGGGAGTAAATGAATATATGAAATAGTGCAAAAATATGTATTTCTACATAATGTTCAAAACAATTTTTAATATTTATTTTTAAGTTTAGGAATAGTTTCAGGTTTATAGAAATATAAAAAGATAGTACACAGTTTTCATTTATCTCACACCTAGTAGTCTCTGTTTAGTATCTTACATCAGTATAGTATATATGTGATAAATAAGAATACAAATAGGGGCGCCTGGGTGGCACAGCGGTTAAGTGTCTGCCTTCAGCTCAGGGCGTGATCCCGGCGTTATGGGATCGAGCCCCACATCAGGCTCCTCCGCTATGAGCCTGCTTCTTCCTCTCCCACTCCCCCTGCTTGTGTTCCCTCTCTCACTGGCTGTCTCTATCTCTGTCAAATAAATAAAATCTTAAAAAAAAAAAAAGAATACAAATAAAACCAGTGTTAACACATTATTATTAACCCAACTCTGTTTTTAATCCGTATTTTCTAAAATTTTTCCCCAATGTTCTTTTCTTTCTTTCCGTCTTCCTGTTTTTCTATCTTTCTTTCTGTCTTTCGTTGTTGTTCTAGGATCCCATCAAGTGAAACACATTATATTTAGTTTTTAGTCTTCAGTCTTCCTTGTTTTTCTTAGACTTTCCTTGTTTTGATAACCTTGACAGTTTTGAGGAATACTAGTCAGGTATTTTTGCACAGTGTCCCCTAATATGGGTATGTCTGATTTTTTTTCATGATCAAACTGAGGTTATGTGTTTTTGAAAACAAACCCATAGATGTAAAATACAATTCTCATCACGTCATATCCTGGATACATACTATCAACATGACTTACCATCTTTGATGTTGACCTTGATTACCTGGGTTAGTTATTATTTGTCGGATTTCTCTATTATAACATTGTAAAATTATCCATCCCACACCCCTTCATACTGTGTAAAGCTCAAACTCTTTAAGTGGGAGTTTTGTCCATCTCCTCCAGGGCAGATTATCTTCATAAATTACATAGAGATCTTTGAGATGAGAATTATGTTTATTCTCCCTTATTTATTTATTTATTTATTTATTTATTTATTTATTTAATCATTTATTTTACCAGTATGGATTCCTGAGTATTAATATTATCTAGATTATAATGAAATTACAATTTTTTAATTACTATTATTATTTGCTCAAATTTTTCCAGCTTTGGACATTGAGAACTCTTTCAGTTGACTCTTGTCTTTTTGACACACCCCCTTTGTGTGTGTGTGTGTGTGTGTGTGTGTGTGTGCAGTATTTGTTTTGTTTATTTTGCGCTTTCTTTTTTTCTGACAGTATAAGATGCTCCAGAGTCATGTTGTGAATTTTCTTTCCCAAACTTAGAAGCAGTTATTTCTCCAAGGTATCCTAGTTCACTTTATTGGAAAATGGTATTAGAAACTAAGATCTGGGCAATGGGTATCCTCATTGCTTGGGGGAATCTTTTATAAATCATTTATCCAATGTAATATTTTCTTTTTTTACTCTTGAATCCTTTCTCTCGGATACTTCAATTTCAGTTTATAATTCTTTTTCTTCTACCTCATGGCACCTAGCCTGAATATATAGCGTATATTTATGTTGATCATATTGAAATGTTTATCTATTTGTGGGTATGGAGTTTTTTTTCCTTCACTCCAAAGTTGTTTTCAATGTACATATGCAGAGTGCTTCATCAGAATCCAAAGCCTGGGAGGAAATTATTTCTTTACTTGGATATTCCTACAATATTGTATAAATTTGGACTCAACACCTGCATGTGGTTAAGTAAGGATGTGGGGTTTTGTTTGTTTTTTATAGCAGATTTAGCCACCGTTTTTTCTTACTCTCATCTCTGGTCTTACTTCCCAGAACCACTGATTTGGCTCTGCCTATCTTCTTCCCTGCATACCTACTTTTCCCTCTCATTATTTCATCTCTAAATTTATCTTTGTTTAGTTTAAAAACAAGTATACTCTTTTTAATATTTCCCCTCAAACTCAGCATAGTGTGAAATTTGTAATAAGGAGAGTTTAAAGTTCCTGTAGCTTGCTCTATTTTTAGAATCAAAAGTCTGTTCTAATAATTTACAAATTCTCATTGTAATTCAGTAAACTGATATTGCTACTAATGAGAATGACAGAGAATAAGGGAAAAATCCATTTCAATTAAAAAATATGGAAATGTAAAGTAATTGTGAATTACTTTGGGCTCAACAATTCTAAAATCAGCCTACAGAATATGTACTTTTTTTTCCTGCATAATGAACCATCTAATTGTTATTTATTGTCTTGTTGAGGTGGTCTTTAGTTTTTTATTTAGATATATGAAAATAGTGAAGTATGTATCACACAGAATACAAATCCATTTTCAATTATAAAGATTTCCAAATTAATTTTCAAATCCAGAAAATTTTTAAAGTAAAGAGGACAGTATAAATGATTAAAACTTTAGATAGATGTATAATGTTTTTAAAAATTTTAAGTGTGTATGTATGAATATAATGTGTGTATATATATGTAGATATATGTATATTTGGTTTACTGACTGAAAATATTTTATAATATTTGTGAGCCAATAAAATACTTCTTATAAAATATTCTCAATATTTTATTTTATTTTTTTCCCAAAAATATACATTAAGAGACTAAGGTGAAATAACTTTTATTGTTATTTCCATCATACCTGATACCTTAAAGAAATTATGTCACCTTACCAACTGTGTCCTCACTCTGTTTTCCCAAGTATCCCATAGACTGGTCTTGAAAAAGAGGTTTTAGTGACACACAATCTGGAAAGCATTAAAAAAGAAATAAAAAGTTATATCTGGTTACCTTTTTTATTTAACTATATATTAAAGTTAGAACTTGATCCAAGCTTCTGTGTTTCATATGCAAACAAGTAAGACTAGAGCAGAAATGTCAATCACCCAAAGTAGGTTCACCAATCAGTAACGGCTTAGCTTAATGTATCTAGCAGTAATAATATTCATTTAACATGGAAAAATCTAGCACAAATATTAAACTACATGGAATATTACAACAACAGGCATAAAGGGGTCAGTTTCAGGCAAATGAGGACATAGGATCACATTGATTGTAAATTTTAGACTTGTGTTACAGTTTCTGTACCTTCACAAGCTGGATTTTTCCTAGATAGTTAGCTTTCTTATCAATTTAAGAACAGTTATATTTTATCAATGAAGTTATATTTTAGAATGAAATGCATGTTGGCTTTTACTTTTAACTTTGTGTCTAACCTTATGTATGAAAAAAGATTTGTTTTAGGGGCGCCTGGGTAGCGCAGTCGTTAAAGCGTCTGCCTTCGGCTCAGGGCGTGATCCTGGCGCTATGGGATCAAGCCCCACGTCAGGCTCTTCTGCTGTGAGCCTGCTTCTTCCTCTCCCACTCCCCCTGCTTGTGTTCCCTCTCTCTCTGGCTGTCTCTATCTCTGTCAAATAAATAAATAAAATCTTTAAAAAAAAAAAAAAAAAAAGAAAAAAGATTTGTTTTAAATAGTATTTGACTTTTTATGAAAGGGACATTCATTTGTAATGGTGAATATTTATATTTAAAAAAAAATTCCTCACTCAGGTTGAGATCTTCAGGTTGGTGGGCTTTAATAATACTTTCCTTAAAAGTCACTCAATAACCTCATTCGCCTGATGATGGAAAGATAACTGCATTGGGTCAATAGTGGAAGCAAATCACATCTATTTTAACAGATGATATTTCAATTGATCTGAAATAAAAAAAGTATTACCCGGTATGGCTTTTAAAAAAACCATGACTTTTTTGTGAGATATTATTGTCATTTTCCAAAATGCTAACCAGAAGCCAAAGAATCATATGATGGGATTTGGTGGCAAATGAGTTAATCTCTCATTCCAAGTGGAAATGTCTTTTGCCTGTATAATTTTTCTTTATTTTTCTGAATTATTTTGTTTTAAATATACTTTTAGCAAGATATATTATACACATAAACACACAAAAATATGTTTGTACACTTTTTCTTAAAGATTTTTTTAAAAAATTTGAGAAAGAGAGGAGAGAGAAGGAGCAGGGCGGGGGTGGGGGCAGAAGGAGAGGGAGAAGCAGATCCCCCACTGAGCAGGGAGCCTGACTCAGGGCTGGACCCCAAGACTCTAAGATCATGACCTGAGCTGAAGGCAGACACCCAACCGATTGAGCCACCCAGGTACTCCTGTATGCTTTTTCTTAACCCAGTATTAGAGTTTAATATATCTAGGGTATTTTAATTCATTTATAAAATTGTGATAAATTGTATTTTGGATTTTACGTATCTCCTTTTATCAATTAATTACAGTGTCTTGGTATGTATTTTGTCGTACATTTTAACATACAGACTATTACTTTGGTATTGTTTCTTCTTGTGTTAATGGATTAAATCAATATGCTTATCTTAATTGATGCCAAAGGCATATGATAAATTTAAATGGACATTTCTGATGAAACAAATGGGAATTGAATTAATCAGCATATAAATAATAGATACCATTAGAAGCCAACAACAGCAAATATTTATGGAAGGACTTTAAAAACAAAGACCTTACACAAAAGTGAAGAGGAAAACAAGGGAATTCAGTATTATAATACTGTTTAGAATCATTTGGAAAGATCTCTCTAAAGCTGGAAAATAATTTAAAAAAATAATTTGTTGTTAAAGAGCAAGTGTCACAGACGTGCATAAGGATGGGCAAACATGCCCTTTGTGGAGAGACTAGTACAGCCAGTAGTGGAGAGAATGTAGAAGCACTTCATAATAAGCCCTCTTTGGAGGCCAGTGAGCTGGAGAACCAGCTGGACCAGACCAAAGATGAGATCTATCTCTATTTCATAGGGAGTAGGTTTAAGAAATATTTACTTATAACAGTTTTTTAGAAGTGCTTTAGGATTCATAAACATTTAATTGAAATTTTAAAATAATGTATAGTTATTTTAAACTCTGATTGAAAAATTAAACACACTAAAATATTTTTAATACCAAATTATGTAGCAGAGTCTTCAAATTCATTGTAAAATTTCCTTACTGGTTAACCTGGGTTGCCTTGAATTTAGTATAATTTGTCTGCTACTATCTCATGACATTTGCTCAGATTCTTATTCATTAGATATTTGTTAGAAAGTTTGTAGTTCTCTGCAGAAATTTTTCTAAAAATCATTTCTGTTTAGATTCATTCTTAGAAAATTGGGCATCTGGATAGCCTAGTCAGTTAAGCACCTGCTGTCTTTGGCTCAGGTCATGATCCCAGGGTCCTGGAATGGAGCCCTGTGTGCATAGGGCTCCCTGCTCAGCGGGAAGTCTGCTGCTCCCCTCCCCCGCCCTCTGTTCATGCTCTCTCCTTCTCTCAAATAAAGAAATAAAACATTTAAAAAAAAAATAACAAAATGCAAGTCATTATAAACATATAGCCCACGTGTACAAAGCTCAAATCAAAGCATTCTGGAGTTGCTGGGATATTTGTCTGTTAATGTTGCTTTCCAGCTTTCAGAATACTGTATGGTAAATACTTGTGCTCAATAAATATTTGTTAAAAAGAGAATGAAATTTTGGGCAAGGCTTAGTTTCTCAAGTTACGAAGATGTCTTCTTCTAGTATAATAGAGGTGCAGTAAGTAGATTCATAAGGCACTGAACTATGATAATATCAAGATATAGATGTTGTAAGGACTTGTCATAACATTTGATGCTCCTGGCCTAACTTTTATATTTATAAATGGTGTGATTTTCCTGGTGTACTAAATGATTAGAAATTTGGAGAAGGAGGACTTATTACAAAATTTGAAAAGAAATTGAAAATGGAAACTGGAAGCATGACTTAAACAGGCTCAAGATAAAATGACAAGTCATACTTGACTAGGATTAATTATTTCTTTGACTAGTTTAGATGTGTCTGATAATGCCATTCAAAATTAAAAACATATCAAAATTTCTCACACAAAAAGACAAGAAAGTAAAGATTATAAGAGTATAATGATAGCTAATTGGTCTTTATTGTTGTGAATATGTTCCCAAGTCATTATAGTACTCCATCTGAATTTAGAATTCAAGCTTAGAGTCAGAAGTAGAAAACAGGAGTAAATGCAGAAACAAAACTCCAATAGGAGTTAGAGAATTTGTGATGAATTTTGAATCAGGGATTTTTAGATTTTCAGTTTTTTCATTTTCGTTATGTTGGTCTTTTTCTTCGAAGAGATATAATGGGTTTTTAGGAGTAGCACTGAAGGGGTGATGATAGGCAAATGCAATCAACTCTGTGTCTGGACTTAGTGAGTACTGGGGCTTCAGTGGTGGAGTGGCTTATTGCAATTTCCCATGGATAAAGGAAGCTTAGCCTTGCTTTATATGTACACACCAAAGAAGAATCAGAAGAACATGGGAAGGTAGACTGGCCCCAGTAAAGTGAGTTATGATGTTGTGAGAGAAGATATTTTTTGTAATTAAAATAATTTCACTCAAAGCAGTTCAATACATTTTTAAAAGAAGTACTCTACTCATCATATGGTACTTGGAAGTTTCCAAGTATGAAAGGAAAAACAAATTCAATTGCTCTAAAGGTTCTCTACATATTTTAAATGTATTTCAACTTATCTATACAGAGAATTTGCTCTCTTTCAGACATCAGAGACAAACATGACACACCCAACTGGAATGTTGATTCTTATATTAACTGTAGATGGCTATATTAGTAAGCACTTTTCTCAGTTTATCATTGGTGCCTTGAGAACTTTTTGTATCTTTATATGACTTATAATTGAAGCCTTGTATTCCATGGAGGCAATTATGTTTCTTAATATCAAGTTTCCCTTTTTAAATGTTTAACAAAATCACTATCAAAGACACTAATGGGTTATTATCCTCTCTTTTCAAACTAGTTATGGGACTTTAATAGCTTCCACTTCTTTGACAGTATCATTTTTTGTTCTCCTTGACAAGGAAAATAATCAACCAATTATTTGTGAAGACATTTCTCTCTCTCTCTCTCTTTTTTTCCCTATTTCCTATTTAGAATGTCCTCCAAATTTAAATAAAGGACAATCTTCAAATTTGAATTGGTTCTCAAAATCAATTTAATTCTCTGCTCCCCTCATTTTTATTTCTCCCATTCCCTAAGCTCAAGAATTCTTTATAAATATTTTCATTTTAAACACTTTAGAAAATCAAGTGTAAAGAGTGATACTTCTGGGGCAAGACACTTGACTCCCTTGGATATCTAAATTTTACTTTGAAATAACTCAATCAATATAAAAAGGAGTCTATATCATCACTGGAAACTAGAAAAGTTCCTTCTAGCTGTCTGAAACTTAAAGGAGTATTTTCCAAAAGAAAAGATGCAGGTGAGTTGGGAAAAATGGAGCATAAACCAAATATATTTCAGTGGGTACCAAAGGGAATTCCACTAGGATAATAAGTGAAATCTTCCCATCTTCTCTCAAAATGCTCTCTAGAATGCTATCCACTTGCATTCTATCAGAGCAGGAACCAGAGATGAACAGGGTGCAGTGGGCTCAGTGGGGAGAAGTAAATCTTACCACTGTCAGAACTTCCATCCTACTTCACTGACTGTGGCAAATGGTCACCCCAGAATCTGCACACAGCTTGTTATCCTCCCCACCCCCACACTACAGGGCCTTTTGTCCTGTCATTTCCCTCTGTCATGCAAAACAGGGCTCTGTCATGCAAAACAGGGCTGCTTCTCCCGCAGTTCACACTTACTATGGATCAAAGCCATCTGTCATGTGGTGTAAGAGCATTTTGCATCCCCCCTTAACAACTGCTGAGAGTTACTCTGTTTGCATAGTTATTTGACTAATGTCTGTCTCTTGTACTAGAATGAAGCTTCATGAAGTTAGGGTTCTCATGTGCTTTTGCTTTGCTCACCACCTTATAGCCAACACAGGTTGGGTCCACAGTGGATGATCAATAAGTATATGTTGAAGGAAGGAAAGGTAGAGATAGGTTTCGAGATAACAGAGGGTAAATGCGCTATAGCAAACAACTTGAAACTGAGAATTAGAAACCACTGCCCTAAAGTCCACTAGTAATTCTTTGCCACAGACAGTTTTTTCTTTGTGCTATTCTTAGACTGCAGATTATTGCAAGTTTATTCATCCTCTCTTCCCACTGCTACCTCAGGTTTTAGTCGGCCAAATCCTATTCCTTTGAGGAGTATTTATTTTACTTTTTGTTTGTTTGCTTATTTTTTGCTTTTGGGTCTTCATTATTGTGATGTGGCTGTTAGGTGAGGAGTATTTCTCATTTACATTCATGATCATCACAAACCTATTTCCTAAATTTAGTTCTGTGTTCCCCTGATATGAATAATGCTGACAAAATGTAAAACCAGAGCAATGAGCAATAAATATTTTTTTAAACAGAATGCGTATGTTTTAAAAATCTATATTTTAATATATTTGCATATGTAAATATGTAAATACATAAAATATATTTTATAATATATAGGTATGAAATTAAGAGCAATTATGTCTGAATGGTATATCTCTTACTATTATGATATCTACAGTTTTAAAAATTCCTATGATGTGATCCTTACATAATAATCAAAAAGTTACATAAAAGGAAAACTAAATTTTGATGATGATCTCTTTTTCCTCTTCTTGTTTTTCAACAAACGAATCCAAGTATCTAATTTGATACAGGTTTTTAAACATGACCTCAGGGGCTCCTGGGTGGCGCAGTCCTTAAGCATCTGCCTCCAGCTCAGGGCGTTATCCCAGCGTTCTGGGATCGAGCCCCACATCAGGCTCCTCCGCTGAGGGCCTGCTTCTTCCTCTCCCACTCCCCCTGCTTGTGTTCCCTCTCTCGCTGGCTGTCTCTCTCTGTCAAATAAATAAATAAAATCTTAAAAAAATAAATAAATAAACATGACCTCAAATTATATCAATTTTGAAATTGATTTACTTACCCTGAAAATTAACTAACACTATTAAATTAAAATGCTTATATCTTATTTTCTCTCAAAGGTTTAAGTTACTGTCTCTCCGCTGTACCTATGATTAGAAGAAAAACACTGATATTTCCATGCATATATAATTTTTCTACTGACAATTCGAACATTAAAGGAGAAAAGACATGAGGTTTTTCCATCCTCAGATTAGTCTATTCACTAATGAAGCCATTCCATGAGTTCATGCTAACTGGAACCTCCATTCCTTTGCCTTATCGAAAATAAGGTCTTTTTCTGCATAGATCCCATATGGAGCAATGGATTATTCATGCTTTGTTATGTCATTCACTGAATCTGCACCAGATCTTCACTATAGCACTGGCATTAAGTAGACTTTACTAACTTTTGGACAGACATTCCATGTAGGGCTGGGGGATGGCGTGAGGGGGTTTGCATTTCTGCTACAAAGATAGATTGCAATGAACAAAAATACCATGTGGTGAAACCAAATGTCCTAAACTAGGTATTATAAATAACTAATAATTTTTTTCAACCAATAAAATGAAATTCATATGTTTCAGAGGGAAAATAAAAAGGAAAGGAAATTAAAGAAAAGAGAAAACACAAACTAGAACAAGAGGTAGACTAAAACTAACCTTGGAAAATAGGAGTATTAAATTTTAATGACCATTAAGGAAATAGAAGAGAGTGTGGGGGATTTGCAACATAGGTTTAGGTTTCAAATTGTATTACCCACATGGTCTGAAAGGCCCAAATTGAAACATTAATCTAAGATTATCTGTGGGTAGTAATTATCTAAGACATACTTATATAATAAAGCTATAAAAATAAATGTTTGGGAGAGAGAAACATCAAACACCAAATTCAGGAGTGTTTGCCTTTGGCTGCATGGGAGAGGAATACAATTGGTAATATATTGGTGATATTTTATTTCCTAATCCACTTAGAATGGCCATATTGGTTTTTGTTAGATTCTTTCAATCCTTTTATATATCTGGAGTGTCTTTTAATAATTTAATTTTAAATAAGAATCTAAACAGTTTGTGGGGTGACACTCTAAATGCATCGAAAGACCTTAAGAGAAAAGCTAATACTTTCTGTAAAAATTTTAAATAATAGTTGTCTTTTAATTAAAAAATAAATGACAATCAGGATAATCTTTGTGCCGTATAAGGAAAAAAGGCTAATACTCATGAACTTATTTTATATCGTTCTTTTTTTTTAAGATTTTATTTATTTATTTGACAGAGAGAGAGACAGCCAGCGAGAGAGGGAACACAAGCAGGGGGAGTGGGAGAGGAAGAAGCAGGCCCTCAGTGGAGGAGCCTGATGTGGGGCTCGATCCCAGAACGCTGGGATCACGCCCTGAGCTGAAGGCAGACGCTTAACCGCTGTGCCACCCAGGCGCCCCTTATATTGTTTTTTTATTTTTAATTGTATTTGTATTTAAATTCTGTTCACTTATTTTTTGATTTGTGATACATTCATGTGGTACAAAATTCAAAAAGTACAAAAAGAATAGCTATCTTAAGACTGTAAAATAGATAACTGATTTATGGAACTTGCCAATAATGAATGGGGAAATGAAATGCACAAACAATTTGCAAAAGAAGGTATAATGGCTGATATTTTCATGAAACTGGCGTGCAGATTAGGTTTAATTAGGTAAACCTTTTGTCCTCTCCAGTGAATTTAGAAATACGACATCATAATAAATTACAAAAATTAGAACAAAAGCTTGATGTTCAGTTTAGTATTTAGTGTTTAGCATTGTGAATTCAGGAAGTGCCTAAAGTTGTATTTAGCCTGGAGCAAGGCTTCACAGTTGTGGCCCTATCTAGTTCTCTTTGACCTCTGTCACTTTTCTGTCCCAAAAGAGAACTATTCCTATCTTACATTGCTTCTTTGCTTCTCATTATTTGTTTGCAAGGTCTTTCAAGGTTTCTGGTCCTTTCCGTTTTTACATTCCTAGAATTTGAAAACATGTGAACATTACTCTGGTATTGCAGAAGCTACTCTGCCTGTTGCTTGAGGTTTTTCTTTTCCTACAGATTCTTGAATATTAGTGCACTGTATGTTTCTGTGTTGAAGTTGGTTACTTCATTCTTCCTTTTTCAAAATGTTCTTCTTTGCTCATATTTCTCTTGGTGCACAGTCTAAGAGACTACCTTTCCTGACTGCTTGAACAGAGAGTGGCATGGGGAAAGCACAGTGGGTGAAAGTGTGAGTGCTGGGACCATTTTGCTACAGATGAGTTCTATCTGTGTCTTCATTTTTTTATACATAAAAAGCATACAAATGGACACTTACAGTATAGTTTTGAGGATTAAATTTGCCCATTTAAGTGGTAGCTAGTAATAATAGTAGCAATAGAAATTATAATGGTATTTCATATTGATGTAATAAACATTTTAGTGCCCACTTGTAACTATTCTCTTCCCAGTCACCTTGCATAAACTAGTTTTATGTTGCAAGGATTAGCCATTCATTGATTAGAAGTCAGAGGCAGAATGGGGCTTCCACTGATTTCAAATAATTCCTATTCACATTGCACTTGAAGGAAATATTGTTTTCTCATTTTATTTTTATTTATTTATTTTTAAAGACTTACGTATTTATTTGAGAGAGAGAGTGAAGGGTTGGGCAGAGTGAGAGAAATTCAAGCAGACTCTGTGCTGAGCACTGAGGCCCAACGCAGAGCTGTATCTCATGACTCAGATCATGACCTGAGCTGGAACCAAGAGTCAGACACTTAACCCACTGAGCCACCCAGGCACCCCTCTCATTTTAAATACAAAAACATATGGCCTGTGCTAAAATCAAAACTTTGGAATTACATAATTGTATTCTCTTGTGGTTGGTTAATTTTTTGGTATGTTAATAACTTAAGAGATATTTAAACACATTAGCATGGTGAAGATTTTGATTAATAGAGATGTCCCAAAGTTCTATAAAGTTTAGAAGGATCAAATATTAACATTTTTCGTAACTACTATTTTGTGGAATATTTTTTAGCGCATAATATTCTCCAGTTTCTCCAGTTCACATAATATTAAGCCTATTTCTTAATTTTTTAAAAGTTCAGAAAACATTTAAACAATTAATATTGAAGGAATAGGAACATATGTACAACTAGTCCATTTAAGGTCAAATGAAACAATAAGATTTAGAATATAGGAAAGTTAAATACACACAGATGTGCACACACGTTTTTATTCTCCATTATGAACGGAACATGTATTCTTATATTTTGTATGTTAGTACACAAGAAGATAACCAAACTTAATATTTGTATTATGAGTGCCATTATAAATTCTAAAATTTAGCTTATAGAACAACATAGTTTATGTTTTGAGAACAACAACAACAACAAAAAGATAAACTATGTCTGCCTTTTTCCTTAAGGCATCTTATAAGATCAAGATGTTTTATTTCCATTTCCCCCTATTTTCTAATTCTTTGTGCTCAAATTACTTTTCTCATTAAAAGCAAATTAAATAATAATTCCTTCTAGGCAGAAACACATATACACATGAAAAAGCATGATTTGCATTACAATTAGAATTCTTCCCACATTTAGTCAAAGAAAATGAGAGTTAAAGGATTTGCACACTGGATAATATTTGAAATCATAATTCAAAATATAAATCAGTATACCCAGAGAGTATTAAACATTCATTTTAAATATCAGCCCAAACTGTCAGGTAATTAAGCTACCATTTTATTACATGGCATGATGATAGAGACCTCTGCATTCCTTGTTTTTCTGGCAGTAATAAAATGTCTTGTCAAGATATTTACTGAAAGTAATTGCCAGCAGAACAAAAGTAAAAAAAAAAAAAAAAAAAAAAAAAAAACCCACAAAACAAAAAACTATTAAAATAAAAAACCTCTATCAACTTCACCAATAATCTTTCAAATAATAATTTTTAAAATGTTAAATACTAAATTTGTTGTATGTGTGAAGCTCTATAATTTTGAAAATATTTTTATGAGCATTAATTGATTTAATCAACCCAGGGACCTTGTGTTAGTAGCTATGTGACCATCATTATTTGTAGGAAGACGAGTAAACAGATAACTAATTGAACATTAATAGAGATAATAAGTTAGATAAATAATAAGCTGTCTAATGACAAAATTGCAAAAAATCCAGTGAAAATGAAGGTCAATAATTCTGAGACCAAATTGTTTACCATCGGAACTTCACTTCATTTGAGGCTTAAAATACTTGTAGATAAAAAAGAAATAGGCAATCTTGAACTTGAACCTAACTTCATTTTTTTTAAACCGGGTCCATTATTAATATGTGTTTCAGATTTTAAATGATAAAAATCTAACTTCAATCAGTTTTCAAATAATTTCTTTTAAAAGGAGGTGAGATTTATCTGATTATGGTATTTGGAAGGCCAAGCGCATGAATGCTAATTTAAGAGATGACTGGATTTAGACCTCAAGGACTCATATACCCTAGGGTCTTTCTCTCTGCTCTTAATTTATCCTTCCATAGAAAATAACTTCATTCCCAGAAAGACTCTTCTACATAAGAAATATAGTTATCACTAGCACTTTATTTCTTATAATAAAAAATAATTTTAAAAAAGGAATACTCAGGTTCTCCCAGTGATCCATAGAAAATCACAAGGAAAACTCTTCTTGCCCCTGCTTTGATTTGACCATCTTTGAAGTAATCATTAGGACATGGACTCTAATATTCTGATTGGCCAGCTTGAACCAAATCTCTTCTTCATGTCTTTGCTGCAGCAGGCATCTCTATATGATTACTATCTCCTTGAAATTATGATAGTGGAAGAGGATGAATAATATCAGATCCATTGCTTGACAAATATTATACCAATACCACATTCTCCTGACTGGGAGCATCTACACACTTTTCTTTCTGTGTATGCATATATACACCTAAAACTCCACCTCCTAAATGCTATAATACTATGTACTGTCATCAGAAGAAGCTATCTTCATCAAAAGAAACCATCTTCAAGTTTTTTAAGTTACTCAACTCAGTTTCAAATCTAGGCTGCCTGGGTGATGTCCATTCTTATCAATCTTGCTTGTCAAGTAACTGCTAAGATATAAATATCATCAACTCTGATATACCCCAATGCAATGAACAAAGTAAAAAAAAAACTATTTGTATAATAGATATAAAACATATCTTTAGTAAGGGGAGGAGGAAAATATTTGATGGGTATGTATTTTAATTTACAAACCTGGGTTTGCAAGAAATTATCGTATTCCTTTTTTTTTCTTTAAATCAAATTAATTTTTATGTCAAGCCCCTATCACCCCAGAATGGTAAGAAATCTTCCCACAGTCATAGTTATACCTCTTACTAAAAGGTATAGGATGCATAGGGTGCCAAGATATTGGGGGTAAGGGATGGGGAAGAGCCAACTCCCAATGATGATTAAGGAGACATACAATCTTCTTTGCCTTTCCCCCCAAATAATACAAATTTGTGTTTAACCACTTTTTATTCCCCAAATGGAGATTCGGTTACCATTTTTTAACATGAAATGCAAACTTAGATATTTTTGATAATTCTCCCAGGATGCCAAATCATAGGTAACTGAATCTATACACAGATTATTTTGTGAAACAAAAGGTGAGAAATATATTTTTGGAAAACTTTCTCTTCCTTTTCTGATGACTCATATTGCTAAGAACTTTTTTTCTTTAGAGATTTTATTTATTTATTTGAGAGAGAGAGTGAGAGAGAGAGAGAGCAAGAGAGGGGAGGTTCAGAGGGAGAAGCAGACTCCCCACTGAGTGAGGAGCCTGATGTGGGGCTCCATCCTGGGACTCCAGGACCATGACCTGAGCTGAAGGCAGGCACCCAACTGACTGAGCCATGAGATCTTTGTTTCTTTTTTTAAGGTTTTTTTTTTTTTTTTTTAGATTTATTTATTTATTCGAGGGGGAGAGAGAGAGAGTGAGTGTGACTCTGTGGGGAGGGGCAGAGCAAGAGGGAGAGGAAGAATCTCCAGCAGACTCCCTGCTGAGCGAGGAGCCTGATACAGGGCTTGATCCAGTGACCCTGAGATAATGGCCCAAGCTGAAATCAAGAGTCAGATGCTTAACAGACTGAGCTACCCAGGCACCCTGAACTTGACTTCTTTATTATATTTTGAAAGGAATGTTCTAAGATAATAGACTAATTTTCAAAATAAGTTTCAGAGGAATATGTGAACTACATTGTTTCTTATAATTATTTTGAAAAAGAAAATTTTTAATAATTACTCATGTTAAGATATATATGGATTTTGGAATTTATACCTTAGTTTTACATTCCTTCCATTATTGCCCAATAATTCTGAACCCAGTCTAATTTTAGAATTTTACAACATCAAAACCATAAATTCTATCTTCAGTAGGATGGAGGTTAGACCCTACTTTGTAGCCAGATGAGTTAAGTCAGGTAGCATAAGTGTTAGTTCAATAGGAATGTGCTACAAACCATGGTTCTTTCTCAGATTCAGACACTGTTTACAGAAAGTCGGATGAATTATAAACAATATTGCTTTTTTTTTTAAAGATTTTATTTATTTATTTGAGAGAGAGAGTGAGAGAGAGAGCATGAGCAGCAGGGAGGGGTAGAGGGAGAAGCAGACTCCCCGCTGAGCAGGGAGCCCAGTGTGGAACTTGAGCCCATCCAGGATCCCTGGATCATGACCTGAGCTGAAGGCAGATGCTTAACCACCTTAGCCACCCAGGAACCCAACAATATTGCTTTTAAGAACAACTAATTAGAAATTAGATTCTATTTTCTTATACTTGTTATCTAAGTTGTGAATAATCAGAAACTTAATGTTAGTGGGAAGGGTTGTGTTTAATTCAGTATGAGCAGTCAAATCATTATTTCTATTAAAGCCAGCTCTTGTTCATACCCTTATTCATTATTTTTTCTTTATGTGGAAGTCCTTGATGAACACCTGCTGCTTGGCGAAATAAAGTGACATTATTCTCTATCCCACTCAAACATGCGCTTCTTCATTATGACCATTGAGGGGAATTTTTCAACTGTTAAGGGAATTTTTGTAGGTATTTAATAAAAATGCATGTTAGCTTTTTGGCAGAGTCAAGGAATGGGAAATACCTGGGGAGGATTTGTCATGTGTGATTTATGGTTTCTCAAGTATGTTTTGTTGATGATAATGGGAATTACCTGTAATTAAATTAGTCTTGGGAAATGAGAAATTAAAGAAAGACAGATTCTTTTCTGTCACAGTGCTCCAAGTTTTTAATAGGCTAAAGTGCAACTTGAATCTCCAAAAGGAGCAGATGGAATTTCTGTATATATCAGACTATTTGACAGTGAGCCATTTTGGATGGCATGCTCTATTGAACAATCTTGGAAAATTTCAATATAGACTTTTATTATATTGTATTAAAGTTGTAAGTATCCTTACAAATTATCTGGCTGAACACATTTATTTTATAGATGAGTAAATTGGGGCCCAGAAAGATCTCTAAATTTTCCTAAATTCTACTTAATAGTAGATAGAATAAGGAATTCATATTCATGTTCCAGGTCAGAGATTTTTTTTTCCCCAATACATTATGCTCAGTTTTAGTAGTTAACTTCAGTGCCTTAAAATATTCAATTATTGGCCAATAGTGAATTTAATAAAAATTAGCTTTAGTATCCAAGTAAGGATGACAAATGAAGCAAAATATTGAAGACCCTATTGTCAAGGATTATAGCCTGCCTGTAGTCTAGGGAAAGGTGACCTTTACATTTTCAAACCTTGAAATAATTTCAGTAAGACATGTAACGGGTGAGATAAGACTAGAGGACACTTCCTGTAATGTTCATGCTCCCTTGGGAAACAAGGGAATGGAATTTTAGCAGAACTCCAATAACAACTCAAGGAGAAGAGAAGAAGTGCTAAAAGGTACACAAAGAAACAATTTAATGGGAGTTGATTCTTCTGACTCTGAATGATGTATCCCAACAAAAGCATTCATTATTGTGAAATGGAGAGAATTCCTGCTCCAGCTAACTCTTAATGAGGGTTGACTTACCAATCTGTAGTTTCAATACTAGGTAAATAAACTCTCTATAATTTATGTCTTTGTCCTAGAAAGAATTTGTGATGGGGCGCCTGGGTGGCGCAGTCGTTAAGCATCTGCCTTCAGCTCAGGGCGTGATCCCGGCGTTCTGGGATCGAGCCCCACATCAGGCTCCTCTGCTGGGAGCCTGCTTCTTCCTCTCCCACTCCCCCTGCTTGTGTTCCCTCTCTCGCTGGCTGTCTCTATCTCTGTCAAATAAATAAATAAAATCTTAAAAAAAAAAAGAAAGAAAGAATTTGTGAGAAATCTAGAATACAGAATGCTAAATCCTGTGCCCTCGAGGCCACTGATCTATTTGATGTCACTGAGATACAGCACTGAGGAGAGGTTAGACATTTCGGTATTTTTATGAAGGTGCACAAGGACAAGAGAAAGGACGTGCACTGATTTGGTTTTCTATTCTTTCTAATACAATATGTAGTGAGGCCCAGAGACTGCTAGAGATATTTCTGTAATCTCTTGGTTCTGCCAGTGATTTCATGGTATACCTTCCCATAAACCCATCTGGTATCAATTCAATGGGAAATTGAGTCTCTCAAGGCCATTTTGGAGTCTCTCTGATTTTTCTGCAAAAACCTCTGAAATACATGAACATTGGATATTACTTCAATTCACTGTTAAGCCATCTATACACTAGGTCAATAAGCCAGTCACCTTGTTCTTTTTTCATTTCCAACCATACTTAAAATACACATTAACGTGACTTGCTGTATGTGCATTTACCACAATATCAGTGACAAAAATTCCCCAAATTTGCTATTATCCTTTATAAAGGCAAGTCCCTTGAATCCCACAGAAAATAGCCCTTTCCTCAACTAAATTTATCATTCATTTTCTCAAAGAGAAATTATTGTTTTGTATTTAAAAAAAAGTAAACTTCTCTTTTTCTTCCCTTTTCTTTCTCTCTGTCTCTCATTATGTTTCCAGAAAGGTCCTTTTTTGGATCTTTCATCAATGGGAACTAATGAAACTTCTTTAACATATTCGTTTCCCTAAACCAAAGCGTCTTAGATATCATGATTTCTAAACTTCTAGAACACAACACATTGTTAGTGCCACAGACCCTCAATTTAGAAAACACAAGCAAATCCTTAGCACCAAATGTGAATATCATAGCAATTGATTCTCTACTAAACCTTATACAATAGCATCATCCTCAAAGCATATTTATTCCAAGAACTAATACTTAGTATAGTATACACAAACAATGCTCTTAGCCTAGATATGATGTTATTTGGGGAGAAAAAGAGAAGAGAAAGATAAAGTTTATATTTTCAGGCAATATATGCAAATTCTCTGAAGTCCCACTAATGACCATATTCTTCAAGATGTTAATTGTGACATTAACATTTTCTTATACTAGGCAAATTTTGTAATAATTACGCAATTTCTTTCTCTGTGCAATCAAATATTGCACAATTTAGAAATTTGTAAAATGTGTCAGCAATAGTTTGCTGAACTTTCTTGAGTCCATTTTCTTCATTTATCTTTCAATCTTTAAATATCCCTTTTCATGTCCATTTTGGGGAGCCCCTCTTCCATTAAGGAATTAAAAGAAGGTTCCCTATCACTCAGACATTTTCAGTGCTTGCTTTCTTCTTGGATCCAGCATTGCTAATGAAAAGTCTGATAAAGATCAGATTCTCCTATCATATTATTTTCTTCTTTACATGTTTTTTATGATCTTGTCTTTAACCTTGTTATTTCTGTTCTTTATAAAGTATTTATTTATTTATTTATTTATTTATTTATTTATTT